>NC_069502.1:411650557-411955557 GCF_027579735.1 Bombina bombina
ACCAACCTGGTAGGAAGGCGCAGGCAGATGCCTACGATCAGCCTGGAACTTTTGGCGCTGCATAGAAAGATGACGGAATCCTGAATCTGCACCCACGTGGAACGGAGTTGCCGGAGATGCTCCTCCAAAGCCAGAATATCTTGAGACATGAATGAATCAGGTAACAAGGATGGTTGAAACCCATAATTCGCCATGAACGGGGATAACTTGGAGGAAGCATTAATAGCACTGTTACGAGCAAACTCTGCCCAAGGTAACAGTTCAGACCAATTATTGTGGTGATCTAAGACATAGCAACTGAGGAACTGTTCCAGTGCTTGATTAGACCGTTCCACAGCCCCATTGTATTGAGGGTGATATGCCAAGGAGAAGGAAAGCTGGATCCCCATTTCAGCACAAAAGGAACACCAAAATCTGGAGACAAACTGGCTACCCTGGTCCGACACTATCTCCTTGGGTAACCCATGTAAACGGAAGACCTCCCGGGCAAAAATTGAAGCAAGCTCATGAGCGGTAGGCAACTTCTTCAAGGGAATGCAATTTGACATTTTAGAAAAACGGTCAACCAAAATAAGAATAACAGTATTGGCATTGGAAACAGGGAGCTCGACAATGAAGTCCATGGAAAGATGTGCCCAATGACGCTCACCATTAGCAATTGGTTGTAGAAGACCCACAGGAAGACATCGAGGAGTCTTATTCTGTGCACAAACTGAGCAGGAGGCAACATACTCAGCAACATCAGAACGAAGACCTGGCCACCAGAACTGTCGAGTGACAGACCAAATCATTTGGTTCTTGCCTGGGTGACCTGCGGCTTTAGGATAGTGGTAAGTGTGCAAAAGTTCAGTTCGAAGATTCTCAGGAACAAAACACTTACCACTGGGTTTCTCAAGAGGTGCATTGGTTTGTGCACCCAGGAACTCCTTCCCCAAGGGAGAAGTAAAATTAGTACATATGGTAGCCAAAATATGGTCAGGAGGTATAACTGGAGAAGGTACAGACTCCTTCTTGGACAGACGTTTTGCTTCAGATAAATAAGTTAAATTCTTGTGGTCAGTAAGAATGAGCACTGGCATGCTAGTACCCTCAAGAAGATGCCTCCATTCCTTGAGTGCCAAAATTATAGCCAGTAATTCCCTGTCACCAATTTCAGAATTGCACTCCGCTGGAGACAATTTCTTAGAGAAGAAACCACACGGATGCAAGGAACCGTCAGGCGTAGGACGTTGAGACAAGAGGGCACCTACTCCAGTCTCAGACGCATCAACCTCAAGAACGAAAGGCAGGACAGGGTTAGGATGAGCCAGAACTGGAGCGGCAGCAAAGGCAATCTTAAGACTATCAAAGGCCTTAATGGCAGTAGGTGACCAATGGAGTGGATCATTCTCTTTACGGGACATGTCTGTGATAGGTTTCACCAAGGAAGAAATGTTTTTAATAAACTTTCTATAGTAATTGGCGAAGCCCAAAAAATGTTGAATAGACCAAAGACCAACTGGGCGAGGCCACTGCAGAACTGCAGATAACTTGTCAGGATCCATGGAGAACCCTGCAACGGAGATAACATAACCTAGAAAGGTTACTTGAGTCTGATGGAACTCACATTTCTCGAGTTTACAAAACAGGCTGTTCTCACGTAGTCTCTGAAGAATATCAGAACGATAAGCCTCAAGTGTGGGTGAGTGTATGAGGATGTTGTCCAAGTACACCACAACACACTGTTGCAACATATCTCGTAGGACATCATTAATAAATTCCTGGAAAACAGCAGGAGCATTACATAGGCCAAAGGGCATTACAAGATACTCATAATGCCCGCTCCTGGTGTTATATGCTGTTTTCCATTTGTGGCCCTCCTTGATCCTAACGAGATTGTACGCTCCTCTCGAATCAAGTTTAGTAAAGACCGTAGCTCCCTTGAGGTGGTCAAAGAGTTCCATAATGAGCAGAATAGGGTAAGCATTCTTAATGGTAAGATGATTAAGACCCCTATAATCGATGCATGGGGGGGTAGTTATCAATGTGTCAACTTTCCTGCCTTCGCCTACCTTCGCCGCCGCGGACCTGAAAAAATATGCCTAAGTTATCAAATAAAGCTATCAAAAAGCCGCGGGGCGATGAGCAGCGGACTGTGAGAGTTATCACTCATCCGATCTTGCTGCTCTTCGGCTTTTTCCCAGCTTTATTGCTAGCCTGTCACTAAGCACTCACACTAAACTACACTGTTCTACCCCCTATACCGGCGCCCCCGGAGCCCCCCGCAACTAAATAAAGTTACTAACCCCTAGACCCCGCCGCAACTCTTATAAATGTATTAACCCCTAAACCGCCGCTCCTAGACCCCGCCGCAAGTCTTATAAATGTATTAACCCCTAAACCGCCGCTCCCGGACACCGCTGCCACCTACATTATACCTAGTAACCCCTATCCTACCCCCCCTATACCGTCGATCTCTATAATAAAGTTATTAACCCCTATCCTGCCCCCCACTACACCGCCGCCACTGTAATAAAATTATTAACCCCTAAACCTAAGTCTAACACTAACCCTAACACCCCCCTAACTTAAATATTAATTAAATAAATCTAAATAATATTTCTATTATGAACTAAATTAATCCTATTTAAAACTAAATACTTACCTATAAAATAAACCCTAATATAGCTACAATATAAATAATAATTATATTGTAGCTATCTTAGGATTTATTTTTATTTTACAGGCACCTTTCAATTTATTTTAACTAGGTACAATAGCTATTAAATGGTTATTAACGATTTAATAGCTTACTTAGCTAAAATAAAGAGAAATTTACCTGTAAAATAAAAACTAACCTAAGTTACAATTACACCTAACACTACACTACACTTAAATAAATTATTCCTATTTAAAACTAAATACTTACCTGTAAAATAAACCCTAAGATAGCTACAATATAATTAATAATTACATTATAGCTTTATTAGGATTTATATTTATTTTACAGGTAACTATGTATTTATTTTAGCTAGTTAGAATAGTTATTAAATAGTTATTAACTACCTAGCTAAAAGAAATACAAAATTACCTGTAAAATAAATCCTAACCTAAGTTACAATTAAACCTAACACTACACTATCATTTAATAAATTAAATAAACTACCTACAAATAACTACAATTAAATACAATTACATAAACTAACTAAAGTACAAAAAATAAAAAAAGCTAAGTTACAAAAAATAAAAAAAATAAGTTACAAACATTTAAAAAAATATTACAACAATTTTAAGCTACTTACACCTAATCTAAGCCCCCTAATAAAATAACAAACCCCCCCCCCAAAATAAAAAAATGCCCTACCCTATTCTACATTAAAAAAGTTCAAAGCTCTTTTACCTTACCAGCCCTTAAAAGGGCCTTTTGTGGGGGCATGCCCCAAAGAGTTCAGCTCTTTTGCCTGTAAAAGAAAAATACAACCCCCCCCCAACATTAAAACCCACCACCCACATACCCCTAATCTAACCCAAACCCCCCTTAAAATAACCTAACACTAATCCCCTGAATATCATCCTACCTTTAGTTGTCTTCACTCAGCCGAGCCACCGATGGAACTGAAGAGGACATCCGGACCGGCAGAAGTGATCCTCCAAGCGGCGCTGAAGAAATCTTCCATCCGGGCGAGGTCATCTTCCAAGAGGCGCTGAAGAAGTCTTCTATACGGGCGAGGTCATCTTCGAAGCCGGGTCTTGAATCTTCATCCCGCCGACACGGAACATCCTTCTTTCCCGACGGACTACCGACGAATGAAGGCTCCTTTAAGGGACGTCATCCAAGATGGCGTCCCTTCAATTCCGATTGGCTGATAGGATTCTATCAGCCAATCGGAATTAAGGTAGGAAAATTCTGATTGGCTGATGGAATCAGCCAATCAGATTCAAGTTCAATCCGATTGGCTGATCCAATCAGCCAATCAGATTGAGTTTGCATTCTATTGGCTGTTCCGATCAGCCAATAGAATGCAAGCTCAATCTGATTGGCTGATTGGATCAGCCAATCGGATTGAACTTGAATCTGATTGGCTGATTCCATCAGCCAATCAGAATTTTCCTACCTTAATTCCGATTGGCTGATAGAATCCTATCAGCCAATCGGAATTGAAGGGACGCCATCTTGGATGACGTCCCTTAAAGGAGCCTTCATTCGTCGGTAGTCCGTCTGGAA
This sequence comes from Bombina bombina, assembly GCF_027579735.1. Lineage (NCBI taxonomy): Eukaryota > Metazoa > Chordata > Amphibia > Anura > Bombinatoridae > Bombina > Bombina bombina. The sequence goes on from NC_069502.1 coordinate 411,654,762, forward strand.
AGAAGGATGTTCTGCGTCGGCGGGATGAAGATTCAAGACCCGGCTTCGAAGATGACCTCGCCCAGATAGAAGACTTCTTCAGCGCCTCTTGGAAGATGACATCGCCCGGATGGAAGATTTCTTCAGCGCCGCTTGGAGGATCACTTCATCGAATGGAAGATTTCTTCAGCGCCTCTTGGATGATCACTTCTGCCGGTCCGGATGTCCTCTTCAGTTCCATCGGTGGCTCGGCTGAGTGAAGACAACTAAAGGTAGGATGATCTTTAGGGGATTAGTGTTAGGTTATTTTAAGGGGGGTTTGGGTTAGATTAGGGGTATGTGGGTGGTGGGTTTTAATGTTGGGGGGGTTGTATTTTTCTTTTACAGGCAAAAGAGCTGAATTCTTTTGGGCATGCCCCCACAAAAGGCCCTTTTAAGGGCTGGTAAGGTAAAAGAGCTTTTAACTTTTTTAATGTAGAATAGGGTAGGGCATTTTTTTATTTTGGGGGGGTTTGTTATTTTATTAGGGGGCTTAGATTAGGTGTAAGTAGCTTAAAATTGTTGTAATATTTTTTTTAAATGTTTGTAACTTATTTTTTTTTATGGCTCAGAGTTGCAGGTCTATGGCACAATCGTAAGACCGGTGAGGAGGCAACGTACCAGCAGACACCTTGTAAAAAACGTCTAGGAACTCTCTGTACTCCTCTGGCAATTGTGATACTGAAGAAGTGCACAAGACTTTAACTGGTTTCCGAAGACAAGTGGAAATACATTGCGGAGACCACAACAAAATTTCGGACCTGCGCCAGTCAAGACTGGGATTGTGCTTTTGGAGCCAGGGATAACCCAGAACAACCAGAAAATGCGGAGAGTTTATCACCTGGAACTGGAGGGTTTCAAAATAGAGAGCCCCAACAGCCATGGATAACGGAGCAGTTTCGTGAGTAACGAGTGCGGGCTGAAGGGGCCTGCCATCAATGGCCTCAATAGCAAGCGGAACTGACCGAGGCAAAACAGAAATGGAGTGCTTTGATACAAAAGCACTGTCAATGAAATAGCCTGCAGCACTTGAGTCAACAAGAGCCTAGGTGACTATGGAGGTGTCCACCCAGGAAAGGACAACCATGACCAAAGGTTTCTCCTGTAGTGGTTCCGGGGACGAAGATAAACCACCCAAGTTCTGCCCCCGACAGGACCTTAGGTGTGAGCGTTTCCCGGCCGTGTAGGACAAGACTTCAAAAGGTGGACCTGTAACCCACAATAGAGGCAGAGCCCCTCCCTCCTCCTAAAGGCCCTCTCCGCTGCAGAGAGACGCGTGAATCCCAACTGCATCAGCTCAGCAGTACCTCGTGACTCGGGACCAGGAGGCATGGGAGGAGAGGGAGGCATGGGTGGGAACAAACATGTAGAAGACAACGGAACAGGAGGCTTCCGCAAGCGCTCCGTGAAAGAGGGCCTCTCACTTAGTCTGATGTCAATTAGGATAAAAAAAGACACCAATGCCTGCAATCTCTGGCAGCAACTTCGTCTTTAAAGGGACATTTAACCCCAAATTTTTCTTTCATGATTCATATGGAGGATACCATTTTAAACAAGTTTCTAATTTACTTCTATTATCTAATTTGCTTCATTCTTTTGATATTCTTTCCTGAAAAGCATATCTAGATAAGCTCAGTAGCTTCTGATTGGTGGCTGCACATAGATGCCTCATGTGATTGGCTCACCCATGTGCATTGCTATTTCTTTAACAAAAGATATCTAAAGAATGAAGCAAATTAGATAATAGAAGTAAATTGGAATGTTGTTTAAAATGTTATTTTCTATCTGAATCATGAAAGAATTTTTTGGGGTTTAATATCCCTTTAGTCGCATCAGAGAGCCCATGAAAGAAGGCGGCAACAAGGGCTTCATAGTTCCAACCTACCTCTGCGGCAAGCGTACGGAACTCAATGGCATACTGAGCAAGAGATCTTGTACCTTGCTGAATAGACATGAGTCGTTTAGCAGCAGAGGAGGTGCGAGCCGGAACATCAAATACCCTTTTGAAAGGAGGCCACAAATTCAGGGTAATTTGAAATCACAGGTTTATTAGTCTGCCACAAGGGATTAGCCCAGGCAAGAGCTGTGTCAGAGAGTAACGAGATGAGAAATTTCACCTTAGCTCTGTCAGAGGGAAACACCTGAGGTAACATCTCAAAGTAAATGCCCACCTGGTTCAAAAACCCTCTGCACTGATTAGGATTGCCTCCATAACACTGAGATAGAGGTGCAGAACCGGACATGCTCCTGTTAGGACTAGGTGCAGCAGCGGAAACAGGAGCAGCCATAACTTGTGGGACACTTTGGTCCAAATGTGCAGTGCGAGTCAGCAGGGTTTGCAGGGCTAGTGCAAATTGATCCAAGTGGTGATCCTGTTCATCCATCCTGGAAATTATGGCAGGTAAAGGTGGATTATTAGCACCATCAGGATTCATGGCCCTTGCGTAATGTCAGGATGCCAGAAATCACACCTTTATTAATAGCAAAAAATAATAAAAAGTCCACAAGTCAAATAACAAGCCAGGAATCAAAACAAGAGCTGGTAGTTAGACGAGCCGAGTCAGGAGCCAAAGCGAAAAGTCAGACGAGCCGAGATCAGGAACAAGGAGAACAGCAGAGTCAGGAACAAGCCAGAGATCAGGAACCAGGAAGGACGTCAGACAGCCAGGTAATACACAGGAGCTCTCACAAACAGGTCTGAGACAATGCAAGGGCAAAGCATACTGAACAGAGGCCCTTTAAATAATAAGTGATGACATCACAATTCTGAGACTGCATTCTGTCTCACACGTATGATGTACACCAGTCTGGCCATAAAAGGAAGTGCAGGAAATGAGCAGCATCACACAGTATGCACCAGAGTCAGCAAGAGAGGTGAGTAAAATGGCTGCCAGAAGCACATGGCAAACAAAACGGGGGAAAAAACCCTGACAATGAAAAAGAAATTCTGCTCTAGCTATGTGCTACTGCCCCAAAGGGGGCAAATAATTATATGTTAAAAGCACAAATCACTGCTCTAAGGCCTAGTTTCCATCACTGTTGTAAACTGGTGGTAACACAAAATATCTCCCTAGTGTAGGGTTGCCACCTGTCCAGGAATGATCTGGACAGTTTGGGTTTGAATTTGTGTGTCAGGGTTTTAAGCTGAGTCAGGCATGGGAATCCAAATGTCCATGTTTGGTGAGAAACTGCCAAAAAGGGTGACATTGTAAATTTGCAATATACTGCAGATGCCTACATCTATTTCTCTCTTGCATGTGTGTGTCTTTATGTGGGTTATAATAGATATAGCGCCAAAGACCAAGCACACCTATAGCTCTGAACAAAGGCTAACTAGCTGGCCTAGAGAAAGATATTAGTTAGTGTATGTGTTCAAAGCGCCAAATAGGCTAGGTGTCAGCGAAGGGTTGGTGTACTAAAAACAAATTTAATTATAAACTTTTCTAATATCACATGTGTAATTTAGGTAGCATGATACAATATGAACTCCAAAAATACAATGCAATACAATAAAATAAAATTCAATAAAAATGTGGATCCACTATATCACAGTTTAAGCAATATTACATCTGTTAAAAGGTTTAAAAGTGTAAGCATGAGGTTCTAGTAAGGGTTAGGAACCAATGCTGGCTGAGGGGCAGATATTCCCTTTCAAATGATGAAATTTGGAATTGTGTGATGTAGTGTTAACACCTGTCCATGAATTATGGATGGTATTAATTACCTGTTGGAATTGGTTGACAGTCGACTGTGTGTGTCAATTAATAAAAATTAATTCAAGAGTGAAACCAAGAATAAAAAAATGAATAAAAATGTATTTTAAAAGTTATAGAAAGTGATTTGAGAAAGGCCTTGAGGAGGCCGAAACACGTTGCCCACAGCTGGTAAGCATTATTTCATTTTAACACCCAATTTTGTACCATCTACACTATTGTTCTTTACCTTTTTAGGACACTGACAATATAATACCAAGTAAAAACAATAGGAACCTATATCCAGGCCCAAACGTTCTCACCATCAGGAACAGGATTTCCAATTTACCCACTGGGAAAATCTTAGGGACAGTGGAGTGGGTTCTCACCACCAGGAATCAACGGGGACTCTCACTGCCAAGAAATAAGGTCGCTTTTGATTGATTTCAATTTCATATATCATTTGTTCACACAGACTAAGTGCAAATTATTTGTCTGCACTAACTAAGTGCATCATTGGATTACAACCCCAAGACTTTGTTCTCTTTTTTGCCACATTTTTACTCACACTTATTTTTCCATTAAGTTTTTCCATTTTTTCATCCATTTTTTTACATTCCAATTCACAGTTATTTGAGAATTTTTTCAGCTGACTTTTTCACAATTGTGATCACTTTATATTTATATTTATAAATCACTTTCTATAACTTTTCAAATCAATTTTTATTCATTTTTTATATTTGGTTTCACTCTTGAATTCATTTTTATTAATTGGCACACACAGTCTACTGTATGCAATGGGGTACACTGAGCGCCTACCTAGAAAAAGACCTTAGCTTTGGAAATATGACTCCTAGTAGTCAATGTGCAATTATGAAAATAATAGAGGTTGCCAAAGCGCCAAAAAAGGCTAGGTCTGAGCCAATGATAGTTAAAATCACGATATTATAACAAATGCATTTTATTTATACAGAAATAAAAACAGGTAAAAACAAGTAACAAATTAAAATAATAAAAAACTACGCAAAAAAGACCGAAATTTAAATACTAGCCTTGATCAGTGGCTAGAATAAAACACTCGTATTGCCTAGTTTCCCAATGACAATATCTGGATTAATATGGGTGGAACATGTTTCGTGTTCTAAAAACCGTCTATGTGGTGTAGCAGGATATTGCTTTCAAAATTAAATAAGATCAGAATTACTTTGCTAATTGCTGTGGCGTGTGTGACATACAATAAATGTCGTTTTATAGCAGCCTATGTGAGCAATCCTTGATGTTTGGAAAGTCTATCTGTACAAACCTAAAAAAGAAATCTAGATGTAGGTAGATTGAATCTGCTGGTTACAGCAGCGTAGGATGGTTCTGCTAGTTACAGCAGCAAATAAGATGTATATGGTGTGAGATATATCCTCACGGTTTATCTGACTTTTATTGTTGTCCAAAACAGTGATGGTGATAAATATTCGTGAGTGATGGTTGCAAACTATAAATACAAATAAAAATAGCACACTAGATAATTAAAAATAGCGTGGGACATCAAAACAGATTCGGCGTGAAACAAAGAAAACAACAAAGAATCACAATTTGTGGTAATTGTGAGCAACGTTAGACTGTAACGATTGGCGTGAAGTCTTAACGTTAAAAAAGACAGACAAATATATATATACTCTGTGAACACTGTGGAGCCCCTTTGTGTTGTTCAAAAATAAAAATGAAAAAGCAAAACAAGCAATAAACAATCTCAAAAAATAGTCTCAAAAAAATGTGAAGGTCCCTTAAACTTAAGAGCAGACCAGATGATTCAAAAAAACAGTGGCCACTGTGTAAAAGGAAAAACAATAAATGAACAGTCAATCCAACAACAGATAAGTGATTTTTAAACCTTCTGCTAGTATAAGCGTTCCTGTAATGAACAGTCAATCCATCAAATAGATAAATAAATTTTGAAACCTTCTGCTAATATTAGCGTAATGGTTCTGCAGCCGAAGCCGGGTTGGGGTTTAGAAACCGGAAGTCCTAGTCCTCTCTAGTTTCAGCGATACCTAAAAAATAAACATACAATAGTGCAGATAGTTTTCTTATCATATGACAAATTGAAATATAACTCACCAGTCGACGCGTTTCGGTCTATGCTAGACCTTTATCAAGACTGGTATCATGTATTTACAGAGCTCTTTTATAGCTGTTTGTTTAAATGTGACCCGGAAGTGTTTGTTTAGTACTTCCGGTTTTCGAGTCTATTCTTATTTAATAAAATGTTTGTTTTTAATCTATGAGAGTCCTTAGTTAGATCTCACAGTTGTCTTAGTAATGGCTTACAGTACCAATTGGTATGAAAGGGGTTCTTTATAGCTGGAATCAGAATGTTCGTGTGTAAATTACTTCCGGAATTCCAGTTCAAACACTTCCGGTCTCATTCATTCAGATGGAGGGAAAGTGCGCTACTCAGACCTCGCCTTTTATGCCATTTACTTGGTCTTTTAAGCGTTTTGAATCTGTTTAGTTATTGCGATTTCAGTTCGCACATTCTTTTGTTATATAGAGAAAAAATATATAATGCATACAGAGATGGAGGGATTGTTTTTAAATGTGCAAAAAATTGTAAAAATAAATTTAAATTTAAAGAAATCTCTTTCTTCAGGTGTCTATCTATGTGTAACAGTTAAGAAGGGGGAGTGGCAGTATAGTCTTCTCCTTGTTGGTACAAATTCTTTGAGGGCTTGTGGGTATATATTCTAATTAAAATGCGTGAATGGGATATGTGTACTAGTTCTTTGAGGGCTTGTGGGTATATATTCTAATTACATAACCGATAAATGAGTGAATGGGATATGTGTAACAGTTTTCTTCTTATTAATTTAGGATCTTTGTCTCATAGGGTCCTGATGTATAGGAAGGTAATCTTTCTCATTAATTTGAATCTTTCATTCAAAGGCTAGTTCTAATTGGAGGCTAATTTTAGTTAGCACAGAGAGGTGGAATCATTTAGGAGCCTTCTGGTTATCTTTGATAAGATGTATAAAAATAGTTGATAAAATTTTTTTTATAAGAACTTACATAAAATTGTATAAACCATTTCTAGAAGAATTATATAGAGAGTTATTATCTATATTTACAACTATATATGCTGTTGTCAGCTTCTACTTCTATTACCATAATAACTAGGATAAAAGATTTTAGGGATATGTTTTTATCTTTAAGGAGATCGAGGCTATTAAGTTTCTTATTGGTAGACATAAGGTTGTTGTATGTATTTTACCAATTCCTTGGATTAACATGTATGTACATGAGAGTATTTATTTGGATATTAAATAATATTAGTCGACAAATAGAAAATTGTTACTTGATGACTGCGTGCAGACTATGGTTGTATGTAGTCTTACAGTAAAAATCTAAGAGATTGAAAATTCGCTATTTGCGTATATATATAATCTATATATTTCAGAAGGGTCTTGTATTCTATGGCATTCTCGTTTAAAATTTTTTAGAGATTCAATTGCTAGGAATAGAATAGGGGTACTATTGTATAAATTCAGAGGATTCAATTGCTAAAAATAGACTGGGGGTACTATATGGAAGGTCTTTAGTACCCTAGCTTAGAAATCATAGGGTCTTTAATACCCTAGCTTAGGAGTCATAGGGAACACTTCTATCACCTGGCTGTAAGCCAGAACTTGCTTTGGTCTATTATGGCCATATACCCATAATTACACATAGATTAGGGTAGGTTTTGCTAATGCTTATTAAACTGTAGGGAGTCCTCTTCGGCCTTCCATAGGGGTCGTTTAGTACAGTTCCTTCAGCCTGTCGTCAACAGGAGTTGTCCTTCCCCAATATAATAGTGTGCTGGGACTCGGTGGGATAGAGCACCATATGAAACTACATTTAACTTATGATAGAGAGGGGTATCTTCCAGTTTTTTATATATGAGCTGGATCTTGAGTGTCTTTAGGAGTTCTTCTCGCTGGCTTCAGTATATGAGGAGGAAGAAATTCAGGGAGGGGGAAATTCAGAGATTTATGACCGGAGTCACAAAAGACGGGTCTTCTATATGTCCTTCATAACAGTCATTGATGTTTGTTAACCGCAACACTTTAAACTTTCTATACACAGGCCTCTATTCTGTTTGCACTACTCCTCTTCTTGCCTAGGAGTTCAATAAGTGTGAGAGGTCTTCTTTATTATTAAGACCTCTTGGATATAAGCAGTCAATTTGAAATATCCATTTGGATTCATTAGTCAGGAGCAGTTTCTCAAAGTTACCACCCCTCCAGTTTTTCACAACTTTTTGTATTCCTATGTATTTCAATGCTTTGGTATTTCCATTGTGTTTAGTTGTAAAGTGTTGGTAAAGCGGTGTGTCCATGTTCAATTTTTCTATCATCAGCAGATGTTCACGAATTCTTTCTCTGAGGGCTCTTGACGTTTGTCCAACGTACTGGAGTCCGCACGGACATTGTAACAAATAGATTATCCCCTTGTCTTGGCAGCGTATCATCTCTTTTATTCTGAATTCCTCTTTAGTGTTATGGGAGATAAATTTGGATGTTTTAGTACCGCATTTACACGCTTTGCAAGTGTGGCAGGGAAAGAACCCTTTTATCATCTCTCCATGTATATCCTGTGTTCCTCCCTTCTTTTTCTTTTGGAGGCTTGGTGCCAGTCTAGTTTTCAGATTTTTTGTTTTTCTGTATACAAATCTTGGGTATTCTGGCAATTTGTCTCCTATTATGTCATCATCTCTTAATAATGACCAATGTTTCCGAAAGATGTTTTCTATAATCTGTTTATTATCACTGTATTCGGTTATCATTGCTATGTTGTAGTCATCCTCCATAAAATTCTTTTTGGTTTTATCTTTATATTTCGTTAGTTCTTTTCTTTCTGTTCTTCTTACTTCACTTAGCTTCTGGTCCAGCATTTCTTTATCGTATCCCCTCTCTATGAATTTTTCTTTGATTATTGAGGCTTGTTCTTCCCATTTAGAGAGGTTGGAGCAGTTCTTTTTCATTCGTAACAATTGCCCCTTTGGGATGTTGTTCTTCCATTTAATGTGGTGACAGCTCTCTCTGTGGACATAATTGTTACTATCTACGCTTTTAAAATGCGTAGAAGTTTCCAATCTCCCTTTCTTCACTTCGATTCTTAAATCTAAGAATGTCAGCGCGGTGTAGCTCCATTCGAATGTAAACTTGAGGTTCATTGTATTTTGGTTCATGACATCAATCGTGAACATCAGATCTTCCAAAGTACCCTTCCATATTATGATTATATCATCTATATAACGCCGATAGAGGACCAGGTCCGCGCTAGCTGGACAGGAGTCCCAGAATATTTTCTCCCATTTTCCCATGTAGAGATTTGCATAACTAGGCGCGAACCTGGTCCCCATGGCTGTTCCACAAGTTTGACGATAGAATTTTCCCCCATTATTAAAAAAATTATGCGTCAGGATGTACTGGATACTGTCCAGTATAAATTTACTTTGTTTTGGTCTCATATCAGGTTCCTTATCTAAAAAGAATTTTACTGCATCAATGCCCTCCTCATGTGGGATACTTGTGTACAATGATACTACGTCACATGATGCCAGTATATAACCCTCTTTCCAGGGTAGATCTTCTATAACATTCAGAACCTGGGTTGAGTCCCTCAGGTATGAGGGTAGTGTTCTAACTACTTTTTGTAGATGTTTGTCCACGTACTCTGATAGGTTGCTACTCAGAGATCCTATTCCAGAGATAATTGGTCTTCCGGGGGGTTTGGTCAACGATTTATGGATCTTTGGTAAGTGATATAGTATCGGTATAACTGGATACTTTACATTTAGGTAGTTGAACTCTTTGTCATTGAGTATACCCTCTTCGTTTGCTTCTTTCAACAGCTCTATGAGTTCTTTGGCGTATACTTCCGTTGGATTTCCTTTTAGTTCTTCATATGTACTGGTGTCGCTCAGAATCCGTTTGTTTTCAGCCTCATAATTATCCCTGTTCATCACAACGATCCCGCCTCCTTTGTCCGCGGGCTTGATTGTTAAGCTCGCGTTATTTTCGAGCTTTTTGATGGTCTCACGTTGTTTCCTTGATAGGTTTTGCTTTCTAGATCTTAATTTATTCGATTGTATCTCCTTAATCTCCTTGCACACCACGGTTTCGAAAGCTTCTATAGCTGTTCCTTTACTGCTTGTAGGATAGAAGCGTGATCTTGGTTTGAGTTCGGTGTGTATATACTCTTCTGTTGGATCTAGATTCTCATTCCTTCTTCGATTCTCTCCAATATTTTCTATGTCAGCTTTACGGAAGAATCTCTTCAGGGTTAACTTCCTAATAAATTCTTTCGTATTCACAAAAGTATCAAATTTATTTAAACTCCTTGATGGAGCAAATGAAAGTCCAAGGTTCAGGATTGTCTTTTCATCCTTATTAAGTTCATACGAGCTTAAATTAAATATGCCATTTGTCACTTCCTTTTCCTCAGTGTCCGTCTCGATTTGTTTAGCTTTTTTTGTCTTTACACCCCCTCTGCAGCCTCTGTGTGTTTTCCTTTTGTCTTTATCATATGTTGGATTTTTTCTCTTCCTTTCTGGTGTTGGTAATCCAACCCTAAAAAAGGTCCAGATGTAGCCCTAGAGGTACTTGACTGCATTGCCGTCGGTGTAGTTAAGTTTGGTGTTCTTATGTCCGTTTCTCTTCCTTTTTTACAGTCTTTTCCTTCTTCGACCTTTTTAGATTCTTTCTCCTTCCTTTCCTCCCTTTCGTCCTTTTTTCTAATATTTCTCCTATATTCTCCTGGAGTTTCATATGGATTCATCCCTTCTCCATAGTTTTCATAGACTCTATTTCGATTCCTCGAAGAATCCTGAAAGTTTCTCCTTTTAATTGGGGTCAATTCGTAGTGGTATCTATTTTCTTCTTGATAATATCCTCTTTCTGGCTGTTGTCGATAGCCTCCATATCCGAAGTCGTCATGCCTTCTTCTTGTATTGTATACTGGCCCATGATAGTCAGATCTTCCCCTGTGTTCTTCATATCTCCTTTCTCTGTTCCAATAGTTGGAGTAATCTCCTCTATTTCTCCTTTCTGATTGCCAGTTATTATAATAATTATCTCTATTCCTCCCATCATATTGCTGTCCCCTGTCCCATCTCTGATTGAAGTATTGCCTTCCATAGAAACCCCGTTTGTCCCCATATGTGTTGTGTCTATTTGCATGGGGGTGGTGTTTGTATGGGTGCCTTGAGTCATATTCTCTATGTCTATTATCAGTATGTGGATTTCTGTTCAAAAGTCGCTTATTTTGAAACCTTTCGAAAGTAACCTCTCTCTGATCTGAACCCTCATCGATTACAATGCTCCTATTTAAAATGGGGTCAGTAGTCTGTTCAATATCAATTTCTTCTCGATTCATGTTCTCTATTGATATACTTTTGTCCTCTATTATTTGGTTACTTTCTTCTTCTTTATTATTAAGCTCTTTCATCAATTTTTTAGTTTTCTTTTGTATCACATCCTCTTTGATCTTACTAACTTTCTTAATTAAATTTTCCTTCCTTTCTATTATATCCTTACATTCCGGACCTGAATTCTCTAGATTAAGGATAATTTCCTCATCTTCCTTTATTTCTAGATCTATGTTTGATGTTAACAATGATCTGTATTCAATAATTAGTTCTATTAATTTTTTGGAAGTTTCAATTAACACCTGTCTCCATTTTTCAGCAATACTATCTGAAAGAGGAAACGCGCATTCTTTATGCACCAAAAGACCTTTGGGTACAATGTCCAATTCTAGACATTTCTGCAGAAAAGATATTTCTGCCTTGTATTTTACTTCTGTGATCAGTAATTTCTCCAATTCTCTGAATATCAACTGAACATCAATAGTATCCTCCTCTTCTGTGCTAATATTAAGATTTGTTTTATTTTTTACAATTCTTAAATTAATATCTTCCCTTATATTGCGTAAGCCTTCCATGATAGTAGCAATTTAGATGCGTTCAAATTATAAACAGGGTGAAAGGTTGGCAGCTTAGTGTGACTAGGAGTGGAATAATACCGTATGCAATGGGGTACACTGAGCGCCTACCTAGAAAAAGACCTTAGCTTTGGAAATATGACTCCTAGTAGTCAATGTGCAATTATGAAAATAATAGAGGTTGCCAAAGCGCCAAAAAAGGCTAGGTCTGAGCCAATGATAGTTAAAATCACGATATTATAACAAATGCATTTTATTTATACAGAAATAAAAACAGGTAAAAACAAGTAACAAATTAAAATAATAAAAAACTACGCAAAAAAGACCGAAATTTAAATACTAGCCTTGATCAGTGGCTAGAATAAAACACTCGTATTGCCTAGTTTCCCAATGACAATATCTGGATTAATATGGGTGGAACATGTTTCGTGTTCTAAAAACCGTCTATGTGGTGTAGCAGGATATTGCTTTCAAAATTAAATAAGATCAGAATTACTTTGCTAATTGCTGTGGCGTGTGTGACATACAATAAATGTCGTTTTATAGCAGCCTATGTGAGCAATCCTTGATGTTTGGAAAGTCTATCTGTACAAACCTAAAAAAGAAATCTAGATGTAGGTAGATTGAATCTGCTGGTTACAGCAGCGTAGGATGGTTCTGCTAGTTACAGCAGCAAATAAGATGTATATGGTGTGAGATATATCCTCACGGTTTATCTGACTTTTATTGTTGTCCAAAACAGTGATGGTGATAAATATTCGTGAGTGATGGTTGCAAACTATAAATACAAATAAAAATAGCACACTAGATAATTAAAAATAGCGTGGGACATCAAAACAGATTCGGCGTGAAACAAAGAAAACAACAAAGAATCACAATTTGTGGTAATTGTGAGCAGCGTTAGACTGTAACGATTGGCGTGAAGTATTAACGTTAAAAATGACAGACAAATATATATATACTCTGTGAACACTGTGGAGCCCCTTTGTGTTGTTCAAAAATAAAAATGAAAAAGCAAAACAAGCAATAAACAATCTCAAAAAATAGTCTCAAAAAAATGTGAAGGTCCCTTAAACTTAAGAGCAGACCAGATGATTCAAAAAAACAGTGGCCACTGTGTAAAAGGAAAAACAATAAATGAACAGTCAATCCAACAACAGATAAGTGATTTTTAAACCTTCTGCTAGTATAAGCGTTCCTGTAATGAACAGTCAATCCATCAAATAGATAAATAAATTTTGAAACCTTCTGCTAATATTAGCGTAATGGTTCTGCAGCCGAAGCCGGGTTGGGGTTTAGAAACCGGAAGTCCTAGTCCTCTCTAGTTTCAGCGATACCTAAAAAATAAACATACAATAGTGCAGATAGTTTTCTTATCATATGACAAATTGAAATATAACTCACCAGTCGACGCGTTTCGGTCTATGCTAGACCTTTATCAAGACTGGTATCATGTATTTACAGAGCTCTTTTTTTTTTTTTTTACTTTTTTTTTTTTTTTTTTTTAAATATATTTTTATTGGGATTCAAGATAAAGCAAGCAAACATAACAGAGCCAGACAATCTGTATAAAAAGAGCATAGTTTCCAGATAAATAACTTGAACAATCAAACCACAAATGACAACATGCATGTATAAGGCCATATGAAACAGTATCAATGGTCATAGAGCTTGCCTTTCAAACTTATTGCCCTCTAATTAGCAGCGAGGCCACTCATTGACCTCCCATTTCTTATAGAAAAGCAGTAATATAGAGGGCAGCCATGAACTATGTGAGACCACTTTTGGATCTCAAATGGTTAGTCCCATTTTTTCAGTTCTATTTTCAGTATGTCGCGTTAGACTATATAAAAGGACAATGATATATAACTAAGAACTGGGGTAAGGATCAACTTGTAAGTATGGGGTCACACTGCAGTTAATTACAAGTAGTAATATGAAAATATCTTATTTTACATGTATCATGCTATATATGAAAAGTTTCCTGCCAACTGGTCTAGGGGCAGTATATATGGGTGTTATAGCCGCCCTGAACTCGCTATACAACTTGCTCAATTTGATCACAAAACACTTTTGTTGCATATAGGAACTTTGCTACAGGTTTATGCCAGTATTTTAGGTTAATAATAAAACTATATATATAGCTAACATAGTACTGGAATTTATAACAGAACATCAACTGACCTGAACTAAATTTTAAAGTGGTGAAAGGGAACATATATGTAGATATACAATAGGCAATTAGAAAACCTATAAATCAGGGGATTATATAGAGCCCAGCTGTAGCTATCCACTTATCTAAGGTTTATATATAAAGATTATGCAGTTTACATATTCAAAAAGTTCAGACAGGTAGTCCCACAGTAATTGGTCACATCACATTATCATATAAGGGGTAACTGAGCTCTTATCTAATATGAGCCCCTGAGCCCTTGTCTACTGAGATCGACATATGTGGAGCATAGAATACATATATAGTGTTCATCCTAGGGAATAAACATAGGTAGGGTGGGTTTGTACATAATCTGACTGGTCTAGTCGTCATGAAAAAAGGGCATTCCTGCTATGAGTGTTACTAGTCCTATGACAGCTTTCGGAGGCATGATCTGTAACCGTCACTCTAAATAGCAGAAGATTTAGATCAAAATTTAGCCCACACCGGTTCTCTGGGTTAAAGTTTCAACGGCAGCTGCCTGCCCATATTGCAGTCGGCATATAGCCGCAAGATCTTTTGGGTGGCTGGGTACACCGCCAGCGAGAGGCGGAGGGAGCTCCCAGGACTTTCCCAGCAGAGGAGGAATATGGCTTACAGAGCTCTTTTATAGCTGTTTGTTTAAATGTGACCCGGAAGTGTTTGTTTAGTACTTCCGGTTTTCGAGTCTATTCTTATTTAATAAAATGTTTGTTTTTAATCTATGAGAGTCCTTATTTAGATCTCACAGTTGTCTTAGTAATGGCTTACAGTACCAATTGGTATGAAAGGGGTTCTTTATAGCTGGAATCAGAATGTTCGTGTGTAAATTACTTCCGGAATTCCAGTTCAAACACTTCCTGTCTCATTCATTCAGATGGAGGGAAAGTGCGCTACTCAGACCTCGCCTTTTATGCCATTTACTTGGTCTTTTAAGCGTTTTGAATCTGTTTAGTTATTGCGATTTCAGTTCGCACATTCTTTTGTTATATAGAGAAAAAATATATAATGCATACAGAGATGGAGGGATTGTTTTTAAATGTGCAAAAAATTGTAAAAATAAATTTAAATTTAAAGAAATCTCTTTCTTCAGGTGTCTATCTATGTGTAACAGTTAAGAAGGGGGAGTGGCAGTATAGTCTTCTCCTTGTTGGTACAAATTCTTTGAGGGCTTGTGGGTATATATTCTAATTAAAATGCGTGAATGGGATATGTGTACTAGTTCTTTGAGGGCTTGTGGGTATATATTCTAATTACATAACCGATAAATGAGTGAATGGGATATGTGTAACAGTTTTCTTCTTATTAATTTAGGATCTTTGTCTCATAGGGTCCTGATGTATAGGAAGGTAATCTTTCTCATTAATTTGAATCTTTCATTCAAAGGCTAGTTCTAATTGGAGGCTAATTTTAGTTAGCACAGAGAGGTGGAATCATTTAGGAGCCTTCTGGTTATCTTTGATAAGATGTATAAAAATAGTTGATAAAAATTTTTTTATAAGAACTTACATAAAATTGTATAAACCATTTCTAGAAGAATTATATAGAGAGTTATTATCTATATTTACAACTATATATGCTGTTGTCAGCTTCTACTTCTATTACCATAATAACTAGGATAAAAGATTTTAGGGATATGTTTTTATCTTTAAGGAGATCGAGGCTATTAATAGGATATTACCTCCATCTGAATGAATGAGACCGGAAGTGTTTGAACTGGAATTCCGGAAGTAATTTACACACGAACATTCTGATTCCAGCTATAAAGAACCCCTTTCATACCAATTGGTACTGTAAGCCATTACTAAGACAACTGTGAGATCTAAATAAGGACTCTCATAGATTAAAAACAAACATTTTATTAAATAAGAATAGACTCGAAAACCGGAAGTACTAAACAAACACTTCCGGGTCACATTTAAACAAACAGCTATAAAAGAGCTCTGTAAATACATGATACCAGTCTTGATAAAGGTCTAGCATAGACCGAAACGCGTCGACTGGTGAGTTATATTTCAATTTGTCATATGATAAGAAAACTATCTGCACTATTGTATGTTTATTTTTTAGGTATCGCTGAAACTAGAGAGGACTAGGACTTCCGGTTTCTAAACCCCAACCCGGCTTCGGCTGCAGAACCATTACGCTAATATTAGCAGAAGGTTTCAAAATTTATTTATCTATTTGAGGGATTGACTGTTCATTACAGGAACGCTTATACTAGCAGAAGGTTTAAAAATCACTTATCTGTTGTTGGATTGACTGTTCATTTATTGTTTTTCCTTTTACACAGTGGCCACTGTTTTTTTGAATCATCTGGTCTGCTCTTAAGTTTAAGGGACCTTCACATTTTTTTGAGACTATTTTTTGAGATTGTTTATTGCTTGTTTTGCTTTTTCATTTTTATTTTTGAACAACACAAAGGGGCTCCACAGTGTTCACAGAGTATATATATATTTGTCTGTCATTTTTAACGTTAATACTTCACGCCAATCGTTACAGTCTAACGTTGCTCACAATTACCACAAATTGTGATTCTTTGTTGTTTTCTTTGTTTCACGCCGAATCTGTTTTGATGTCCCACGCTATTTTTAATTATCTAGTGTGCTATTTTTATTTGTATTTATAGTTTGCAACCATCACTCACGAATATTTATCACCATCACTGTTTTGGACAACAATAAAAGTCAGATAAACCGTGAGGATATATCTCACACCATATACATCTTATTTGCTGCTGTAACTAGCAGAACCATCCTACGCTGCTGTAACCAGCAGATTCAATCTACCTACATCTAGATTTCTTTTTTAGGTTTGTACAGATAGACTTTCCAAACATCAAGGATTGCTCACATAGGCTGCTATAAAACGACATTTATTGTATGTCACACACGCCACAGCAATTAGCAAAGTAATTCTGATCTTATTTAATTTTGAAAGCAATATCCTGCTACACCACATAGACGGTTTTTAGAACACGAAACATGTTCCACCCATATTAATCCAGATATTGTCATTGGGAAACTAGGCAATACGAGTGTTTTATTCTAGCCACTGATCAAGGCTAGTATTTAAATTTCGGTCTTTTTTGCGTAGTTTTTTATTATTTTAATTTGTTACTTGTTTTTACCTGTTTTTATTTCTGTATAAATAAAATGCATTTGTTATAATATCGTGATTTTAACTATCATTGGCTCAGACCTAGCCTTTTTTGGCGCTTTGGCAACCTCTATTATTTTCATAATTGCACATTGACTACTAGGAGTCATATTTCCAAAGCTAAGGTCTTTTTCTAGGTAGGCGCTCAGTGTACCCCATTGCATACGGTATTATTCCACTCCTAGTCACACTAAGCTGCCAACCTTTCACCCTGTTTATAATTTGAACGCATCTAAATTGCTACTATCATGGAAGGCTTACGCAATATAAGGGAAGATATTAATTTAAGAATTGTAAAAAATAAAACAAATCTTAATATTAGCACAGAAGAGGAGGATACTATTGATGTTCAGTTGATATTCAGAGAATTGGAGAAATTACTGATCACAGAAGTAAAATACAAGGCAGAAATATCTTTTCTGCAGAAATGTCTAGAATTGGACATTGTACCCAAAGGTCTTTTGGTGCATAAAGAATGCGCGTTTCCTCTTTCAGATAGTATTGCTGAAAAATGGAGACAGGTGTTAATTGAAACTTCCAAAAAATTAATAGAACTAATTATTGAATACAGATCATTGTTAACATCAAACATAGATCTAGAAATAAAGGAAGATGAGGAAATTATCCTTAATCTAGAGAATTCAGGTCCGGAATGTAAGGATATAATAGAAAGGAAGGAAAATTTAATTAAGAAAGTTAGTAAGATCAAAGAGGATGTGATACAAAAGAAAACTAAAAAATTGATGAAAGAGCTTAATAATAAAGAAGAAGAAAGTAACCAAATAATAGAGGACAAAAGTATATCAATAGAGAACATGAATCGAGAAGAAATTGATATTGAACAGACTACTGACCCCATTTTAAATAGGAGCATTGTAATCGATGAGGGTTCAGATCAGAGAGAGGTTACTTTCGAAAGGTTTCAAAATAAGCGACTTTTGAACAGAAATCCACATACTGATAATAGACATAGAGAATATGACTCAAGGCACCCATACAAACACCACCCCCATGCAAATAGACACAACACATATGGGGACAAACGGGGTTTCTATGGAAGGCAATACTTCAATCAGAGATGGGACAGGGGACAGCAATATGATGGGAGGAATAGAGATAATTATTATAATAACTGGCAATCAGAAAGGAGAAATAGAGGAGATTACTCCAACTATTGGAACAGAGAATGGAGATATGAAGAACACAGGGGAAGATCTGACTATCATGGGCCAGTATACGATACAAGAAGAAGGCATGACGACTTCGGATATGGAGGCTATCGACAACAGCCAGAAAGAGGATATTATCAAGAAGAAAATAGATACCACTACGAATTGACCCCAATTAAAAGGAGAAACTTTCAGGATTCTTCGAGGAATCGAAATAGAGTCTATGAAAACTATGGAGAAGGGATGAATCCATATGAAACTCCAGGAGAATATAGGAGAAATATTAGAAAAAAGGACGAAAGGGAGGAAAGGAAGGAGAAAGAATCTAAAAAGGTCGAAGAAGGAAAAGACTGTAAAAAAGGAAGAGAAACGGACATAAGAACACCAAACTTAACTACACCGACGGCAATGCAGTCAAGTACCTCTAGGGCTACATCTGGACCTTTTTTAGGGTTGGATTACCAACACCAGAAAGGAAGAGAAAAAATCCAACATATGATAAAGACAAAAGGAAAACACACAGAGGCTGCAGAGGGGGTGTAAAGACAAAAAAAGCTAAACAAATCGAGACGGACACTGAGGAAAAGGAAGTGACAAATGGCATATTTAATTTAAGCTCGTATGAACTTAATAAGGATGAAAAGACAATCCTGAACCTTGGACTTTCATTTGCTCCATCAAGGAGTTTAAATAAATTTGATACTTTTGTGAATACGAAAGAATTTATTAGGAAGTTAACCCTGAAGAGATTCTTCCGTAAAGCTGACATAGAAAATATTGGAGAGAATCGAAGAAGGAATGAGAATCTAGATCCAACAGAAGAGTATATACACACCGAACTCAAACCAAGATCACGCTTCTATCCTACAAGCAGTAAAGGAACAGCTATAGAAGCTTTCGAAACCGTGGTGTGCAAGGAGATTAAGGAGATACAATCGAATAAATTAAGATCTAGAAAGCAAAACCTATCAAGGAAACAACGTGAGACCATCAAAAAGCTCGAAAATAACGCGAGCTTAACAATCAAGCCCGCGGACAAAGGAGGCGGGATCGTTGTGATGAACAGGGATAATTATGAGGCTGAAAACAAACGGATTCTGAGCGACACCAGTACATATGAAGAACTAAAAGGAAATCCAACGGAAGTATACGCCAAAGAACTCATAGAGCTGTTGAAAGAAGCAAACGAAGAGGGTATACTCAATGACAAAGAGTTCAACTACCTAAATGTAAAGTATCCAGTTATACCGATACTATATCACTTACCAAAGATCCATAAATCGTTGACCAAACCCCCCGGAAGACCAATTATCTCTGGAATAGGATCTCTGAGTAGCAACCTATCAGAGTACGTGGACAAACATCTACAAAAAGTAGTTAGAACACTACCCTCATACCTGAGGGACTCAACCCAGGTTCTGAATGTTATAGAAGATCTACCCTGGAAAGAGGGTTATATACTGGCATCATGTGACGTAGTATCATTGTACACAAGTATCCCACATGAGGAGGGCATTGATGCAGTAAAATTCTTTTTAGATAAGGAACCTGATATGAGACCAAAACAAAGTAAATTTATACTGGACAGTATCCAGTACATCCTGACGCATAATTTTTTTAATAATGGGGGAAAATTCTATCGTCAAACTTGTGGAACAGCCATGGGGACCAGGTTCGCGCCTAGTTATGCAAATCTCTACATGGGAAAATGGGAGAAAATATTCTGGGACTCCTGTCCAGCTAGCGCGGACCTGGTCCTCTATCGGCGTTATATAGATGATATAATCATAATATGGAAGGGTACTTTGGAAGATCTGATGTTCACGATTGATGTCATGAACCAAAATACAATGAACCTCAAGTTTACATTCGAATGGAGCTACACCGCGCTGACATTCTTAGATTTAAGAATCGAAGTGAAGAAAGGGAGATTGGAAACTTCTACGCATTTTAAAAGCGTAGATAGTAACAATTATGTCCACAGAGAGAGCTGTCACCACATTAAATGGAAGAACAACATCCCAAAGGGGCAATTGTTACGAATGAAAAAGAACTGCTCCAACCTCTCTAAATGGGAAGAACAAGCCTCAATAATCAAAGAAAAATTCATAGAGAGGGGATACGATAAAGAAATGCTGGACCAGAAGCTAAGTGAAGTAAGAAGAACAGAAAGAAAAGAACTAACGAAATATAAAGATAAAACCAAAAAGAATTTTATGGAGGATGACTACAACATAGCAATGATAACCGAATACAGTGATAATAAACAGATTATAGAAAACATCTTTCGGAAACATTGGTCATTATTAAGAGATGATGACATAATAGGAGACAAATTGCCAGAATACCCAAGATTTGTATACAGAAAAACAAAAAATCTGAAAACTAGACTGGCACCAAGCCTCCAAAAGAAAAAGAAGGGAGGAACACAGGATATACATGGAGAGATGATAAAAGGGTTCTTTCCCTGCCACACTTGCAAAGCGTGTAAATGCGGTACTAAAACATCCAAATTTATCTCCCATAACACTAAAGAGGAATTCAGAATAAAAGAGATGATACGCTGCCAAGACAAGGGGATAATCTATTTGTTACAATGTCCGTGCGGACTCCAGTACGTTGGACAAACGTCAAGAGCCCTCAGAGAAAGAATTCGTGAACATCTGCTGATGATAGAAAAATTGAACATGGACACACCGCTTTACCAACACTTTACAACTAAACACAATGGAAATACCAAAGCATTGAAATACATAGGAATACAAAAAGTTGTGAAAAACTGGAGGGGTGGTAACTTTGAGAAACTGCTCCTGACTAATGAATCCAAATGGATATTTCAAATTGACTGCTTATATCCAAGAGGTCTTAATAATAAAGAAGACCTCTCACACTTATTGAACTCCTAGGCAAGAAGAGGAGTAGTACAAACAGAATAGAGGCCTGTGTATAGAAAGTTTAAAGTGTTGCGGTTAACAAACATCAATGACTGTTATGAAGGACATATAGAAGACCCGTCTTTTGTGACTCCGGTCATAAATCTCTGAATTTCCCCCTCCCTGAATTTCTTCCTCCTCATATACTGAAGCCAGCGAGAAGAACTCCTAAAGACACTCAAGATCCAGCTCATATATAAAAAACTGGAAGATACCCCTCTCTATCATAAGTTAAATGTAGTTTCATATGGTGCTCTATCCCACCGAGTCCCAGCACACTATTATATTGGGGAAGGACAACTCCTGTTGACGACAGGCTGAAGGAACTGTACTAAACGACCCCTATGGAAGGCCGAAGAGGACTCCCTACAGTTTAATAAGCATTAGCAAAACCTACCCTAATCTATGTGTAATTATGGGTATATGGCCATAATAGACCAAAGCAAGTTCTGGCTTACAGCCAGGTGATAGAAGTGTTCCCTATGACTCCTAAGCTAGGGTATTAAAGACCCTATGATTTCTAAGCTAGGGTACTAAAGACCTTCCATATAGTACCCCCAGTCTATTTTTAGCAATTGAATCCTCTGAATTTATACAATAGTACCCCTATTCTATTCCTAGCAATTGAATCTCTAAAAAATTTTAAACGAGAATGCCATAGAATACAAGACCCTTCTGAAATATATAGATTATATATATACGCAAATAGCGAATTTTCAATCTCTTAGATTTTTACTGTAAGACTACATACAACCATAGTCTGCACGCAGTCATCAAGTAACAATTTTCTATTTGTCGACTAATATTATTTAATATCCAAATAAATACTCTCATGTACATACATGTTAATCCAAGGAATTGGTAAAATACATACAACAACCTTATGTCTACCAATAAGAAACTTAATAGCCTCGATCTCCTTAAAGATAAAAACATATCCCTAAAATCTTTTATCCTAGTTATTATGGTAATAGAAGTAGAAGCTGACAACAGCATATATAGTTGTAAATATAGATAATAACTCTCTATATAATTCTTCTAGAAATGGTTTATACAATTTTATGTAAGTTCTTATAAAAATTTTTTTATCAACTATTTTTATACATCTTATCAAAGATAACCAGAAGGCTCCTAAATGATTCCACCTCTCTGTGCTAACTAAAATTAGCCTCCAATTAGAACTAGCCTTTGAATGAAAGATTCAAATTAATGAGAAAGATTACCTTCCTATACATCAGGACCCTATGAGACAAAGATCCTAAATTAATAAGAAGAAAACTGTTACACATATCCCATTCACTCATTTATCGGTTATGTAATTAGAATATATACCCACAAGCCCTCAAAGAACTAGTACACATATCCCATTCATGCATTTTAATTAGAATATATACCCACAAGCCCTCAAAGAATTTGTACCAACAAGGAGAAGACTATACTGCCACTCCCCCTTCTTAACTGTTACACATAGATAGACACCTGAAGAAAGAGATTTCTTTAAATTTAAATTTATTTTTACAATTTTTTGCACATTTAAAAACAATCCCTCCATCTCTGTATGCATTATATATTTTTTCTCTATATAACAAAAGAATGTGCGAACTGAAATCGCAATAACTAAACAGATTCAAAACGCTTAAAAGACCAAGTAAATGGCATAAAAGGCGAGGTCTGAGTAGCGCACTTTCCCTCCATCTGAATGAATGAGACCGGAAGTGTTTGAACTGGAATTCCGGAAGTAATTTACACACGAACATTCTGATTCCAGCTATAAAGAACCCCTTTCATACCAATTGGTACTGTAAGCCATTACTAAGACAACTGTGAGATCTAAATAAGGACTCTCATAGATTAAAAACAAACATTTTATTAAATAAGAATAGACTCGAAAACCGGAAGTACTAAACAAACACTTCCGGGTCACATTTAAACAAACAGCTATAAAAGAGCTCTGTAAATACATGATACCAGTCTTGATAAAGGTCTAGCATAGACCGAAACGCGTCGACTGGTGAGTTATATTTCAATTTGTCATATGATAAGAAAACTATCTGCACTATTGTATGTTTATTTTTTAGGTATCGCTGAAACTAGAGAGGACTAGGACTTCCGGTTTCTAAACCCCAACCCGGCTTCGGCTGCAGAACCATTACGCTAATATTAGCAGAAGGTTTCAAAATTTATTTATCTATTTGATGGATTGACTGTTCATTACAGGAACGCTTATACTAGCAGAAGGTTTAAAAATCACTTATCTGTTGTTGGATTGACTGTTCATTTATTGTTTTTCCTTTTACACAGTGGCCACTGTTTTTTTGAATCATCTGGTCTGCTCTTAAGTTTAAGGGACCTTCACATTTTTTTGAGACTATTTTTTGAGATTGTTTATTGCTTGTTTTGCTTTTTCATTTTTATTTTTGAACAACACAAAGGGGCTCCACAGTGTTCACAGAGTATATATATATTTGTCTGTCATTTTTAACGTTAATACTTCACGCCAATCGTTACAGTCTAACGTTGCTCACAATTACCACAAATTGTGATTCTTTGTTGTTTTCTTTGTTTCACGCCGAATCTGTTTTGATGTCCCACGCTATTTTTAATTATCTAGTGTGCTATTTTTATTTGTATTTATAGTTTGCAACCATCACTCACGAATATTTATCACCATCACTGTTTTGGACAACAATAAAAGTCAGATAAACCGTGAGGATATATCTCACACCATATACATCTTATTTGCTGCTGTAACTAGCAGAACCATCCTACGCTGCTGTAACCAGCAGATTCAATCTACCTACATCTAGATTTCTTTTTTAGGTTTGTACAGATAGACTTTCCAAACATCAAGGATTGCTCACATAGGCTGCTATAAAACGACATTTATTGTATGTCACACACGCCACAGCAATTAGCAAAGTAATTCTGATCTTATTTAATTTTGAAAGCAATATCCTGCTACACCACATAGACGGTTTTTAGAACACGAAACATGTTCCACCCATATTAATCCAGATATTGTCATTGGGAAACTAGGCAATACGAGTGTTTTATTCTAGCCACTGATCAAGGCTAGTATTTAAATTTCGGTCTTTTTTGCGTAGTTTTTTATTATTTTAATTTGTTACTTGTTTTTACCTGTTTTTATTTCTGTATAAATAAAATGCATTTGTTATAATATCGTGATTTTAACTATCATTGGCTCAGACCTAGCCTTTTTTGGCGCTTTGGCAACCTCTATTATTTTCATAATTGCACATTGACTACTAGGAGTCATATTTCCAAAGCTAAGGTCTTTTTCTAGGTAGGCGCTCAGTGTACCCCATTGCATACGGTATTATTCCACTCCTAGTCACACTAAGCTGCCAACCTTTCACCCTGTTTATAATTTGAACGCATCTAAATTGCTACTATCATGGAAGGCTTACGCAATATAAGGGAAGATATTAATTTAAGAATTGTAAAAAATAAAACAAATCTTAATATTAGCACAGAAGAGGAGGATACTATTGATGTTCAGTTGATATTCAGAGAATTGGAGAAATTACTGATCACAGAAGTAAAATACAAGGCAGAAATATCTTTTCTGCAGAAATGTCTAGAATTGGACATTGTACCCAAAGGTCTTTTGGTGCATAAAGAATGCGCGTTTCCTCTTTCAGATAGTATTGCTGAAAAATGGAGACAGGTGTTAATTGAAACTTCCAAAAAATTAATAGAACTAATTATTGAATACAGATCATTGTTAACATCAAACATAGATCTAGAAATAAAGGAAGATGAGGAAATTATCCTTAATCTAGAGAATTCAGGTCCGGAATGTAAGGATATAATAGAAAGGAAGGAAAATTTAATTAAGAAAGTTAGTAAGATCAAAGAGGATGTGATACAAAAGAAAACTAAAAAATTGATGAAAGAGCTTAATAATAAAGAAGAAGAAAGTAACCAAATAATAGAGGACAAAAGTATATCAATAGAGAACATGAATCGAGAAGAAATTGATATTGAACAGACTACTGACCCCATTTTAAATAGGAGCATTGTAATCGATGAGGGTTCAGATCAGAGAGAGGTTACTTTCGAAAGGTTTCAAAATAAGCGACTTTTGAACAGAAATCCACATACTGATAATAGACATAGAGAATATGACTCAAGGCACCCATACAAACACCACCCCCATGCAAATAGACACAACACATATGGGGACAAACGGGGTTTCTATGGAAGGCAATACTTCAATCAGAGATGGGACAGGGGACAGC
The DNA here is from genome assembly GCF_027579735.1 of Bombina bombina. Classification (NCBI taxonomy): domain Eukaryota; kingdom Metazoa; phylum Chordata; class Amphibia; order Anura; family Bombinatoridae; genus Bombina; species Bombina bombina. Next base: position 411,680,163 of record NC_069502.1, read on the forward strand.
AATATGATGGGAGGAATAGAGATAATTATTATAATAACTGGCAATCAGAAAGGAGAAATAGAGGAGATTACTCCAACTATTGGAACAGAGAAAGGAGATATGAAGAACACAGGGGAAGATCTGACTATCATGGGCCAGTATACAATACAAGAAGAAGGCATGACGACTTCGGATATGGAGGCTATCGACAACAGCCAGAAAGAGGATATTATCAAGAAGAAAATAGATACCACTACGAATTGACCCCAATTAAAAGGAGAAACTTTCAGGATTCTTCGAGGAATCGAAATAGAGTCTATGAAAACTATGGAGAAGGGATGAATCCATATGAAACTCCAGGAGAATATAGGAGAAATATTAGAAAAAAGGACGAAAGGGAGGAAAGGAAGGAGAAAGAATCTAAAAAGGTCGAAGAAGGAAAAGACTGTAAAAAAGGAAGAGAAACGGACATAAGAACACCAAACTTAACTACACCGACGGCAATGCAGTCAAGTACCTCTAGGGCTACATCTGGACCTTTTTTAGGGTTGGATTACCAACACCAGAAAGGAAGAGAAAAAATCCAACATATGATAAAGACAAAAGGAAAACACACAGAGGCTGCAGAGGGGGTGTAAAGACAAAAAAAGCTAAACAAATCGAGACGGACACTGAGGAAAAGGAAGTGACAAATGGCATATTTAATTTAAGCTCGTATGAACTTAATAAGGATGAAAAGACAATCCTGAACCTTGGACTTTCATTTGCTCCATCAAGGAGTTTAAATAAATTTGATACTTTTGTGAATACGAAAGAATTTATTAGGAAGTTAACCCTGAAGAGATTCTTCCGTAAAGCTGACATAGAAAATATTGGAGAGAATCGAAGAAGGAATGAGAATCTAGATCCAACAGAAGAGTATATACACACCGAACTCAAACCAAGATCACGCTTCTATCCTACAAGCAGTAAAGGAACAGCTATAGAAGCTTTCGAAACCGTGGTGTGCAAGGAGATTAAGGAGATACAATCGAATAAATTAAGATCTAGAAAGCAAAACCTATCAAGGAAACAACGTGAGACCATCAAAAAGCTCGAAAATAACGCGAGCTTAACAATCAAGCCCGCGGACAAAGGAGGCGGGATCGTTGTGATGAACAGGGATAATTATGAGGCTGAAAACAAACGGATTCTGAGCGACACCAGTACATATGAAGAACTAAAAGGAAATCCAACGGAAGTATACGCCAAAGAACTCATAGAGCTGTTGAAAGAAGCAAACGAAGAGGGTATACTCAATGACAAAGAGTTCAACTACCTAAATGTAAAGTATCCAGTTATACCGATACTATATCACTTACCAAAGATCCATAAATCGTTGACCAAACCCCCCGGAAGACCAATTATCTCTGGAATAGGATCTCTGAGTAGCAACCTATCAGAGTACGTGGACAAACATCTACAAAAAGTAGTTAGAACACTACCCTCATACCTGAGGGACTCAACCCAGGTTCTGAATGTTATAGAAGATCTACCCTGGAAAGAGGGTTATATACTGGCATCATGTGACGTAGTATCATTGTACACAAGTATCCCACATGAGGAGGGCATTGATGCAGTAAAATTCTTTTTAGATAAGGAACCTGATATGAGACCAAAACAAAGTAAATTTATACTGGACAGTATCCAGTACATCCTGACGCATAATTTTTTTAATAATGGGGGAAAATTCTATCGTCAAACTTGTGGAACAGCCATGGGGACCAGGTTCGCGCCTAGTTATGCAAATCTCTACATGGGAAAATGGGAGAAAATATTCTGGGACTCCTGTCCAGCTAGCGCGGACCTGGTCCTCTATCGGCGTTATATAGATGATATAATCATAATATGGAAGGGTACTTTGGAAGATCTGATGTTCACGATTGATGTCATGAACCAAAATACAATGAACCTCAAGTTTACATTCGAATGGAGCTACACCGCGCTGACATTCTTAGATTTAAGAATCGAAGTGAAGAAAGGGAGATTGGAAACTTCTACGCATTTTAAAAGCGTAGATAGTAACAATTATGTCCACAGAGAGAGCTGTCACCACATTAAATGGAAGAACAACATCCCAAAGGGGCAATTGTTACGAATGAAAAAGAACTGCTCCAACCTCTCTAAATGGGAAGAACAAGCCTCAATAATCAAAGAAAAATTCATAGAGAGGGGATACGATAAAGAAATGCTGGACCAGAAGCTAAGTGAAGTAAGAAGAACAGAAAGAAAAGAACTAACGAAATATAAAGATAAAACCAAAAAGAATTTTATGGAGGATGACTACAACATAGCAATGATAACCGAATACAGTGATAATAAACAGATTATAGAAAACATCTTTCGGAAACATTGGTCATTATTAAGAGATGATGACATAATAGGAGACAAATTGCCAGAATACCCAAGATTTGTATACAGAAAAACAAAAAATCTGAAAACTAGACTGGCACCAAGCCTCCAAAAGAAAAAGAAGGGAGGAACACAGGATATACATGGAGAGATGATAAAAGGGTTCTTTCCCTGCCACACTTGCAAAGCGTGTAAATGCGGTACTAAAACATCCAAATTTATCTCCCATAACACTAAAGAGGAATTCAGAATAAAAGAGATGATACGCTGCCAAGACAAGGGGATAATCTATTTGTTACAATGTCCGTGCGGACTCCAGTACGTTGGACAAACGTCAAGAGCCCTCAGAGAAAGAATTCGTGAACATCTGCTGATGATAGAAAAATTGAACATGGACACACCGCTTTACCAACACTTTACAACTAAACACAATGGAAATACCAAAGCATTGAAATACATAGGAATACAAAAAGTTGTGAAAAACTGGAGGGGTGGTAACTTTGAGAAACTGCTCCTGACTAATGAATCCAAATGGATATTTCAAATTGACTGCTTATATCCAAGAGGTCTTAATAATAAAGAAGACCTCTCACACTTATTGAACTCCTAGGCAAGAAGAGGAGTAGTGCAAACAGAATAGAGGCCTGTGTATAGAAAGTTTAAAGTGTTGCGGTTAACAAACATCAATGACTGTTATGAAGGACATATAGAAGACCCGTCTTTTGTGACTCCGGTCATAAATCTCTGAATTTCCCCCTCCCTGAATTTCTTCCTCCTCATATACTGAAGCCAGCGAGAAGAACTCCTAAAGACACTCAAGATCCAGCTCATATATAAAAAACTGGAAGATACCCCTCTCTATCATAAGTTAAATGTAGTTTCATATGGTGCTCTATCCCACCGAGTCCCAGCACACTATTATATTGGGGAAGGACAACTCCTGTTGACGACAGGCTGAAGGAACTGTACTAAACGACCCCTATGGAAGGCCGAAGAGGACTCCCTACAGTTTAATAAGCATTAGCAAAACCTACCCTAATCTATGTGTAATTATGGGTATATGGCCATAATAGACCAAAGCAAGTTCTGGCTTACAGCCAGGTGATAGAAGTGTTCCCTATGACTCCTAAGCTAGGGTATTAAAGACCCTATGATTTCTAAGCTAGGGTACTAAAGACCTTCCATATAGTACCCCCAGTCTATTTTTAGCAATTGAATCCTCTGAATTTATACAATAGTACCCCTATTCTATTCCTAGCAATTGAATCTCTAAAATTTTTTAAACGAGAATGCCATAGAATACAAGACCCTTCTGAAATATATAGATTATATATATACGCAAATAGCGAATTTTCAATCTCTTAGATTTTTACTGTAAGACTACATACAACCATAGTCTGCACGCAGTCATCAAGTAACAATTTTCTATTTGTCGACTAATATTATTTAATATCCAAATAAATACTCTCATGTACATACATGTTAATCCAAGGAATTGGTAAAATACATACAACAACCTTATGTCTACCAATAAGAAACTTAATAGCCTCGATCTCCTTAAAGATAAAAACATATCCCTAAAATCTTTTATCCTAGTTATTATGGTAATAGAAGTAGAAGCTGACAACAGCATATATAGTTGTAAATATAGATAATAACTCTCTATATAATTCTTCTAGAAATGGTTTATACAATTTTATGTAAGTTCTTATAAAAAAATTTTTATCAACTATTTTTATACATCTTATCAAAGATAACCAGAAGGCTCCTAAATGATTCCACCTCTCTGTGCTAACTAAAATTAGCCTCCAATTAGAACTAGCCTTTGAATGAAAGATTCAAATTAATGAGAAAGATTACCTTCCTATACATCAGGACCCTATGAGACAAAGATCCTAAATTAATAAGAAGAAAACTGTTACACATATCCCATTCACTCATTTATCGGTTATGTAATTAGAATATATACCCACAAGCCCTCAAAGAACTAGTACACATATCCCATTCACGCATTTTAATTAGAATATATACCCACAAGCCCTCAAAGAATTTGTACCAACAAGGAGAAGACTATACTGCCACTCCCCCTTCTTAACTGTTACACATAGATAGACACCTGAAGAAAGAGATTTCTTTAAATTTAAATTTATTTTTACAATTTTTTGCACATTTAAAAACAATCCCTCCATCTCTGTATGCATTATATATTTTTTCTCTATATAACAAAAGAATGTGCGAACTGAAATCGCAATAACTAAACAGATTCAAAACGCTTAAAAGACCAAGTAAATGGCATAAAAGGCGAGGTCTGAGTAGCGCACTTTCCCTCCATCTGAATGAATGAGACCGGAAGTGTTTGAACTGGAATTCCGGAAGTAATTTACACACGAACATTCTGATTCCAGCTATAAAGAACCCCTTTCATACCAATTGGTACTGTAAGCCATTACTAAGACAACTGTGAGATCTAAATAAGGACTCTCATAGATTAAAAACAAACATTTTATTAAATAAGAATAGACTCGAAAACCGGAAGTACTAAACAAACACTTCCGGGTCACATTTAAACAAACAGCTATAAAAGAGCTCTGTAAATACATGATACCAGTCTTGATAAAGGTCTAGCATAGACCGAAACGCGTCGACTGGTGAGTTATATTTCAATTTGTCATATGATAAGAAAACTATCTGCACTATTGTATGTTTATTTTTTAGGTATCGCTGAAACTAGAGAGGACTAGGACTTCCGGTTTCTAAACCCCAACCCGGCTTCGGCTGCAGAACCATTACGCTAATATTAGCAGAAGGTTTCAAAATTTATTTATCTATTTGATGGATTGACTGTTCATTACAGGAACGCTTATACTAGCAGAAGGTTTAAAAATCACTTATCTGTTGTTGGATTGACTGTTCATTTATTGTTTTTCCTTTTACACAGTGGCCACTGTTTTTTTGAATCATCTGGTCTGCTCTTAAGTTTAAGGGACCTTCACATTTTTTTGAGACTATTTTTTGAGATTGTTTATTGCTTGTTTTGCTTTTTCATTTTTATTTTTGAACAACACAAAGGGGCTCCACAGTGTTCACAGAGTATATATATATTTGTCTGTCATTTTTAACGTTAATACTTCACGCCAATCGTTACAGTCTAACGTTGCTCACAATTACCACAAATTGTGATTCTTTGTTGTTTTCTTTGTTTCACGCCGAATCTGTTTTGATGTCCCACGCTATTTTTAATTATCTAGTGTGCTATTTTTATTTGTATTTATAGTTTGCAACCATCACTCACGAATATTTATCACCATCACTGTTTTGGACAACAATAAAAGTCAGATAAACCGTGAGGATATATCTCACACCATATACATCTTATTTGCTGCTGTAACTAGCAGAACCATCCTACGCTGCTGTAACCAGCAGATTCAATCTACCTACATCTAGATTTCTTTTTTAGGTTTGTACAGATAGACTTTCCAAACATCAAGGATTGCTCACATAGGCTGCTATAAAACGACATTTATTGTATGTCACACACGCCACAGCAATTAGCAAAGTAATTCTGATCTTATTTAATTTTGAAAGCAATATCCTGCTACACCACATAGACGGTTTTTAGAACACGAAACATGTTCCACCCATATTAATCCAGATATTGTCATTGGGAAACTAGGCAATACGAGTGTTTTATTCTAGCCACTGATCAAGGCTAGTATTTAAATTTCGGTCTTTTTTGCGTAGTTTTTTATTATTTTAATTTGTTACTTGTTTTTACCTGTTTTTATTTCTGTATAAATAAAATGCATTTGTTATAATATCGTGATTTTAACTATCATTGGCTCAGACCTAGCCTTTTTTGGCGCTTTGGCAACCTCTATTATTTTCATAATTGCACATTGACTACTAGGAGTCATATTTCCAAAGCTAAGGTCTTTTTCTAGGTAGGCGCTCAGTGTACCCCATTGCATACGGTATTATTCCACTCCTAGTCACACTAAGCTGCCAACCTTTCACCCTGTTTATAATTTGAACGCATCTAAATTGCTACTATCATGGAAGGCTTACGCAATATAAGGGAAGATATTAATTTAAGAATTGTAAAAAATAAAACAAATCTTAATATTAGCACAGAAGAGGAGGATACTATTGATGTTCAGTTGATATTCAGAGAATTGGAGAAATTACTGATCACAGAAGTAAAATACAAGGCAGAAATATCTTTTCTGCAGAAATGTCTAGAATTGGACATTGTACCCAAAGGTCTTTTGGTGCATAAAGAATGCGCGTTTCCTCTTTCAGATAGTATTGCTGAAAAATGGAGACAGGTGTTAATTGAAACTTCCAAAAAATTAATAGAACTAATTATTGAATACAGATCATTGTTAACATCAAACATAGATCTAGAAATAAAGGAAGATGAGGAAATTATCCTTAATCTAGAGAATTCAGGTCCGGAATGTAAGGATATAATAGAAAGGAAGGAAAATTTAATTAAGAAAGTTAGTAAGATCAAAGAGGATGTGATACAAAAGAAAACTAAAAAATTGATGAAAGAGCTTAATAATAAAGAAGAAGAAAGTAACCAAATAATAGAGGACAAAAGTATATCAATAGAGAACATGAATCGAGAAGAAATTGATATTGAACAGACTACTGACCCCATTTTAAATAGGAGCATTGTAATCGATGAGGGTTCAGATCAGAGAGAGGTTACTTTCGAAAGGTTTCAAAATAAGCGACTTTTGAACAGAAATCCACATACTGATAATAGACATAGAGAATATGACTCAAGGCACCCATACAAACACCACCCCCATGCAAATAGACACAACACATATGGGGACAAACGGGGTTTCTATGGAAGGCAATACTTCAATCAGAGATGGGACAGGGGACAGCAATATGATGGGAGGAATAGAGATAATTATTATAATAACTGGCAATCAGAAAGGAGAAATAGAGGAGATTACTCCAACTATTGGAACAGAGAAAGGAGATATGAAGAACACAGGGGAAGATCTGACTATCATGGGCCAGTATACGATACAAGAAGAAGGCATGACGACTTCGGATATGGAGGCTATCGACAACAGCCAGAAAGAGGATATTATCAAGAAGAAAATAGATACCACTACGAATTGACCCCAATTAAAAGGAGAAACTTTCAGGATTCTTCGAGGAATCGAAATAGAGTCTATGAAAACTATGGAGAAGGGATGAATCCATATGAAACTCCAGGAGAATATAGGAGAAATATTAGAAAAAAGGACGAAAGGGAGGAAAGGAAGGAGAAAGAATCTAAAAAGGTCGAAGAAGGAAAAGACTGTAAAAAAGGAAGAGAAACGGACATAAGAACACCAAACTTAACTACACCGACGGCAATGCAGTCAAGTACCTCTAGGGCTACATCTGGACCTTTTTTAGGGTTGGATTACCAACACCAGAAAGGAAGAGAAAAAATCCAACATATGATAAAGACAAAAGGAAAACACACAGAGGCTGCAGAGGGGGTGTAAAGACAAAAAAAGCTAAACAAATCGAGACGGACACTGAGGAAAAGGAAGTGACAAATGGCATATTTAATTTAAGCTCGTATGAACTTAATAAGGATGAAAAGACAATCCTGAACCTTGGACTTTCATTTGCTCCATCAAGGAGTTTAAATAAATTTGATACTTTTGTGAATACGAAAGAATTTATTAGGAAGTTAACCCTGAAGAGATTCTTCCGTAAAGCTGACATAGAAAATATTGGAGAGAATCGAAGAAGGAATGAGAATCTAGATCCAACAGAAGAGTATATACACACCGAACTCAAACCAAGATCACGCTTCTATCCTACAAGCAGTAAAGGATCAGCTATAGAAGCTTTCGAAACCGTGGTGTGCAAGGAGATTAAGGAGATACAATCGAATAAATTAAGATCTAGAAAGCAAAACCTATCAAGGAAACAACGTGAGACCATCAAAAAGCTCGAAAATAACGCGAGCTTAACAATCAAGCCCGCGGACAAAGGAGGCGGGATCGTTGTGATGAACAGGGATAATTATGAGGCTGAAAACAAACGGATTCTGAGCGACACCAGTACATATGAAGAACTAAAAGGAAATCCAACGGAAGTATACGCCAAAGAACTCATAGAGCTGTTGAAAGAAGCAAACGAAGAGGGTATACTCAATGACAAAGAGTTCAACTACCTAAATGTAAAGTATCCAGTTATACCGATACTATATCACTTACCAAAGATCCATAAATCGTTGACCAAACCCCCCGGAAGACCAATTATCTCTGGAATAGGATCTCTGAGTAGCAACCTATCAGAGTACGTGGACAAACATCTACAAAAAGTAGTTAGAACACTACCCTCATACCTGAGGGACTCAACCCAGGTTCTGAATGTTATAGAAGATCTACCCTGGAAAGAGGGTTATATACTGGCATCATGTGACGTAGTATCATTGTACACAAGTATCCCACATGAGGAGGGCATTGATGCAGTAAAATTCTTTTTAGATAAGGAACCTGATATGAGACCAAAACAAAGTAAATTTATACTGGACAGTATCCAGTACATCCTGACGCATAATTTTTTTAATAATGGGGGAAAATTCTATCGTCAAACTTGTGGAACAGCCATGGGGACCAGGTTCGCGCCTAGTTATGCAAATCTCTACATGGGAAAATGGGAGAAAATATTCTGGGACTCCTGTCCAGCTAGCGCGGACCTGGTCCTCTATTGGCGTTATATAGATGATATAATCATAATATGGAAGGGTACTTTGGAAGATCTGATGTTCACGATTGATGTCATGAACCAAAATACAATGAACCTCAAGTTTACATTCGAATGGAGCTACACCGCGCTGACATTCTTAGATTTAAGAATCGAAGTGAAGAAAGGGAGATTGGAAACTTCTACGCATTTTAAAAGCGTAGATAGTAACAATTATGTCCACAGAGAGAGCTGTCACCACATTAAATGGAAGAACAACATCCCAAAGGGGCAATTGTTACGAATGAAAAAGAACTGCTCCAACCTCTCTAAATGGGAAGAACAAGCCTCAATAATCAAAGAAAAATTCATAGAGAGGGGATACGATAAAGAAATGCTGGACCAGAAGCTAAGTGAAGTAAGAAGAACAGAAAGAAAAGAACTAACGAAATATAAAGATAAAACCAAAAAGAATTTTATGGAGGATGACTACAACATAGCAATGATAACCGAATACAGTGATAATAAACAGATTATAGAAAACATCTTTCGGAAACATTGGTCATTATTAAGAGATGATGACATAATAGGAGACAAATTGCCAGAATACCCAAGATTTGTATACAGAAAAACAAAAAATCTGAAAACTAGACTGGCACCAAGCCTCCAAAAGAAAAAGAAGGGAGGAACACAGGATATACATGGAGAGATGATAAAAGGGTTCTTTCCCTGCCACACTTGCAAAGCGTGTAAATGCGGTACTAAAACATCCAAATTTATCTCCCATAACACTAAAGAGGAATTCAGAATAAAAGAGATGATACGCTGCCAAGACAAGGGGATAATCTATTTGTTACAATGTCCGTGCGGACTCCAGTACGTTGGACAAACGTCAAGAGCCCTCAGAGAAAGAATTCGTGAACATCTGCTGATGATAGAAAAATTGAACATGGACACACCGCTTTACCAACACTTTACAACTAAACACAATGGAAATACCAAAGCATTGAAATACATAGGAATACAAAAAGTTGTGAAAAACTGGAGGGGTGGTAACTTTGAGAAACTGCTCCTGACTAATGAATCCAAATGGATATTTCAAATTGACTGCTTATATCCAAGAGGTCTTAATAATAAAGAAGACCTCTCACACTTATTGAACTCCTAGGCAAGAAGAGGAGTAGTGCAAACAGAATAGAGGCCTGTGTATAGAAAGTTTAAAGTGTTGCGGTTAACAAACATCAATGACTGTTATGAAGGACATATAGAAGACCCGTCTTTTGTGACTCCGGTCATAAATCTCTGAATTTCCCCCTCCCTGAATTTCTTCCTCCTCATATACTGAAGCCAGCGAGAAGAACTCCTAAAGACACTCAAGATCCAGCTCATATATAAAAAACTGGAAGATACCCCTCTCTATCATAAGTTAAATGTAGTTTCATATGGTGCTCTATCCCACCGAGTCCCAGCACACTATTATATTGGGGAAGGACAACTCCTGTTGACGACAGGCTGAAGGAACTGTACTAAACGACCCCTATGGAAGGCCGAAGAGGACTCCCTACAGTTTAATAAGCATTAGCAAAACCTACCCTAATCTATGTGTAATTATGGGTATATGGCCATAATAGACCAAAGCAAGTTCTGGCTTACAGCCAGGTGATAGAAGTGTTCCCTATGACTCCTAAGCTAGGGTATTAAAGACCCTATGATTTCTAAGCTAGGGTACTAAAGACCTTCCATATAGTACCCCCAGTCTATTTTTAGCAATTGAATCCTCTGAATTTATACAATAGTACCCCTATTCTATTCCTAGCAATTGAATCTCTAAAAAATTTTAAACGAGAATGCCATAGAATACAAGACCCTTCTGAAATATATAGATTATATATATACGCAAATAGCGAATTTTCAATCTCTTAGATTTTTACTGTAAGACTACATACAACCATAGTCTGCACGCAGTCATCAAGTAACAATTTTCTATTTGTCGACTAATATTATTTAATATCCAAATAAATACTCTCATGTACATACATGTTAATCCAAGGAATTGGTAAAATACATACAACAACCTTATGTCTACCAATAAGAAACTTAATAGCCTCGATCTCCTTAAAGATAAAAACATATCCCTAAAATCTTTTATCCTAGTTATTATGGTAATAGAAGTAGAAGCTGACAACAGCATATATAGTTGTAAATATAGATAATAACTCTCTATATAATTCTTCTAGAAATGGTTTATACAATTTTATGTAAGTTCTTATAAAAAATTTTTTATCAACTATTTTTATACATCTTATCAAAGATAACCAGAAGGCTCCTAAATGATTCCACCTCTCTGTGCTAACTAAAATTAGCCTCCAATTAGAACTAGCCTTTGAATGAAAGATTCAAATTAATGAGAAAGATTACCTTCCTATACATCAGGACCCTATGAGACAAAGATCCTAAATTAATAAGAAGAAAACTGTTACACATATCCCATTCACTCATTTATCGGTTATGTAATTAGAATATATACCCACAAGCCCTCAAAGAACTAGTACACATATCCCATTCACGCATTTTAATTAGAATATATACCCACAAGCCCTCAAAGAATTTGTACCAACAAGGAGAAGACTATACTGCCACTCCCCCTTCTTAACTGTTACACATAGATAGACACCTGAAGAAAGAGATTTCTTTAAATTTAAATTTATTTTTACAATTTTTTGCACATTTAAAAACAATCCCTCCATCTCTGTATGCATTATATATTTTTTCTCTATATAACAAAAGAATGTGCGAACTGAAATCGCAATAACTAAACAGATTCAAAACGCTTAAAAGACCAAGTAAATGGCATAAAAGGCGAGGTCTGAGTAGCGCACTTTCCCTCCATCTGAATGAATGAGACCGGAAGTGTTTGAACTGGAATTCCGGAAGTAATTTACACACGAACATTCTGATTCCAGCTATAAAGAACCCCTTTCATACCAATTGGTACTGTAAGCCATTACTAAGACAACTGTGAGATCTAAATAAGGACTCTCATAGATTAAAAACAAACATTTTATTAAATAAGAATAGACTCGAAAACCGGAAGTACTAAACAAACACTTCCGGGTCACATTTAAACAAACAGCTATAAAAGAGCTCTGTAAATACATGATACCAGTCTTGATAAAGGTCTAGCATAGACCGAAACGCGTCGACTGGTGAGTTATATTTCAATTTGTCATATGATAAGAAAACTATCTGCACTATTGTATGTTTATTTTTTAGGTATCGCTGAAACTAGAGAGGACTAGGACTTCCGGTTTCTAAACCCCAACCCGGCTTCGGCTGCAGAACCATTACGCTAATATTAGCAGAAGGTTTCAAAATTTATTTATCTATTTGATGGATTGACTGTTCATTACAGGAACGCTTATACTAGCAGAAGGTTTAAAAATCACTTATCTGTTGTTGGATTGACTGTTCATTTATTGTTTTTCCTTTTACACAGTGGCCACTGTTTTTTTGAATCATCTGGTCTGCTCTTAAGTTTAAGGGACCTTCACATTTTTTTGAGACTATTTTTTGAGATTGTTTATTGCTTGTTTTGCTTTTTCATTTTTATTTTTGAACAACACAAAGGGGCTCCACAGTGTTCACAGAGTATATATATATTTGTCTGTCATTTTTAACGTTAATACTTCACGCCAATCGTTACAGTCTAACGTTGCTCACAATTACCACAAATTGTGATTCTTTGTTGTTTTCTTTGTTTCACGCCGAATCTGTTTTGATGTCCCACGCTATTTTTAATTATCTAGTGTGCTATTTTTATTTGTATTTATAGTTTGCAACCATCACTCACGAATATTTATCACCATCACTGTTTTGGACAACAATAAAAGTCAGATAAACCGTGAGGATATATCTCACACCATATACATCTTATTTGCTGCTGTAACTAGCAGAACCATCCTACGCTGCTGTAACCAGCAGATTCAATCTACCTACATCTAGATTTCTTTTTTAGGTTTGTACAGATAGACTTTCCAAACATCAAGGATTGCTCACATAGGCTGCTATAAAACGACATTTATTGTATGTCACACACGCCACAGCAATTAGCAAAGTAATTCTGATCTTATTTAATTTTGAAAGCAATATCCTGCTACACCACATAGACGGTTTTTAGAACACGAAACATGTTCCACCCATATTAATCCAGATATTGTCATTGGGAAACTAGGCAATACGAGTGTTTTATTCTAGCCACTGATCAAGGCTAGTATTTAAATTTCGGTCTTTTTTGCGTAGTTTTTTATTATTTTAATTTGTTACTTGTTTTTACCTGTTTTTATTTCTGTATAAATAAAATGCATTTGTTATAATATCGTGATTTTAACTATCATTGGCTCAGACCTAGCCTTTTTTGGCGCTTTGGCAACCTCTATTATTTACACACACAGTCTACTGTCAACCAATTCCAACAGGTAATTGATACCATCTATAATTCATGGACAGGTGTTAACACTGCATCACACAATTCCAACCTGGCCTGTTAGGATGGCCTGAAAACAGGTTTGAAAACCAGTGGTCTATATGTTACTGACAAAGAGAAAAGAGGGAAATTACTAGTGTTATTGGCACAAAGACTATTAAAGTGATAGGAAGGTCCAAATGGAAATGTGCACTGCTGCATTTCAATGTGAAATTAAAGCATTTTTACAATATACTTCCATTAGCAAAAATGCTTCTTGTAAGAGTTATTACTGTTTTCTGCAGCTTACGCACATATCCCGTGCGGCCTGTGCACCAGTATTCAAATACGACACCTCTTGTCAGTGGTGGCTTGTATGACACAAATTTCATCTTCACAGGAGCCATACACACCATCTTCAGCTCTCTGAGCTTGAATACTGGTGCACAGGCCCTCACAGGATATGTGCGTATGCTGCAGAACTAGAAGCATTTTTGCTCATGGAAATATATTGCAAAAAATGCTTCTATTTTAATTTGAAATGCAACCATGCACATTTCAATTTTGACCTTTCTATCCCTTTAAGTCACTGCTCTGTGTGTCACTAAAGCCAAGGTTGTTAAATTATTTATGTTACTTGCACAAAATTCTGCTCTATGGCCTAGTTTACATTGCTGTGGTAAACTGTGGTAACAACATGTATCTCCACTACTAGGGAGTTGTTTTATGACACCACCAATTTACACAATTTTACAACTGGTTATATCATTGCTCTTTTTTAAATGGCACAAAAGGGGAGGGATTAAAATCACTGTTCTGCGTCCAAACATAAGAAACTAGGAACGTAGGAATTACATCAAATTGCATGATTCAACACAATCTTTTTTTTTTTGCAAATGAAAGAGTCATATTTTTAAAATTGTCCCTGATTTGCATATTATTTATTCAATGACTAACTAGACTTGCAGACAATTCGGAGTTATAGCTCATTACATGCAGTTTTATTATAGTATACACACACCAATGACACTATGATAATGGCATATATCACTATTTATTAAAAATCTAATCTATCTGGGAGTAGGAGGATTGGATTTTTTTTTTTATTTTTATACTTTTTCTTTATTGAATGCAAGAACTTTACATACATTTGTATATTAGAAAATATATCTGAGGAATATATCTTTTCCTCAGAAAATAAATAGACCATCATTTGTGAGCAGAGGATGGCCTTCGTTTATCACTGCCAACTATTTAATTTTTGTGCAATTTCGAGTCTGGCAACAAGATTGCTTTCCAGATGTATCTATTTATATATAGCTCTGTCGTTTTGTGCCAGTTTGTGACCAATTTTATCTGATCTAAACCAAGGAAATCTGACTATTCATATCTTCTACAGCTGCAGTTTTAGTGTGTTTTACCACTCTTCTGGACTCTTGATTTGTCCTGATGATTCTGGTCCATACCACTTTCTATCTAACACTTCCTCTTATCTACTTCATGGAATGACTATACCCCTATATTGAAGCTTTTCACATCTTGAGTCCTATACAAAATGTTGGAATAGTGCACCTTTAACATCACTACTCAGCTTTTGGGTCCATACCGGGACTGACATCTTCTTTACACCCTTGACAGTCTTGCCAGCTCAGACTGCTGGGCTTTGACTGTTTCTATGGCCTGCTGACTATTACATGCCCCTACGCTGTTCTGCTGGCGATCAAATAGCTGTAATGTCTTGCAGGATATTACCTACATAGGACCAGATTATGAATGTAGCGCTAACTGTTATGCGTGAATGATAAGGTGTTTATCGCGGGTGTTTGTGTTAAATACAAATTTACCTGTAAAATAAAACCTAACCTGTCTTACAGTAAAACCTAACATTACACTAAAATTAAATAAATTACATTAATCAAATACAATTTAACTAAATTACAAAAAAAGAAACACTAAATTACACAAAATAAAAAAGAAATGATCAAATATTTAAATGAATTACTCCTAATCTAATAGCCCTATCAAAATAAAAAAGCCCCCTAAATAATAAAACCCCTAGCCTAAACTAAACTGCCAATAGCCCTTAAAAAGGCCTTTTGCGGGGCATTGCCCCAAAGATATCAGCTCTTTTACCTGGCAAATAAAAATACAAACATCCCCCCAACAGTAAAACCCACCACCCACACAACCCACCCCCCCAAATAAAATTCTATCTAAAAAAACCTAAGCTACCCATTGCCCTGATAAGGGTATTTGGATGGGCATTGCCCTTAAAAGGGCATTCAGCTCTTTTACATTGCCCAAACCCTAAGCTAAAAATAAAACCCACCCAATAAACCCTTAATAAAACCTAACACTAACCACCGAAGATCCACTTACAGTTTTGGAAGACCGGACATCCATCCTCATCCAGCTAGCGAAGTCCTCATCCAAGCAGCAAGAAGTCCTCAACAAAGCCAGGAGAAGTCTTCATCCAAGCGGCAAGAAGTCATCATCCAGGCGGGCAGAAGTCTTCATCCAGACGGCATCTTCTATCTTCATCCTTCCGGCACGGAGCGGGTCCATCTTCAAGACATCTGGCGCGGAGCATCCTCTTCATACGGTCCCAGACGTACACTGAAGGTTCCCTTTAAGGGACGTCATCCAAGATGGCATCCCTTGAATTCTGATTGGCTGATAGAATTCTATCTTCTGTGGAAGTCCCATTGAAAAAGGACTTTTTAAAAAGTGTGGTACTTAAGTTGCGTGACGGCCAAAAAGGTGTGCGGTACACCTATACCTACAACACCTGTAATACCAGCGGTAGTGAAAAAGAGCCATAACAATGCTTTTTCACTCAACGCACAATTCTTAATCTAGCTGATAGTCTGATAAAAGTTATTTTCAAAAATTGCAATAAAAATTTATATGGACTCAAAGATATGAGGTCTCAGGTAAGAGAAAAAAAAAAGGCTGCAAAGGGCTTTAACATAGAGATACATACATATACATGTCTAAATATGTATAGGTATAAATATAAATATATATGTGTGTGTATATATATGTATCATATATATATATATATATATATATATATATATATATATATATATATATATATATATATATATATATATAAATTTAATATTAAAAGTACATTATTTTCTATAAGCTAGATTACGAGTTTTGAGCGCTATAGGGAAATTATCGACCACCACAAAAGCGGCGGTATTTCACCTCCCTATAGCGCTGCTATTACAGGTTTTGTAAAACCCAGCTTGTACGGGCGATATGGTTGCGTTGAGCTCCATACCTCACCCAAATACAAGCAGTGTTTTGACGTGCTCATGCACAATTTCCCCATAGGCATCAATGGGGAGAGTCGGCTAAAAAAAGCCTAACACCTGCGATCGCGGAAACAAAAGCTCCGTAACGCAGCCCCATTGATGTCTAGGGGGAAAGAAAAACTTATGTTTAAACCTAACACCCTAACATAAAAAACACGTCTAAACACCACTAATCTGCTTCCCCTAACATAGCTGCCACCTACATTACAGTTATTAACCCCTAATCTGCTGGCCCAAACATCGCCGCCCCCTAAATACACTTTTTAACCCCTAATCTGCCACCCTTAACATCGCCGCCACCTATATTACAGTTATTAACCCGTAATCTGCTGGCCCGAACTTCTCCGCCACTTACCTACACTTATTAGCCCCTAATCTGTCACCCCCAATGTCGACACCACTATACTAAAGTTATTAACCCCTAAACCTCTGGCCTCCCACATCACTAACACTACATAATATATTAACCCCTAAACCTAACGCTAACGTAACCCTAACCCTAAGCATAAATCTAACCCTTGCGTAACCCTGAACCTAACCCTAGCACCCCCTAACTTAAATATAATTAAAATAAATCTAAATAAAACTTACAATTATTACCTAAATAACCTATTTAAAACTAAATACATACTAACCTGTAAAATAAAACCTATGCTAGCTACAAAATAACTAATAGTTACATTGTAGCTAGCTTAGGTTTTATTTTTATATCACACGTAACTTTGTATTTATTTTAACTAGGTAGACTAGTAAGTAAATAGTTATTAACTATTTACTAACTACCTAGTAAAAATAGATACAAAGCTACCTGTACAATAAAACCTAACCTGCCTTACACTAAAAACTAACATTACAATAAAATAAAAAAATTAAATTAATAAAATACAATTATCTAAATTACAAAAAAAATAAACACTAAATTACACAAAATAAAAAAATTAAATTATCCAAAATAAAAATGAATTACTCCTAATCTAATAGCCCTATAAAAAGAAAATAGCCCCCCAAAATAAAAAAAAACCTAGCCTACACTAAACTGCGAATAGCCCTTAAAAGGGACTTTTGCGGGGCATTGCCCCAAAGAAATCAGCTGTTTTACCTGTAAAAAAAATACAAACAACCCCCCAACAGTAAAACCCACCACCCACACAACCAAACCCCCCAAATAAAAACCTAAATCTAAATAAACTTAAGCTAACCATTGCCCTGAAAAGGGCATTTGGATGGGCATTGCTCTTAAAAGGGTATTTAGCTCTTTTATATTGCCTAAAACCCACCCAATAAACCCTTAAAAAACCTAACACTAACCCCTGATGATCCACTTACAGTTCTCGAAGACCGGACATCCATGCTCATCCAAGCAGGCAGAAGTCTTCATCCAGACGGCATCATCTATCTTCATCCATCTGGCGCGGAGCTGGTCCATCTTCAAGACATACGGCACGGACCATCCTCTTCTTCCGATCATCGCTGTAGAATGAAGTTTCCCTTTAAGTGACGTCAATAGAATGCAAGCTCAATCTTATTGGCTGATTGCAACAGCCAATAGGATTTTTTCACCTTTAATTCCTATTGGCTGATAGAATCCTATCAGCCAATTAGAATGTAAGGGACGCCATCTTGGATGACTAAACTTAAAGGGAAACTTAATTCTACAGTGACCATCAGAAGAAGAGGATGCTCTGCGCTGGATGTCTTGAAGATGGACCCGCTCCACGCCGGATGGATGAAGATAGAAGATGCCGGCTTGGATGAAGACTTCTGCTGCTAGGATGAGGATGGATATCCAATCTCCAACATCCAGTGGATCATCAGGGGTTAGTGTTAGGTTTTTTTAAGGGTTTATTGGGTGGGTTTTATTTTTAGAGTAGGGTTTTGGGCAATGTAAAAGAGCTAAATGCCCTTTTAAGAGCAATGCCCATTCAAATGCCCTTTTCAGGGCAATGGTTAGCTTTGGTTTATTTTGATGGGGTTTGGTTGTGTGGTGTTTGTTTTTACTGTTCTGGGGTTGTTTGTATTTTTTTTTACAGGTAAAAGAGCTGATTTCTTTGGGGTAATGACCTGCAAAAGGCCCTTTTAAGGGCTATTGGCAGTTTAGTGTAGGCTAGGGATTTTTTTATTTGTATAGGGCTATTAGATTAGGAGTAATTCGTTTTTATTTTGGATGATTTTTTTTTTATTTTGTTTAATTTAGTGTTTATTTTTTTGGTAATTTAGATAATTGTATTTGATTAATTTAATTTTTTATTTTATTGTAATGTTAGTTTTTAGTGTAAGGCAGGTAAGGTTTTATTTTACAGGTAACTTTTATTTATTTTAACTAGGAAGTTAGATAATTGTTAATAACTATTTACTAACTAGTCTACCTAGTTAAAAATATAATTTATGCTTACCTGATAAATTCATTTCTCCTGTAGTGTAGTCAGTCCACGGGTCATCCATTACTTATGGGATTATATCTCCTCCCTAACAGGAAGTGCAAGAGGATCACCCAAGCAGAGCTGCTACATAGCTCCTCCCCTCTACGTCATACCCAGTCATTCGACCGAAACCAAACGAGAAAGGAGAAAACTATAGGGTGCAGTGGTGACTGGAGTTTAATTTAAAATTTAGACCTGCCGTAAAAAACAGGGCGGGCCGTGGACTGACTACACTACAGGAGAAATGAATTTATCAGGTAAGCATAAATTATATTTTCTCCTGTTAAGTGTAGTCAGTCCACGGGTCATCCATTACTTATGGGATACCAATACCAAAGCTAAAAGTACACGGATGACGGGAGGGACAGGCAGGATCTTTACACGGAAGGAACCACTGCCTGTAGAACCTTTCTCCCAAAAACAGCCTCCGAAGAAGCAAAAGTGTCAAATTTGTAAAATTTTGAAAAAGTGTGAAGTGAAGACCAAGTTGCAGCCTTGCAAATCTGTTCAACAGAGGCCTCATTCTTAAAGGCCCAAGTGGAAGCCACAGCTCTAGTAGAATGAGCCGTAATCCTTTCAGGAGGCTGCTGTCCAGCAGTCTCATAGGCTAAACGTATTATGCTACGAAGCCAAAAAGAGAGAGAGGTAGCCAAAGCTTTTTGACCTCTCCTCTGTCCAGAATAAACGACAAACAGGGAAGAAGTTTGACGAAAATCTTTAGTTGCCTGCAAATAAAATTTCAGGGCACGGACGACGTCCAGATTGTGCAGAAGTCGTTCCTTCTTTGAAGAAGGGTTAGGGCACAATGATGGAACAACAATCTCTTGATTGATATTCTTGTTAGTGACTACCTTAGGTAAGAACCCAGGTTTAGTACGCAGAACTACCTTGTCTGAATGAAAAATCAGATAAGGAGAATCACAATGTAAGGCCGATAACTCAGAGACTCTTCGAGCCGAGGAAATAGCCATTAAAAACAGAACTTTCCAAGATAACAGTTTGATATCAATGGAATGAAGGGGTTCAAACGGAACACCTTGCAGAACGTTAAGAACTAAGTTTAAGCTCCACGGCGGAGCAACAGTCTTAAATACAGGCTTAATCCTAGCCAAAGCCTGACAAAAAGCCTGAACGTCTGGAACTTCTGCCAGACGTTTGTGTAAAAGGATAGACAGAGCTGAAATCTGTCCCTTTAACGAACTAGCAGATAAACCCTTTTCTAAACCTTCTTGTAGAAAAGACAATATCCTAGGAATCCTAACCTTACTCCATGAGTAACTCTTGGATTCGCACCAATATAAGTATTTATGCCATATTTTATGGTAAATTTTCCTGGTAACAGGTTTCCTAGCCTGTATTAAGGTATCAATCACTGACTCCGAGAATCCCCGCTTTGATAGAATCAAGCGTTCAATCTCCATGCAGTCAGCCTCAGAGAAATTAGATTTGGATGTTTGAAAGGACCCTGAATCAGAAGGTCCTGTCTCAGAGGCAGAGACCACGGTGGACAGGACATGTCCACTAGATCTGCATACCAGGTCCTGCGTGGCCACGCAGGCGCTATTAGAATCATCGATGCTCTCTCCTGTTTGATCCTGGCAATCAATCGAAGAAGCATCGGGAAGGGTGGAAACACATAAGCCATGTTGAAGACCCAAGGTGCTGTCAGAGCATCTATCAGTACCGCTCCCGGGTCCCTGGACCTGGATCTGTAACAAGGAAGCTTGGCGTTCTGGCGAGACGCCATGAGATCCAGATCTGGTTTGCCCCAATGATGAAGCAGTTGAGCAAACACCTTCGGATGAAGTTCCCACTCCCCCGGATGAAAGGTCTGGCGACTTAGAAAATCCGCCTCCCAGTTCTCCACGCCTGGGATGTGGATCGCTGACAGGTGGCAAGAGTGAGACTCTGCCCAGCGAATTATCTTTGAGACTTCCATCATCGCTAGGGAACTCCTTGTTCCTCCTTGATGGTTGATGTAAGCCACAGTCGTGATGTTGTCCGACTGAAACCTGATGAACCTCAGAGTTGCTAACTGAGGCCAAGCCAGAAGAGCATTGAAAATTGCTCTTAATTCCAGAATGTTTATTGGAAGGAGTCTCTCCTCCTGAGTCCATGATCCCTGAGCCTTCAGGGAATTCCAGACTGCGCCCCAACCTAGAAGGCTGGCGTCTGTTGTTACAATCGTCCAATCTGGCCTGCGGAAGGGCATCCCCTTGGACAGATGTGGCCGAGAAAGCCACCATAGAAGAGAATCTCTGGTCTCTTGATCCAGATTTAGCAGAGGGGACAAATCTGAGTAATCCCCATTCCACTGACTTAGCATGCACAATTGCAGCGGTCTGAGATGCAGGCGCACAAAAGGTACTATGTCCATTGCCGCTACCATTAAGCCGATTACCTCCATGCACTGAGCCACTGACGGGTGTTGAATGGAATGAAGGACACGGCAAGCATTTAGAAGTTTTGATAACCTGTCCTCCGTCAGGTAAATTTTCATTTCTACAGAATCTATAAGAGTCCCTAAGAAGGGAACTCTTGTGAGTGGCAATAGAGAACTCTTTTCTACGTTCACCTTCCACCCATGCGACCTTAGAAATGCCAGAACTAACTCTGTATGAGACTTGGCAGTTTGGAAACTTGACGCTTGTATCAGAATGTCGTCTAGGTACGGAGCTACCGCTATGCCTCGCGGTCTTAGTACCGCCAGAAGAGAGCCCAGAACCTTTGTAAAGATTCTTGGAGCCGTAGCTAACCCGAAGGGAAGAGCTACAAACTGGTAATGCCTGTTTAGGAAGGCAAATCTTAGATACCGGTAATGATCCTTGTGAATCGGTATGTGAAGGTAGGCATCCTTTAGATCCACTGTGGTCATGTACTGACCTTCTTGGATCATGGGTAAGATGGTTCGAATAGTTTCCATTTTGAACGATGGAACTCTTAGGAATTTGTTTAGGATCTTTAAGTCCAAGATTGGTCTGAAAGTTCCCTCTTTTTTGGGAACCACAAACAGATTTGAATAGAACCCTTGTCCGTGTTCCGACCGCGGAACTGGGTGGATCACTCCCATTAGTAAGAGGTCTTGTACACAGCGTAGAAACGCCTCTTTCTTTATCTGGTTTGCTGATAACCTTGAAAGATGAAATCTCCCTTGTGGAGGAGAAGCTTTGAAGTCCAGAAGATATCCCTGAGATATGATCTCCAACGCCCAGGGATCCTGGACATCTCTTGCCCAAGCCTGGGCGAAGAGAGAAAGTCTGCCCCCCACTAGATCCGTTTACGGATCGGGGGCCCTCACTTCATGCTGTCTTAGGGGCAGCAGAAGGTTTTCTGGCCTGCTTGCCCTTGTTCCAGGACTGGTTAGGTTTCCAGCCCTGTCTGTAGCGAGCAACAGTTCCTTCCTGTCTTGGAGCGGAGGAAGTTGATGCTGCTCCTGCCTTGAAGTTACGAAAGGCACGAAAATTAGACTGTTTAGCCCTTGGTTTGGCCCTGTCTTGAGGCAGGGCATGGCCCTTACCTCCAGTAATGTCAGCGATAATTTCTTTCAAACCGGGCCCGAATAATGTCTGCCCTTTGAAAGGAATATTAAGCAATTTAGATTTAGAAGTCACATCAGCTGACCAGGATTTAAGCCACAGCGCTCTACGTGCTTGAATGGCGAATCCGGAGTTCTTAGCTGTAAGTTTGGTTAAGTGTACTACGGCATCAGAAATAAATGAATTAGCTAGCTTAAGGGCTTTAAGCTTGTTTATAATCTCATCCAATGGAGCTGTGTCAAGGGTCTCTTCCAGAGACTCAAACCAGAATGCCGCCGCAGCAGTGACAGGCGCAATGCATGCAAGGGGTTGTAATATAAAACCTTGTTGAACAAACATTTTCTTAAGGTAACCCTCTAATTTTTTATCCATTGGATCTGAAAAAGCACAGCTATCCTCCACCGGGATAGTGGTGCGCTTAGCCAGAGTAGAAACTGCTCCCTCCACCTTAGGAACCATCTGCCATAAGTCCCGTGTGGTGGCGTCTATTGGAAACATTTTTCTAAATATAGGAGGGGGTGAAAAAGGCACACCGGGTCTATCCCACTCCTTGTTAACAATTTCTGTAAGCCTTTTAGGTATAGGAAAAACGTCAGTACACGCCGGTACCGCAAAATATTTATCCAGCCTACATACTTTCTCTGGAATTGCAACCGTGTTACAATCATTCAGAGCCGCCAAAACCTCCCCTAGTAATACACGGAGGTTCTCAAGCTTAAATTTAAAATTTGAAATGTCTGAATCCAGTTTACTTGGATCAGATCCGTCACCCACGGAATGAAGCTCTCCGTCCTCATGTTCTGCAAATTGTGACGCAGTATCAGACATGGCTCTATTATTATCAGCACACTCTGTTCTTATTCCAGAGTGATCTCGTTTACCTCTAAATTCTGGCAGTTTAGATAGTACTTCAGTCATAACATTAGCCATGTCTTGCAAAGTGATTTGTATGGGCCGCCCTGATGTACTTGGCGCCACAATATCACGCACCTCCTGAGCGGGAGGGGAAGGTACTGACACGTGAGGAGAGTTAGTCTGCATAACTTCCCCCTCGTTGTCTGGTGATATATTTTTCACATATAAAGTTTGACTTTTATTCAAAGTAACATCTATACATTGAGTGCACAAATTTCTATTGGGCTCCACATTGGCCTTTAAACATATTGAACAAACAGCTTCATCTGTGTCAGACATGTTTAAACAGACTAGCAATAACACTAGCAAGCTTGGAAAAAAAAAAACTTTTAAATAAATTTACAAGCTATATAAACAACGCTAATGCGCCTTTAAGAAACATAAAAATGTGACACAGTTGAATTAACGATGAACCAAATATGTTAAAACAACCAAATTTTAACAGAAAATGTACAAAGTTAGCAGAGAATTGCACCCACAAGCAAAAGGATGATTAACCCCTTAATACCCAAAACGGATAACAGTTGAAATAATAAACATTTTTTATCACAGTCAAACACACTGTCACAGATCTGCTGTGACTGATTACCTCCCTCAAAACTAGTTTTGGAGACCCCTGGGCTCTGTAGAGACGTCCTGGATCATGGAGGAAGAAACAGGAAGACTGTGACTAAATTTTTACTGCGCAATAAAGCGCTAAAATAGGCCCCTCCCACTCATATTACAACAGTGGGGAAGCTCAGTAAACTGTTTTTATTCAGAAACAAACGACAGCCATGTGGAAAAATCACCAAGTACCTCAGAAAAAACGATTAACATGCCAGTAAAACGTTTTTAAAAATGAAAATTATGAAGTGTTATTAATAAGCCTGCTGCTAGTCGCTTTCACTGCAGTGCAGGCTCAAATATTACTTTAATATAGACAGTATTTTCTTAGTGAAATTCCATTCCCCAGAAATACCTCAGAGTATACATACATACATATCAGCCTGATACCAGTCGCTACTACTGCATTTAATGCTGCACTTACATTACATCGGTATTAGCAGTATTTTCTCAGTCAATTCCATTCCTTAGAAAATAATATACTGCACATACCTCCTTGCAGGTGGGCCCTGCATGCTATCCCCTGTTCTGAAGTTACCTCACTCCTCAGAATGGCCGAGAACAGCAAGTGGATCTTAGTTACGACCGCTAAGATCATAGACAAACTCAGGTAGATTCTTCTTCTAATGCTGCCTGAGAAGAAACAACACACTCCGGTGCCGTTTAAAATAACAAACTTTTGATTGAAGAAATAAAAAAAACTAAGTTTAACACACCACAGTCCTCTCACACGTCCTATCTATTAGTTAGGTGCAAGAGAATGACTGGGTATGACGTAGAGGGGAGGAGCTATGTAGCAGCTCTGCTTGGGTGATCCTCTTGCACTTCCTGTTAGGGAGGAGATATAATCCCATAAGTAATGGATGACCCGTGGACTGACTACACTTAACAGGAGAAATAAATACAAACTTACGTGTGAAATAAAAAAAAACTAAGCTAGCTATAATGTAACTATTAGTTATGTTATAGCTAGCTTAGGTTTTATTTTACAGGTAAGTATGTATTTAGTTTTAAATAGGAATTATTTATGCAATAATTGTAAGTTTTATTTAGAGTTATTTTAATTATATTTAAGTTAGGGGGTGTTAGAGTTAGGGTTAAGTTAGGGTTAGATTTAGGATTACGTTATGGTTAGGTTTAGAGGTTAATAGGTTTATTATAGTGGAGGTGTGGGCGGACGGCAGATTAGGGTGTTTAGTGTACTTTTTAACACTTTAGTTATGATTTTTATGGTACAGCTTTGTAACGTAAAACTCACAACTACTGACTTTAGATGGCGGTACAGATCTTATGGTTATAGAGTGTACCGCTCACTTATTGGCCTCCCAGGCAAACATTTAATACCGGCGCTATGAAAGTCCCATTGAAAAATGACTTTTTAAAATGCGCGGTACTGATGTTGTGTGACGGCTAAAAAGGTGTGTGGTACACCTATACCTGCAAGACTTGTAATAGCGGTGTTAGGGAAAGAGCATCGTTATGAAGCATAACAATGCTTTTTCACTCATAACGCCAAACTCGTAATCTAGCTGTATGTGAAGAACATAGGAATTTAAAATATGCATTCTGTGCATCGCGTTTCTCAATTTAAATCTTAACGCGGTCGGGTTAGCGCACATGCGAAGTTAGGATTATTATTGAAATATTACATAAAAATATTAATAAAAATTTATATTATTAAAAATGAATAAACATACTGTAAAATATATAGATATATTCTATGGATTATTTAGAAAATTTTACAGTATGTTTATTAATTTTTCATAATTTATATTCATTTTTATGAATATTTTATATGTAATATTTCAATAAATTGAGACACACAATGCGCAAAACACATATTTTACATTCCTATGTTCTTCACATAGAGAATAATGCTTTTTTATTATAAAGGTGGTAAAGCATTATAGTGCTGGACACCTATTGTTGTTAGTATTATTATTATTATTATTTTTTTTATTATTATTTTTTTCTGCCTTTTTTTTCAAATGCTTATAATAAGCACAGCATAATTTAAAAATTCATGAAACTTGGCACAATGCTAGAGATCTATGCTGTGCATAATCCTGTGCAACATAAATCTCATAGGTGGGGCGTGACTCTGGGCAGCTCCTTGAATGGACGCATTATCAGTTGCTCTGTGTGAAACATTAATATTTTGCCTTCTATTGATGTTTATGAGGATCTCCCATCTACCTCTCCCTGATGATTAGGCTCTGCTTGCAAAGAGGAATCAAATGATACCACAACATTGGGACTACCACACTTAATAACTGATCCGGAGAGTTGAGGCCTAAGGCAGTCACTTCAGTGAGAGGCTCTCAACACCCCCCCCCCCGGTACCTTGTAAGCCGGGTATGCAGTGCGTAGACACTGAAAACAGTCAAACTAACTAACTAGGGGTCACTAAACACTAGATCGCTTATAGGATATCTAAGAACTAAAAGTCAGCAACGACGGACTTAAAGAGCCTGCAAGCTTACCACAAAGAGATTATAATGGCGTCTTCCCACTGTAGTGAGAGGGCCATGGCTGCACTTGACCGGTGGGAGAAAAAAAACGCATATGATGCTGGCGGAACATTTTGCAAGACTCCAACGGGACCTGCTCGATTTACTGTGTCCATCCCTGGAAGATACCATGACACGGAGAGATCCTAACGCAATGAAGGCCTCTCACGAGGTGAACGAGGGGGAGCCGGGAGTGCAGGTGCCGGCTCCGCTCTATCAGACAGACACGCTGAGGCAAATAGCCATGCAGGAAGAGAAAGGTACTTCACAGCCCACCAAAACTTTGGATGCCACACTGGACTTACCTTTACCACTGCACTCTGTAGGAAGCAGTTGGGACTCACAGGCAAGGGGTGCTGGGGAGCGCTGTCACCTAGGCCCTACCCTCCCTCTGTTGGGAATATTCTGGAAGCGCCCTTCACATCTAGACGGAGATCTGCTCATCAAGCAACGAGATCTCACTGTTTGTCGGCTGCAATGGGCTAGACATGAGTTTTGGGCTAATTAGCGTGCCAGATAATGGGAGAGCCGCCAACACTGTCTTAATTTATAAATAGCAACACCCATTGCAGAGACCTTCTTAATTTATGAGTCTGTTTTTGTGCACAATCACCCTATCAATGTCCATTTTTCATGTGGTATACTTTTTATTTATTTTGTGCTCCACATATGTTGATCTGATTAAAGGTTCTGGGGCTTGTATTGTGTAAGAGCTCAGTTACCGCTTATATGACGATGCGGAGTAAACAGTCACTATGGGACCTCCTAACTGAATCTGGTAAAATCGTAGCCTACTTTATATCAGTGCACTGAGGTCGGCTATATGCATTTTGCACGACAATTAGAAAAGCGGATAACTGCAGTTAAATTTTATATAGTGCCGCTATGATTTTTAGGTTCCCTAATGGCAGACTGCGTATGTGTTTATGTACTCACCACTGTCACTTGAAAATTTGGTTACTTAGGTTATCTGATGTTATATTTTAAATTCCAGGTGTATGGCAGCTCACTGTATGCATGTATGGGGATAAGAGCCTAGGAATCTCATTTATTACATGGGGTGCCAACTTTTACATTGTAGTGGAAGAAATTTGCAGTGAGCTTTGATTTCACAAACTTTCAGCTCCGTTGAACTTAAACTCTTTACCCATTTAAAATGTCTAACTGTTTTTTCAAAGCACACGCTCAGCAGCAGTTTGATTGATAATGTATGGAGTAACTTTTTTCCTCTCTTTCTTAAGGGCGCTTACGACACTTATAACCCCCTCCTACTCTGCCAATTACCTAATGTTCACTACTCCATAGCTGAGACATATTACATAGTGATTTCGGTGTTGATAGACAACCGCATGCACTATTACTTGACCTATTGACAGGAAACTTGCTCCATGCTGAGTGTTATATTCAAAGTAAGATATTCTTATATAACTATTTGTATTTAATGTTAGTGCAATTCCATACTCCTAAATAGATCTTAACCCCAGTGCATATTTTACAATTTATTATTAGTTTGACACGTTACTTTCCTAATATCCTATGCTAGAATATATCATATAACTCTTTTAGTATAGTTTGAGTTCTATATATTTAAAATAGAGGTTTATCAGTTGGGATCCAAAAGTGGTCCCCTACTGTTCATGACTGTCCTCTGTCACTTTATACCTTACAGCGAGGTCCAAAAGTGGCCCAAGAATTCATTTAGAGGACATACAAATACACCAACCAATACGATGTCTACTGATTAATGTTCAATAATGCCATATAGCTATGTCTTGTATATTCTGTTTCAACTTCTTTTACATGTATAATTAGAATCAACTTGTGTAAGGATCTTTCTGAAAGACATTATATGTGTGCTGTCAATTAAACCTCAATAAAAAAATTATTGGGAAAAAAAAAAATCTCATAGGTCATGTGATCTGGCAGCCATATTGCTTTTTGCGACAAATTTTAATAAATGCTTGAAAATCTTCTCCAGAACGCTTATGTTACAGTTGGGAAACTTGCTGTGTGTATTGCTGTACTGACCTAGAATAAAGTTTGTTCAAGAGAAGTGATTTAGTCACATGATCTAGCTGCCATTTTGAAATGTGCGAAAATCTTTAAGCATCTTCTTCTGTGAAACTGCTAAGTGCAATTTTGCACATGTGCTCATTGCAAGATCATCTACCAAGATTGTTCAAACCTTGAATTTTCCATTATCAACATGGCCGCTATGAGCCATTCGCCTTTTTATCGTTGTTCAATTGCATAAATTTGCACTTTATGCATTATGTGTACACTATTTATACCCGCACATGTGGTGGGAATGCAGGTATACTAGAGAAATATGGGAACACACCTCGGCCCTAATAAGTGAGATTTTCCAAAAGATAATTGCACTAACAATGGAACAGGCACTGCTCCACTTCCCGATCCCGGGACTCTCTAAACACAATAATAAACTAGCTAGGTGGATCTGCACTATAGTTAGATTGGGTATAGCCCAATTTTGGAAAGGAATTCCTCCTAGTTTTGAATTAATAAAGCAAAAGATGACATATCACTTTGATAAAGCAAGTGCTACAGCCGAATATCTAGATGATAGGGATGCTTTTCTATTACAATGGGAGCCATATATCCACTGCAATGAAGCCTCTGGGGGGGGGGGGGGCAGGGGCGGACTAGGCCAAGAGAAGGGAACGTGGAATAGAGCTAGGCTTAACTCAGCTAAGGTTCAGAGGAAACTCTGAAGTACTTAATATTGATTGCTAAAATGATTGTGTTGCAGTTGTTTCATGATACAATGTACCATATTGGAGTATACTTAATATTTGACAAATGATTTTATATTGTTGGAGTGTTTGATTATTGAATATTGTATATGCAAAATCTTAAATAAAAAAAATTCAAAATATGTTTACACTATTTAACTATATTACAGTGTAGCAGACACATGATTACATATATTCTTGACGCCTAAAGGCAATATTGCAGTCAAAATTCGCACTGCGCAGTCGCCTTCATGAAATAAAAAATTGGCAAATTTTCATTGACACTTCTGCAAATTGTAGAGGTCTATAATGAATATGTGCAATTTGAAAGCCATACATAGCTTGACGGCCATTTTGTTTCATATGCGCTGTTTTAAAAACTACAAAAATCTTCTTCTCCGAAACCGCTTATAAGACAGACTTGAAATTTTGTTTATAGAGTTATCTTATGACTAACATTCAGATTTGTTCAAGAGAAGTTGATAGGCCATGTGGTTTTGGTAGCCATTTTGAATTGTTCAAAAATGCTTAACAATATTTTTTAATTAATAATAAAATAAAAACCGTTTTACAAAAATGCTTTATTTTTGCCATGTTTATTGACATCTATGGTGAGAGCTATTGTGCATAATATGTAGGCTGTATATCATATGATCTGGCAGCCATTTTGTTTTACGGGAAAAATTTGAAAATCTATTTTCTCTGCAACCTTATGTTAAAACTGTGAAACTTGCTGTATAACCTTGTATTGTGACCTAGAGTCACAGTTGTTCATGTTAAAGGAATTGGTCACAAGCTGTGGCAGCCATATTGGGTTATGCGAAAATTTCCAAAATGTTTTTTCTTTGCAACCGCTTATGTTAAAGCTGTGAAATTTGCTGTATGACCATATATCGTGACCTAGAGTTACATCTGTTCAGGTTGAAAGTATTGGTGATATGGTGTGGCAGATATCTTGAAAAATGCAAAAATGTTGAAAATGTATTTTTCAACTGCTTATGTTAGAACTGTAAAGCTGTATAGCTGTATATTGTGAGCTGCTGGTGCAATGCTGAATACGGAGAGCGTATTGCTCTCCACATTCAGCGAGGTCTGGCGGACCTGATCCGCACTGTCGGATCAGGTCCGCCAGACTTTGTTAAATAGAGGCCTATGTCTCAAGCACCATATTATCTGTTTTGTACTTTTGCCAATTCTTTATAATACCTTCAACAGAACAGAACTTTTATAGCTAATCTCAGTTTTATGTTTATAGTTTTTTTTGTGTTTCTTTAAATCACTTTGAAAATATTGTGCATTGAAAATGCTATGTAAAACATGCTTTCCAGCATAGCATTTAGATTATAGCTTCCTACTCACAAGGTTTCATTACATCTGTGTCCATAACCAAGATGTGAATTATTTACTTTCTCTTACATGCTACAATTTAAAATGGCACTGCTATTAAATGGATAATAATATAAAATGCTATAAAAAAATTTGCAATTTACTTTGTAATTTAAGTCTAAAAGCTGTCGATTTTCCAATCCTGAAACTTGAAGAGCACATGCCAGGCTTCACGAGCGTAACCTTGCCATATATTTATTCTGTTGCAGTTTATCTTTTCTACTGAAGCCAAACATGACGACAGTGGCATGTCAGCCCAGACTCAAGTGTAGAATGGCTTTTCCAAATATGGAAAGTAGTGTGCCGAGTTTGACCGCTGAAAAACAATTGCAATCTGTTTTAATATAGTTCAGATGTTAATTTTTTTCAAAGTCTTCAGTAAAATATTGTAATTACATGGTGTTTACTGTCTCTTTAAGTGAACTCCTAATGCTGCAAACTGAACTGGTACATTGCCGAAAAGTAAATGAATAACATACCTACTAACATTTGCCTGATGGTTTCTGGGTCGTTGGAGATTAAAAGGTTGTGGGCACTGCCCTACCAATAATTTGAGAATGGAGCTGTGCGTGGGAGGGGCAGGGTCATACATGGGTGTTATGGGTATGAATGATACATAAGTGTGTGTTGTGATGTCACTGGGTGTGTCTGGGCTAGGCTTAGGCTGGATTCATTCAGTCCCTTAAAATAAGGACACGGAGGGGCTGCGGGCAGAATATACCTCCCAACCCATGACAATCCCGCGGGATACAGGACTGTTGGCAAATATGTGACAATGCTGATAAGTGACATTGTGATGTATGTGAACTAGTAATGCTGCAATACATCTAGTTAATTTATAAATAAGGGCTAACATGAGACATGTAGATATTTGCTTCACACCTTGTCATCCTGATATCTGTCAGACACCTTTTAAATAAATGATACCTTATAAGAAATTACTATTTGCAGAATAAGTGGTACTGCAGGTTTACTAGGCCTAATAAATCATTGCTAAATAGAAATAACTCCATATGATTTGATATTATGTATGCACCACTTCCCTTATGACCTTTTGTAAAGTCTTCTGACAGCATTGTTCTTAGTTTCCCATTTTTCTATTGTTCTATTGTTCACATTGTATTCTTGGCATAAACATTAAAGTAATAAAATCAATTCTGACTTCAAAGTCTTGGATGACATCAACATTTAACAACCCCCTTGCTGTTGGACCAGTCATGGGCAACTAGGGTCATTCAATATCAGAACAAGAAATAAATAAAAAAATATTAGTTTTGTCTGTTTGCTGGGATTGTTCATAATTTGACCAGCTATTTCCCCTGGAGAACTTTTTTGGGCACCAGGATAGCAGCTGGACAGCAACATACAGTAAACCCCTTTAGGTTCTTATATAAAATGTTTACTTATGTGTAGGAAACCAATTTTACTTTTATTATTTATTTTGGTCTCTTCTAATGTAATTTAGTTTAAAAAAATTGAGGATTTCTTTATTCTCAGAACTGAAAGAGCACACTGCAGGCTTCTCAAGGCTAACCCTGTCCTTTCCCGAATTGTCTTAAAAACGGTATACTAACAAAATGCCAGTGGCTAACCTTGCTATCTAAACACTCAAGCCCAGATTAGTTCCTCCAAATGAGGCAGGTGGAGGTGGAGTTTGGCTACTGAAAAACAATTACAGCAAAGAAGATGTAAATTTGTTTTAAAAAATGTTTAGACTTAGCTGGTGTGGCATTTTATAGCAAAACAACAGAAATGTCATGTAATTAGAAGTTGTTTATTGTTCCTTTAAATAAAGTAGTAGCTATAGCTACTGCTACAAGTAAGCAGCAGCACAGAAAAACATTTTGCTTTTATTTATTTTTTTACTTATGTTTTTATTTATGTGGTCAGATATGACCAAGAACAAAAATGAAGCTTCCATAGTTATTGGTTGACACAGGAATCAATCAACTCACAAGGACATTGCTGGATTATTGAATAGTGTAAATGTGAAGCCTTTCCCACCTGAAGAAAAGTCTTTACTGACTTTAGAGTTGTAGCTGTATCGGCGAATAAATACTATTTTATGTTGTCTCATGCATTCGTTCATTCGTTGACTTCAAAGGGACCACATATTTATTTTATTTTGGAAAAAAAAGCAAAAATATATTGATTTTAACATTCGCTTGAAAATAAATGGACATCTAATATCTAGCCACTTTGAACTGTTCCACGTGTTAGTGCAGCATGAATGATAAGTAGAATCAAGCACATCCCAACATCAGAAGGATGGACATTTTTAGGTTGGCATAGTGGTGAACATTATATGAAATAACAATAATGATAAAATGCGCTATACCTAGAAAAAATGTTGAATTAAATATATATATATATTTGCAAGTATGTCCTTTTTGTTGATATAACAGTTGCAATACTGCAGTTTGATCAAATGATAGAAAGGAACAGTACCTTTACTGGAAGAAAATAAGTTCAATAAGGCTTCCTGTGCTCAGGGATGTTTATCAGTGTTTTCCAGAATTGTTCCAAGTAATTGGTTTCTAAAATCCCTTAAGTTCCAGGGAAGTCACTGTGCCCAAGCCTTGCTGCCTTTAATCCAGCCTGGTATTCCCAAACCAGGGCTTCGTATGCAGGAACAAGTATGTATGGAAAGAGAAGAAATGGCGCAAAAGGCAGGACTCAAGTGAAAGCGTTTAATGACACAGTATAATACACAAATATATATGCACTTACAAGATTAAAATAAGTGTACTGCAATTAGGAGGATCATGGGTGGTACAGTTCTTGTTGCTTCCCACTGCTTGTTGTAATTGCCGAGCGCTGCTGCACTGGATATGACTGGCAGGTGAATCCGGATACCTTGTCAGCAAGTCCTGTGGCTGTTGTGAGTGCAGGATACCAGGACCCTTTTTCCAGCCTAGATTGTCAGTTCAATACCCTGACGCGTTTCCCCTGGTCAGCGGCCGGGCTTCTTCAAGAGGGATTTAAAAGTGAATGTGTTGGAATGAGCGCTCTTCCTTTTTGAGTCCAAATCATCCAATTAGAGCTCAGAGGTGTGTATAGGAGCTCCTATCATGTCGCTCAAAACATCAAGCGAAATCTGTCCAATCAGGGCTCAGAGGTGTGAGCCAGAGCTCCTGTAAGATTGCTCCTTAGATAGATTCAGGCAAATGTTGATGCCCGTATGTTTCTAAAATAGCAATACTCAAAGGCTAAAAAATTGTGGTTGCCTCATTTATGCAGTTATGTCAATAGTGTTACAACAAGATAAAAACAATAAATATACTTACATTTCTATACTATAACAATTAATAAAACATATGTGATAAATTGCATTTCTATATTTAACAAATAATAATCTTCAAAATTTATAAAAACCTTTCAATGAACGTTGCCAGTGAAAGCAAAAGTTCACTTGCAGTATACGAGTTTTATCCAGACATAATTAGACCTATCATATATAATATGAATGTTCAAAGTAACTGAGCGTATTGCTCCTATATATCTTTTATTAAAATCATTTGTTTATTTATAAACAAAGTATTGATACTCTAGTAAGGAATGGTTATATGGGGTAACATGCTATAGAGGAAGTTTTTATTTTATTCACTATATTCTTGATATTTATTTTTACAGATATTGATTATTGGTAAATGCTTGTTAAAAAAGTAATAATGGTACCCCCTTCAAAACCAAATAGGCTACTCGAGCTAAGGAGACTTGAAACCAAGTGGATTTATAAACTTAAAACACTCCAACCACTCGGTATGAATATAGATATTGATGTAGCAGCTTTTATTTAAATTGTATTTTTAGTAGTTAAAACAATGTAAAATAGTATCAATCAAACAATTCATTTTTAGATCCTTTCCCTAGAACACACATTAATTCATTTTAATTCTACATAATGTTCTTAGAATTTTAAGGGATATATATATATCAATATATTTTATATAATTTTTAAAGTCTAAATAGTTTAAACTAAATTAATTTAAATAGTTTTTAACATTGAATCAATATAGGTCCTCATTGCACCAGGTTATGGATCTTGTTGTTACCAGTATTTTAACTTACCATTATTACTTTTTTAACAAGCATTTACCAATAATCAATATCTGTAAAAATAAATATCAAGAATATAGATAATAAAATAAAAACTTCCTCTATAGCATGTTACCCCATATAACCATTCCTTACTAGAGTATCAATACTTCGTTTATAAATAAACAAATGATTTTAATAAAAGATATATAGGAGCAATACGCTCAGTTACTTTGGACATTCATATTATATATGATAGGTCTAATTATGTCTGGATAAAACTCGTATACTGCAAGTGAACTTTTGCTTTCACTGGCAACGTTCATTGAAAGGTTTTTATAAATTTTGAAGATTATTATTTGTTAAATATAGAAATGCAATTTATCACATATGTTTTATTAATTGTTATAGTATAGAAATGTAAGTATATTTATTGTTTTTATCTTGTTGTAACACTATTGACATAACTGCATAAATGAGGCAACCACGATGTTTTAGCCTTTGAGTATTGCTATTTTAGAAACATACGGGCATCAACATTTGCCTGAATCTATCTAAGGAGCAATCTTACAGGAGCTCTGGCTCACACCTCTGAGCCCTGATTGGACAGATTTCGCTTGATGTTTTGAGCGACATGATAGGAGCTCCTATACACACCTCTGAGCTCTAATTGGATGATTTGGACTCAAAAAGGAAGAGCGCTCATTCCAACACATTCACTTTTAAATCCCTCTTGAAGAAGCCCGGCCGCTGACCGGGGGAAACGCGTCAGGGTATTGAACTGACAATCTAGGCTGGAAAAAGGGTCCTGGTATCCTGCACTCACAACAGCCACAGGACTTGCTGACAAGGTATCCGGATTCACCTGCCAGTCATATCCAGTGCAGTAGCGCTCGGCAATTACAACAAGCCGGCTGTGGGAAGCAACAAGAACTGTACCACCCATGATCCTCCTAATTGCAGTACACTTATTTTAATCTTGTAAGTGCATATATATTTGTGTATTATACTGTGTCATTAAACGCTTTCACTTGAGTCCTGCCTTTTGCGCCATTTCTTCTCTTTCCATACATAGTGGTGAACATAACTAATAATCAGCTAGATTACAAGTTTTCAGCACTATAAGGAAATTAACGACCGCCACAAAAGCGGGGTTATTTCACCTCCCTATAGTGCTGCTATTACAAGTTTGTAAAAAGCAGGCTTGTGCGGGCGATATGGTGGCATTGAGCTCCATACCTTACCGAAATACAAGCGCTGCTTTGACGTGCTCGTGCACGATTTCCCCATAGACATCAATGGGGAGAGCTGGAAAAAAGAAGCCTAACACCTGCAATCGTGGAAACAAAAGCTCCATAACGCAGCCCCATTGATGTCTATGGGGAAAGAAAAAGTTATGTTTAAACCTTACACCCTAACATAAAAACCACGTCTAAACACCTCTAATCTGCTGCCCACGACATTGCCGGCACCTACATCATGTTATTAACCCCTAATCTGCTGCCCTTAACATCGCCGCCACCTAAATAAAACTATTGACCCCTAATCTGCTGCCCCTAACATCGCCGCCACCTACATTACAGGTATTAACCACTAATCTGCCGCCCCGAATGTCGCCGCCACTATACTAAAGTTATTAACCCCTAAACCTCTGGCCTCCAACATCACTAACACTAAATAAATAGTGATGTCGCAAACTAAAAAATTTGGGTTATCGAACGGCGAACGCGAACTTGCACAAATGTTCGCGAACAGGCGAACCAGGCAAACCAGGCGAACCGCCATAGACTTCAATAGGCAGGCGAATTTTAAAACCCACAGGGACTCTTTCTGGCCACAATAGTGATGGAAAAGTTGTTTCAAGGGGACTAACACCTGGACTGTGGCATG
This sequence comes from Bombina bombina, assembly GCF_027579735.1. NCBI lineage: Eukaryota > Metazoa > Chordata > Amphibia > Anura > Bombinatoridae > Bombina > Bombina bombina. Next base: position 411,717,086 of record NC_069502.1, read on the forward strand.
CCGGAGGGGGATCCATGGCAAAACTCCCATGGAAAATTACTTAGTTGATGCAGAGTCTGGTTTTAATCCATAAAGGGCATAAATCACCTAACATTCCTAAATTGTTTGGAATAACGTGCTTTAAAACATCAGGTATGATGTTGTATCGATCAGGTAGTGTAAGGGTTACGCCCGCTTCACAGTGACAGACCAAACTCCCCGTTTAAAGGGACAGTCTACACCAGAATTTTTATTGTTTTAAAAGATAGATAATCCCTTTATTACCCATTTCCCAGTTTTGCATAACTAACACATTTATAATAATATACTTTTAACCTCTGTGATTATCTTGTATCTAAGCCTCTGCAAACTGCCCCTTTTTTCAGTTCTTTTGACAGACTTGCAGTCTAGCCAATCAGTGCCTGGACTGCCTGCTCCCAGATAACTTCTTGTGCACGAGCACAGTGTTATCCATATGAAATACGTGAACTAACACCCTCTAGTGGTGAAAAACTGTTAAAATGCAATCTGAAAGAGGTGTCCTTCAAGGTCTAAGAAATTAGCATATGAACCTCCTAGTTTAAGCTTTCAACTAAGAATACCAAGAGAACAAAGCATAATTGGTGATAAAAATACCTGAATATCCCTTGACATGTATATATATATATTTTTTTAGAAGACATCCCAAAGTATTGATCTAGGCCCATTTTGGTATATTTCATGCCACCATTTTACCGCCAAATGCGATCAAATAAAAAAAAAATGTTCACTTTTTCACAAACTTTAGGTTTCTCACAGAATTTATTTACAAACAACTTATGCAATTATGGCATAAATGGTTGTAAATGCTTCTCTGGGATCCCCTTTGTTCAGAAATAGCAGACTTATATGGCTTTGGCGTTGCTTTTTGGTAATTAGAAGGATGCTAAATGCCACTGCGCACCACACGTGTTTTATGCCCAGCAGTGAAGGGGTTAATTAGGGAGCATGTAGGGAGCTTTTAGAGTTAATTTTAGCTTAAGTGTAGTGTAGTAGACAACCCAAAGTATTGATCTAGGCCCATTTTGGTATATTTAATGCCACCATTTTACCGCCAAATGCGATAACATTTAAAAAAACAAATGTTTTCGCAATTTTAGGTTTCTCACTGAAATTATTTACAAACAGCTTGTGCAATTATGGCACAAATGGTTGTAAATGCTTCTCTGGGATACCCTTTGTTCAGAAACAGCAGACATATATGACTTTGGCGTTGCTTTCTGGTAATTAGAAGGCCGCTAAATGCTGCTGCGCATCACACGTGTATTATGGCTAGCAGTGAAGGGGTTAATTAGGTAGTTTGTAGGGAGCTTGCAGGGTTAATTTTAGCTTTAGTGTAGAGATCAGCCTCCCACCTGACACATCAGACCCCCTGATCCCTCCCAAACAGCTCCCTTCCCTCCCCCACCCCACAATTGTCCCCGCCATCTTAAGTACTGTCAGAAAGTCTGCCAGTACTAAAATAAAAGGTTTTTAATTTTTAAAAAAATTTTTATAGCATATTTACATATGCTGTGGTGTAGCATCCCCCCTTAGCCCCCAACCTCCCTGATCCCCCCAAAACAGCTCTCTAACCCTCCCCATCTGCCTTATTGGCGGCCATCTTGGGTACTGGCAGCTGTCTGCTATTATTTCACAGTCAAAAAAGTGTTGTTTTTTTTAAATGTACACTACTGTTACACCAGATATGAATGGGGGCACTGGGCAAGTGGGCACAGTATACGCTGTGAGCCTGACACACACGCTGGCAGGCAGGCAACTGCAATTAGATTACACAGGGGAAAAAAAAAAGCAGACTGATGTTCTAGCCCTAAAAAGGGCTTTTTGGGGTGCTGTCCTTACAGCAGAGATCAGATGAGTCCTTCAGGACTGTAGTGGACACTGAATACACTAGCCTAGCTATCGATTTCCCTATTAAATCAGCAGCAGCTACACTGTCCCTCCTCTCACTAAGAATGCAGCTTCCGAATGAATCTAAAATGGATGCTGTCCAGGAGGTGGGAGGGTCTGGGAGGGAGGGTCTGCTGCTGATTGGCTGGAATGTGTCTGCTGACTGTGAGGTACAGGGTCAAAGTTTACTCAATGATGACGAATAGGGGGCGGACGGAATATCACATATGTTTGCCCGCTGCGGCGAACGTGAACGTGCTATGTTCGCCGGGAACTATTCGCCGGCGAACTATTCGCGACATCACTATAAATAAATATATTAAACCCTAAAGCTAACCCTAAGCATAACCCTAACGTAACGCTAAGCCTAACTCTAACCCTAACACCCCCTAACTTAAATATAATTAAAATAAAGCTAAATAAACCTTACATTTATAACCTAAATAATTCCTATTTAAAACTAAATACATACTTATCTGTAAAATAAAACCTAAGATAGCTACAATATTGCAACAGCCAATAGGATTTTTTCACCTTTAATTGCTATTAGCTGATAAAAATCTTTCAGCCAATAGGAATGTAAAGGACGCCATCTTGGATGACGTCACTTAAAGGGAAACTTCATTTTACAACGACCATCGTAAGAAGAGGATGCTCAGCGCCGGATGTCTTGAAGATGGACCCGCTCCATGCCGGATGGATGAAGATAGAAGATGCCGTCTGGATGAAGACTTCTTGCCGTCTGGATGAGGACTTCATCGGCTGGATGAAGATGGAAGAGGCCGTCCGGATGAATACTTCTTGCCACCTGGATGATGACATCGCCGGCTGGATGAGGATAGATGTCCAGACTTTGAAAACTGTAAGTGGATTGTCGGGGGTTAGTGTTAGTTTTTTATTTAAGGTTTTTTTGGGTGGGTTTTTTTTTAGCTTAGGGTTTGGGCAATGTAAAAGAGCTAAATGCCCTTTTAAGGGCAATGCCCATCCAAGTGTACTTAGGAGTAATTTGTTTTTATTTTTGAATGTGGATTTTTATTTTTTGTAATTTAGAAAATTGTATTTTAATAATTTATCTTATTTTATTTTATTGTAATGTTAGTTTTTAGCAGGTAAGGCAGGTTAGGTTTTATTTTACAGGTAACTTTGTATTTATTTTAGCTAGGTAGTTATTAAATAGTTAATAACTATTTACTAACTAGCCTACCTAGTTTAAAATAAAAACAAACTTACCTGTGAAATAAAAATAAAACCTAAGCTAGCTACAATGTAACTATTAGTTATATTGTAGCTAGCTTAGGTTTTATTTTACAGGTAAATTTGTATTTAGTTTTAAATAGGAATTATTTAGGTAATAATTGTAAGGTTTATTTAGATTTATTTTAATTATATTTAAGTTAGGGGGTGTTAGGGTTAGGCTTAGGGTTACGTTTATGGGTTAATATATATATATATGTAGAGTTAGTGATGTGGGAGGTCAGAGGTTTAGGAGTTAATAATTTATTTAAGTATATTTCCTTGTCGGGGGCTTGCGGTTTAGTGGTTAAAAGGTTAATTATAGCGGTGGTGTGGGTGGATGGCAGATCAAGGGTTAATAATCTCTAAATAGTGTTTGCAATGCGGGAGGATGGCAGTTTAGGGGTTAATCGGTTTATTATAGTGGCTTCTATGTCGGGGAGCGACGTAATAGGGGTTAAAACATTTTTTGTGGCAGTGATGTCCGGAGCGGCAAATTAGGGGTTAATAAACTTATTATAGTGTTTGCGATGCGGGAGGGCCTCGGTTTAGGGGTTAATAGGTAGTTTATAGGTGTTAGTGTACTTTTTAACACTTTAGTTACGAGTTTTATGTTACAGCTTTGTAACGTAAAACTCATAACTACTGACATTAGATGGCGGTACAGATCTTGTGGTTATAGGGTGTACCGCTCATTTTTTGGCCTCCCAGGCAAACTTGTAATACCGGTGCTATGGAAGTTCCATTGAAAAGGACTTTTTTAAAAGTGCGGTACTGACGTTGCGTGATGGCCAAAAAGGTGTGCGGTACACCTATACCAACAAGACTTGTAATAGCGGCCTTAGGGAAAAAGCAGCGTTATGAAGCGTAATGCTGCTTTTTCACTCATAACGCCAAACTCGTAATCTAGCTGAATGTTCTATTAAGCAATTTTGAGATCTTCAAAAGCTAAATCTGTTTGGCTGGCCTTCATATTAAGCTTGTACTTCCCTCAATAGTAAGTCTTCTGTAAGTGCTTCAACCTCTAGCATAAGTGGAGGATGTTACTAACCTACACAGTATGAATTATGCTAGAAAAATTTAAGCCATCCCAAAACAGGCACAAGCACTGTTTCCAGAAGTCCTCCATTGGCATACTGCCAACCCCACATTAATGGAATACTATAAACTTAGACTGGCAATGACCAGCCTGAGAAGCATCAGTAAAGTTGTTCCAAACTATCCTTGTTTGGATGAACCCCCAATGGTAAAAAATGTGGGGGAAATACCATAAAGCTAGATGGAGCCCTAATAAATATATTTAAAAATGCAAAAAAAGGAAATACATTTTGTTTCCCTTTAAGAAGGCCCTCTAGAAATTAGCTACTAAGATCCTGGCCACTGCACATGATTAATTATTTTTCTTTTTTCTTTTTTTAATACTTCCAGGACAGACACTTTGGCTCACAGTTCCTTGGGGCTGCTTGTTATGCGAAGTAGCAGAGGATGTGGACTGAATGAGGAAACTTCATGGAACATGAGAGAGAGGCACTGGTGATGGGAAAGAGAAATATTGGTTTCCATAACGGACCATGACACCTACAGAAATATAGGGGCCTATGACAATCTATCGGCCAATTTGTTTTCAGTGGGGGTTGTTTCTGCCCAAAAAAGGCTCTTTTCGTTTTAAAGCAATTACAATAGTTCTTTTTTTTATTTCTCATAATCTCTTGTGCTCATTTCCAACTTAAATATAAGTTCCCTACTTTTAACAGCCTTTTTAGCTGAATTTTCTCTTTGATCACAATCCATTTTTCTGATACTAGTTAATAGGTTTTCGAAACCATTTTACACTTATCAAATTCAACACCTAAAGGCACTTAATAAAATCCTGAAATTAGCTTTTTAACAACTTTGTAAGTATTCCATGACCATTGGAATCATTTTATTATATTGCACATGTGCAAGATATTCTAAAATGACTACAGTCTGTCTGCATTGGGTAAGGCGCACATTTATGACTGATATATAAATTAACATATGTACGTGATCGCCTGCACAGCTAAGGGGATCTTCAGGAAACATGAGATCAGGACCCCAACATCTAGAAATGGTGCTTAATAATGTCTGTAAATGATGGATTTTAATTCACACTCGCATTGTCATGATTGTCACTTTCAGCACAAGGGTCTTCATAACTGGACTTCCCAACAGGATTGCACATTTGTGACTGGGATTTCAAAAGGAATTTATTGTAATCTGAATCTATCCTGATCACTGCTAAACAAAATGAATGACATTTGGTCAATGTACATCTGAAATAAAAAAGAAGACTAAGGGGTCAATTAAAACACAGGGAAGAGCAATCTTTTTTCAGTTGTATGCCTGTTTACAATTATTTAGTAGTCAATTTATCATATGCCGGGTGGACATGTTTCGTTGTAGCGAATCATGTCCGCCCAACATCGCTAAATGCAGACAGCGTTTAACATTGCACAAGCTTCTCTTGTGAAATGCTTGGGCAATGCCGCCCCCTGCACATTCGTGGCCAATCGGGATCGGGATGATTGCACTCCGCCACCTAAAAGTTGGCGGACAATCTAAAGGGACAGTCTAGTATAAATTAAACTTTCATTATTCAGATAGGACTTTTAATTTGAATCAACTTTCCAATTTACTTTTATGATCAAATTTGTTTTTTTCTCTTGGTATTCTTAGTTTAAACTAAACATAGGTAGGCTCATTTGCTAATTTCTAAGCCTTTGAGGGCTGCCTCTTATCACATGCTTTTTAAATTTCTTTTCAACACAAAGAGATTGAAAGTACACGTGGGCCATATAGATAACACTGTGTTCAGGCACAGGGGGTTATTTAAGATTTAGCACAAAACAATGCTAAATTTAAGACAATAGATAATAAACAGTCACAGTCATGTGATCAGGGTGCTGGAAGAAGGTTCCTAGATACAAGGTAATCACAGAGGTAAAAAGTATATTAATATAACTGTGTTGGTTATGCAAAACTGGGGAATGGGTAATAAAGGGATTATCTATCTTTTAAAACAATAACAATTCTATGGTAGACTGCCCCTTTAAGGAGCAGCAGTCTTACTACCGCTGCTTCTTAACTTCGGCGTAGAAAGCCGCTGGTTATTAAATCTACCCCTAAGGGTTTCTTTTATAAGGCCTTATGTTCTAAAATTGGACTTTAAAATATGTTCCAGTTCTTGCAGCTAGGTTATTGAACTCCCAGTCATGAAGGCATTATCCTGTTCGAAAGTACAGTAATGTAACTACATGAAATAGAAAATGTAGCTACAAGAAATAGAAAATGCACCTTAGTGTTTTGACTATGCAGTCACAAAGATCTCGTGCAATCTTGTTTGAAAGCCCGGTCATGAAGGCGTGTTTCCTTGTGAAATTACGGTCATGAAGGCGCAATCCCATTTATACAACTTTTTTTTAGCTGCAATGTTGTGGTTTCATGGTTTACAGTGTGAGAACTATAATCCAGTTTTTAGAAACTTGTAGTTATTGATTTCAAATGTATATGTCTCCAAATCAGAAAATGGTTCCATTAAAATGAAAAATTGGACTTGTTGAAAAAAAAAAAACACCCCCATATAAAAGTGTCACTATAATAATTGAGCAAACATACTCAGTATACCCATCATGCCTATATACAAATGGCATTGGAATTGTTTACCAGTGATCAGGATGGATTCGGATTACAAAAGGTTAATTTCACACATGTAAATGAGTATTTCACTTACAAACTTTACAAAGGGGTTAATAAAAAAAAAACTGTTCTGTAACCTTAAAGGGTTAGAAATCTTTGTAACCAGTCATACATAAAAACTAATGTTTTATAAAGATGAATATAAAGTTTATTAAATGTACTTACTTTAACTATAAACCAAGCTTCTAAGTATATAAAATCTTTATATTTATTTTCATAAAATCGACCACCTAAAAAAGTGGGCAGCACTTTCTCAATATGCATAATTGTGCTCCATCCAATCAAGAAGCAGTGGCACCAGCTTAATTATCATATTGATGGTCTGAGCTTGAGTTAAACATCGCATGTGCACTAACGTTTTTGAAGAATTGCTTGCGCACGTCTGCTGTCTGGAGAGCCACTCCCCATGACCGAGATAGCACAAACCTCTCTTTATGCTTCTGAGGCTTTGTGGATGACGCGCCTCAAGGCAGAGCATAGATGAGAAAACATATGCGCATGTGCGAGTCACGGGTGTAGATGAACTGCGCATACGGGGCACCATGATGGTTCTACCCAGGTAGGCCACTGTTATAGGGCACCTATAATTAGCGTAATGGGGGTTTGGCACACATCGCATTTTATAACAGAAAATATAGGTAAACCCTTTAAAATATTTAATATAGATAAATTACAAAAAGTATTTATATTCCACAATGTCTTTAATAATTTATAAATATTTTTTTGGGTTTCCTATCCCTTTAAGAGGTGTGAAAGGGGGGGACACCCGGGCGGTGGCCATCTTGCAGGTCGCACTGAACTTCAGCTCCTCAAGCTTCCTCCATTGATCTTCAATTTAAAGCTACACTTTTATCAATACCCGGCTCAAAATAGTGGAGAGGCTTGTCTGAAGAGTTCTGCTTTCCAGAAATAGGGTTTTGGAAGGTGACTGGGCTTCACTGCCCTCAGTACCGGACTTTTTACTTTGAGGCCTTCCCCTATAATAGAAGCCACAGCCCGTCCCCACAACTAGCTGTGCCTTGAGTGCGCAGTCCTAAACCAAGCTTTGGACACTGCTAATCTCTACAGTAAAAATGGAGATGCAAATTCTTCAAGTACTGGAGAATCTATTGCTACAGCATCTTACCCAACTGGAAGATGACCTATTCAAACCTATGAAATCGGTCACCCACGAGATCCCATACGCCATACCTGCTGGTGCGGCGCAGACAGGGGGTACTGAGGAAGAGATAAATAGTTTGCTTTCAGACCCTCTTCCGCAAAGATCCTCACTGGGCATAGACCCTACCAACTCTGATTCAGCCGAAGAGAAGGAGACAAAGTCAATCCTGGGCTGTGCCGCATCGGTTACTAGCACAACTATGGTGGACCATAAAAAGGAACGGCTACCTACTGGTTTATTGTCCGCCACAGAAAATTGCACTAAAGACATCCACATTCAACAGGACCCCAAGCACCCAACTGCCAGAGAGACGGCCGGAGCTCCTAAGAAACCTTGGAGTAAATACGCCACCTCCCACCCAGCGATAGAGGAAGCCACGGAACCTAATGATCCTTACCGCTACGCCATTGAGAGTGGCTTCGGCCGCAATGCCTCTGAGACTGCTGAGACTAAGGCTGCCACCATGATATGCCCCGTGCTTGGACTTACAATGACAGGTGTTTTCAGAGACGGCTGTCCTGATCCCCGGTTCCGTCGGGGAATGATAGGTTTGTGCTGGTCGCTGAGAAAGACTGGCGTGGGGTGATGTCTGCACTGTCCTTCACCAACGTGATGAACTTTGTGCATGCTGGAGTTCCCCACACTGTGCCCTAGTTCACCACTTTGCAGCGTCCGCTGGATGACAACAATCCGATAATCAACGGATAGTTGTTTTTTTTTTTATTTGTTGCTTGTTATATACCTCTTTTGTTTAAGTCTGGGACATTTCGCAAATTGCATATATGTGTAGCCCCTAAGCGGACTCTCATACGTGAACACATAACGAACTTGCACAGTGCTTAGTTGAGGGGAAAAAATTATATTTAGGAGTTCTTGTTATTTATGTTGTTTATGTTTCAACTGTTTGTTCACTATATTAGAATGTCAGTCACAAGATCCTGTGCTTGCCATGTACCGCATATGATGACCGAGTCTCCAGACAGCGTGTGAAGCAGATTATATTGTATAGAGCCACTAAATTATCTGCCGTATGGACCCTGGACTGATATCTTTTTGATGCTCATTTTGCTCTTCAGAGCGATCAGTGAAATATTTCTGGTATACGCATAGCATATGTTAGTATCTGTTATTTGAAGTATAACAATGATTAATGTTACGCACCACTTGCTAAATTGCTCCTCTCATATAATATTGTTTAAGTATAGTATCAGAGCTAGCTCTAGTATATGTGAGAGCATGATTGCAGCCTTTATAAACTCCGGGTTGTGTTTTGTAGCTAAGCTTTTTTCTTGCCCTCTCTCCTGAGTCCTGTCGGCTTCTCAGCTCAGCTGTCTGTACAGTGTGCACAGCGTAACCTGAGCAAGTAGCCGTCATAAAGAAAAGAACAGGGAGAGATATTAGGTGTCTAGTTCAGTTGCTTCCTGCTTAGTGTCTGCTCTCTGCTTCAGTGTGGGATAACTGACTGATTTATCACAGGTATTGCTGCCCCATGCTGCTTTAACACTTCTGTGAGGAGAGGTCACGGAACATTGTGCAGTGCCGGCTCCATAAGTAAACAGAATCAGTTATAAATTACTATCTCAATCCCCATTAACTATTATAGTCAAGACGCTCTAGGTAACTCCTACACCATTACTCCTTTTTTTTTTTTTTTGTATTAACTATTCATGTGCTACCTAGAGAACTGCATAATTTCTGTGTCTTTTAATACATAATATAGTAGGAGCATAGTGAAGATTTGTTTTTGTTTTTTTAAGTGTATGCCCCTCCCAGGAATGCCTCACATTTTACTGTAAGAAGATTATACGTATACAAAATATATGCTATCAATTCGGGGGGGGGGGGGGGGGGGAATGCATATCCAATACCATTTGGGTAACTCTCTCCTATTATAGCTGCTGGCCCTTTTACCATCTCCCTCCTCAGCATCTTTAAAGTACTCTGGTATCTGCACAGTACATCTAGAGAATAAATGAGCGGTTTCTCATGCAAAATACTGCATACAATCTTTATATACTCCGATACCTTTGTATCTTTAAATTGATTACATCAATATATTGAGCAATGTGAACCACTTCAAATACAGGGAGTGCAGAATTATTAGGCAAGTTGTATTTTTGAGGATTAATTTTATTATTGAGCAACAACCATGTTCTCAATGAACCCAAAAAAACGAATTAATATCAAAGCTGAATAGTTTTGGAAGTAGTTTTTAGTTTGTTTTTAGTTATAGCTATTTTAGGGGGATATCTGTGTGTGCAGGTGACTATTACTGTGCATAATTATTAGGCAACTTAACAAAAAACAAATATATACCCATTTCAATTATTTATTTTTACCAGTGAAACCAATATAACATCTCAACATTCACAAATATACATTTCTGACATTCAAAAACAAAACAAAAACAAATCAGTGACCAATATAGCCACCTTTCTTTGCAAGGACACTTAAAAGCCTGCCATCCATGGATTCTGTCAGTGTTTTGATCTGTTCACCATCAACATTGCGTGCAGCAGCAACCACAGCCTCCCAGACATTGTTCAGAGAGGTGTACTGTTTTCCCTCCTTGTAAATCTCACATTTGATGATGGACCACAGGTTCTCAATGGGGTTCAGATCAGGTGAACAAGGAGGCCATGTCATTAGATTTTCTTCTTTTATACCCTTTCTTGCCAGCCACGCTGTGGAGTACTTGGACGCGTGTGATGGAGCATTGTCCTGCATGAAAATCATGTTTTTCTTGAAGGATGCAGACTTCTTCCTGTACCACTGCTTGAAGAAGGTGTCTTCCAGAAACTGGCAGTAGGACTGGGAGTTGAGCTTGACTCCATCCTCAACCCGAAAAGGCCCCACAAGCTCATCTTTGATGATACCAGCCCAAACCAGTACTCCACCTCCACCTTGCTGGCGTCTGAGTTGGACTGGAGCTCTCTGCCCTTTACCAATCCAGCCACGGGCCCATCCATCTGGCCCATCAAGACTCACTCTCATTTCATCAGTCCATAAAACCTTAGAAAAATCAGTCTTGAGATATTTCTTGGCCCAGTCTTGACGTTTCAGCTTGTGTGTCTTGTTCAGTGGTGGTCGTCTTTCAGCCTTTCTTACCTTGGCCATGTCTCTGAGTATTGCACACCTTGTGCTTTTGGGCACTCCAGTGATGTTGCAGCTCTGAAATATGGCCAAACTGGTGGCAAGTGGCATCTTGGCAGCTGCACGCTTGACTTTTCTCAGTTCATGGGCAGTTATTTTGCGCCTTGGTTTTTCCACACGCTTCTTGCGACCCTGTTGACTATTTTGAATGAAACACTTGATTGTTCGATGATTACGCTTCAGAAGCTTTGCAATTTTAAGAGTGCTGCATCCCTCTGCAAGATATCTCACTATTTTGGACTTTTCTGAGCCTGTCAAGTCCTTCTTTTGACCCATTTTGCCAAAGGAAAGGAAGTTGCGTAATAATTATGCACACCTGATATAGGGTGTTGATGTCATTAGACCACACCCCTTCTCATTACAGAGATGCACATCACCTAATATGCTTAATTGGTAGTAGGCTTTCAAGCCTATACAGCTTGGAGTAAGACAACATGCATAAAGAGGATGATGTGGTCAAAATACTCATTTGCCTAATAATTCTGCACTCCCTGTATTGTTCAATATGCTATATTGATCCTAGAATTTGCTCATAGTTGGGTTAATTTATAATTACAGGATAACAATCTCATAATGTGTCTCATAAAAGGTTAGTTAAAACTGTTTTAATGTTAATAGTCTTGTCCTACTGATACAATGATGTACTAGTTTGTTGAGGTCCATAAGTGGCCTCCAAAGATTGTGGAGGACACTTTCATCACCAAAAAAATAATAGAAAATGTGAGGTTTATCTTTTGCATATTTAAGCCTATCTATGATGGAACAGATATTAATGCATATTTTGGACAAAGTGTCTGATACGTTCTTTTCCTCTGTATATTTATCTGTTATACTGCATAATAAACCTCAATAAAAATTATTATTATCAAAAAAAAAAAAAAAAAAGAGTTGTGAAAGGGCCATTGCATACGTCAGTTTTTGTTGGATTTTCAGTTTCTATCCCAAAAACATGTTTGGAGAATGTTTCTGCTGAAAACATGTTCACTGATGTGGGCTTTTAGCTGTCAAATCCATTTTGGATTGTGATTACTGGAAAAAAAAGCTGACAATTTTGGCCAGAAACAAAAAAATCATTATCATGAGCAGATAGCTGATTGTGATCAAACCCATAATTTGCTGTCATATAGATTCTAGTGTTGGGTAGACATTTCTACAGAGACTGCATGCAGCCTAGTGAAGCTCTATATTTTAATATCTTACTGAATATACTGACTCCAGAATCGAACCACTGGCTTTTAAGGGGAACTAAACACTTTCGGCTAGATTACGAGTTTTTGTCGGTAATGGTGTGCGGTGCTAACGCTCCTTTTTTTCTCACTGCTCACTTAAGACAACGCTGGTATTACGAGTTTTCTGCAAGCCGGCTTAGCCTCAGAAAAGTGAGCGTTGAGCAAACTTTAATTCCACATCTCACTGTAATACCAGCGTTGCTTATGGTAGCGGTAAGCTGGCTGAACGTGCTCATGCACGATTTCCCCATAGGAAACAATGGGGCTGAGCTGGCTGTAAAAAAACACCTGCAAAAAAGCGTTCAGCTCCTAACACAGCCCCATTGTTTCCTATGGGGAAATACATTTTACGTCTGCACCTAACACCCTAACATGAACCCCGAGTCTAAACACCCCTAATCTTACACTTATTAACCCCTAATCTGCCAACCCCGACATCGCCGACACCTACATTATATTATAAACCCCTAATCTGCTGCTCCGGACACCGCCGCCACCTACATTATACTAATGAACCCCTAATCTACTGCCCCAAACATCGCCGAACCCTACATTATATTTATTAACCCCTAATCTGCCCCCCCCAATGTCGCCGCAACTATAATACATTTATTAACCCCTAATCTGCCGCCACCAACGTCGCCGCTGCCACTATAATAAATGTATTAACCCCTAAACCTAAGTCTAACCCTAACCCCCCTTAACTTAAATAAAATTTAAATACATCTAAATAAATTATTCCTATTTAAAACTAAATACTTACCTGTAAAATAAACCCTAAGATAGCTACAATATGACTAATAATTACATTGTAGCTATCTCAGGATTTATTTTTAATTTACAGGCAAGTTTGTATTTATTTTAACTAGGTACAATAGTTATTAACTATTTAATAAATACCTAGCTAAAATAAGTACAAATTTACCTGAAAAATAAACCCTAACCTAAGTTACAATTACACCTAACACTACACTATCACACTATCATTAAATTAATTACATAAAATACCTACAATTAATTACAATAAAATAAAATAAACTTAATTACGAAAAACAACAAACACTAAATTACAGACAATAAAAAAGAAATTACAGATATTTTAAACTAATTACACCTAATCTAATCCCCCTAAGAAAATAAAAAAGCACACCCAAAATAAAAAAATTCCCTACCCTATACTAAATTACAAATTGCCCTTAAAAGGGCCTTTTGCGGGGCATTGCCCCAAAGTAATCAGTTCTTTTACCTGTAAAAAAAAATACAATACCCCCCCAACATTAAAACCCACCACCCACACACCCAACCCTACTCTAAAACCCACCCAATCCCCCCTTAATAAAACCTAACACTAACCCCCTGAAGATCACCCTACCTTGAGCCGTCTTCACCCAGCCGGGCACAAGTGGACCTCCAGAGGGGCAGAAGTCTTCATCCAATCTGGCCAGAAGAGGACATCCAGACCGGCAGAAGTCTTCATCCAGACGGCATCTTCTATCTTCTTCTATCCAGAGCGGAGCGGGTCCATCTTGAAGACATCCAACGCGGAGCATCCTCTTCCATCCGACGTTGACTGAAGAATGAAGGTTCCTTTAAGTGACGTCATCCAAGATGGCGTCCCTTCAATTCCGATTGGCTGATAGAATCCTATCAGCCAATCGGAATTAAGGTAGGAAAAATCCTATTGGCTGATGCAATCAGCCAATAGAATTGAAGTTCAATCCTATTGGCTGATCCAATCAGGCAATAGGATTGAGCTTGCATTCTATTGGCTGTTCCAATCAGCCAATAGAATGCAAGCTCAATTCTATTGGCTGATTGCATAAGCCAATAGGATTTTCCCTACCTTAATTCCGATTGGCTGATAGGATTCTATCAGCCAATCGGAATTGAAGGGACGCCATCTTGGATGACGTCACTTAAAGAATCTTCATTCTTCAGTCGCCGTCGGAAGGAAGAGGATGCTCTGCGTCAGATGTCTTCAAGATGGACCCGCTCTGCTCCGGATGGAAGAAGATAGAAGATGCCGTCTGGATGAAGACTTCTGCCGTTCTGGATGTTCTCTTCTGACCGTATCGTATGAAGACTTCTGCCCCTCTGGAGGTCCACTTGTACCCGGCTGGGTGAAGACAGCTCAAGGTAGGGTGATCTTCAGGGGGTTAGTGTTAGGTTTTATTAAGGGGGGATTGGGTGGGTTTTAGAGTAGGGTTGGGTGTGTGGGTGGTGGGTTTTAATGTTGGGGGGGTATTGTATTTTTTTTTTTTCATGTAAAAGAGCTGATTACTTTGGGGCAATGCCCCGCAAAAGGCCCTTTTAAGGGCTATTTGTAATTTAGTATAGGGTAGGGATTTATTTTATTTGGGGGGGGCTTTTTTATTTTATTAGGGGGATTAGATTAGGTGTAATTAGTTTAAAAATCTTGTAATTTCTTTATTTTCTGTAATTTAGTGTTTATTGTTTTTCGTAATTAATTTAATGATAGTGTTTTGTTAGGTGTAATTGTAACTTAGGTTAGGGTTTATTTTACTGGTAAATTTGTACTTATTTTAGCTAGGTCGTTATTAAATAGTTAATAACTATTGTACCTAGTTAAAATAAATACAAAGTTGCCTGTAAAATAAAAATAAACCCTGAGATAGCTACAATGTAACTATTGGTTATATTGTAGCTATCTTAGGGTTTATTTTATAGGTAAGTATTTAGTTTTAAATAGGAATAATTTATTTAGATGTATTTAAATTATATTTAAGTTAGGGGGGGTTACGGTTAGACTTAGGTTTAGGGGTTAATACATTTAATATAGTAGCGGTGACGTTGGGGGCGGCAGATTAGGGGTTAATAAATGTAGTTAGGTGTCTGCGATGTTAGGGATGGCAGATTAGGGGTTAATAAAATTTAACTAGTGTTTGCGAGGCAGGAGTGTGGCAGTTTATGGGTTAATACATTTATTACAGTGGGGGCGATGTCCGGTCGGCAGATTAGGGGTTAAATAATTTTATTATAGTGTTTGCGATGTGGGGGGGGGGCTCGGTTTAGGGGTTAATAGGTAGTTTATGGGTGTTAGTGTACTTTATAGCACTTTAACTTAAGAGTTTTATGTTAGCCCATAAAACTCTTAACTACTGACTTTAAAATGCGGTAGGAGTCTTGGAGGTAGAGGGTGTACCGCTCACTTTTTCAAGCGATCGTAATACCGGCGTTAGGAAAATCCCATTAAAAATATAGGATACGCAATTGACGTAAGGGGGTTTGCGGTATACTAAAATCACGGAAAAAAAGTGAGCGGTACACCTGTACCTATCAGACTCGTAATACCAGCGGGCGGTAAAAAGCAGCGTTGGGACCTCTCAACGCTGCTTTTTAAGGCTAACGCAAGACTCGTAATCTAGGCATTTGTAATTACATGAGATTTCTGTTGTCTTGCTATAGAATATCAGTTTAGTGTAAACAATTTAAACTCAAACTAACATCTTATTTGCAGAATTTTTTTTTAATAACAAAACTCCACCCACCATCTGTCTTATTTGTAGGAGCCAATCCAGGATTGAGACAGTGGACAGCAAGGCTAGCCACTGCCATTATGTTAGTTTAACCATAAGCGCTTTGTTTTGCCCCAAGCTTTGGGTGGCCCTGCACTGTCATCAGGTATAAAGGTATGAGAAGGTTCAATGTACAGCCTGTATTTAGTTTATGAAGAGATGTAATACATAGTGTTACTATTTATATGGGCCATACAGGGTGCAAGGCATACAGGTGGGTGGGGAACACGGGGGTTCAGCTGATGAGCCACATAAATTTGTCTTGCCGAGGTCCCCACAAATGATAATGATAAGAAGATAAAACAAAGGAGAAGAAACAGAAGAGGAAATGGAGAAGAAAACAATTAAAAAAAAAAGAAAGTTCAAGGTTCAAAGAAACTGAAGTGGAAAGATAGACCACAAAAAAAAGATAATAGGGGAAATAATTGAAGTCATAGGGGTCAATTTATGCATTCAGGCTCAACGGAAACAGAAGTTATGAAGCAGCAGTCTAAAGACCGCTGCTCCATAACCTGTCTGCCTGCTCTGAGCCGGCGGACAGAAATCAGCCCGATCGAATACGATTGGGTTGATTGACACGCCCTGCTAGCGGCCGATTGGCCGCAAATATGCAGGGAGCAGCATTGCACCAGTAGTTCACAAGAACTGCTGGTGCAATGATAAATGCCAACAGCGTATGCTGTCGGCATTTATCGATGTGCGGCGGTCATGATACGTTACATCATATTATGTTCTTCCGCACAATAATAAATAGACCCCCTAGAAGGAGAGCCAGGAAGGGAAGAAAATGGAAATGCATAGAGGAAGATATGGATTTGTGTAGGTTTTAAAATGGACAACAATGTATGGTAAACTAACTCTGAATACATTAACCCCTTGGAAAGAAAGAAAGATATCAGGACATTTTTCTTTTACCAAGTGCTTTTGCTGTAGTAGTTTTCAGCCTTTCAACCTATGATTCCTTTTTATGAAAATGTATCTGTAGTTACTGCTGCACAATATGGTTCTCTGTTAACTAAAGGGGTTAAGAAAACTATCACGTAAGACATGTCCTGTATGTGGCAATGTGCATCCTGTGTACAGTGCTCCCAGAGAGGCTGACTGTGCTGGTGCCAGAGCTCCCGGAACCTGCTAATGGGCAGCTCCCAGCAGCAGCTCTCTGTGCTGCCTTGACTCCTGGCCAAGCTTGGCCTCAGCCTGCCGGCTGTGGAATGTGTGAGAGCCATGTGTCACATCTCCAGACTGTGGGAAAGTGCTGCTCCAGTGAACTCCCAGCAGCTGCCCTGCCCCAGCCTGGCCGTGCGTCTACAGAAACAGGAGCTCAAGTTTACAGCACTTGGAACTACAACTTCCTCCGCTGGTTTCCGCACATCTTCTGCCAGTCACCACATCTGGGATTCTGGAAATGACAAAGAACATATGAGCTCTTCTTCTTTGTGGGAGTTCACAGGCTGTCTAATATGTTGCTGGCCTCCCAGATAGTGAGAGGTATAAAGCATTGCAAAAGAGTAAAATCACATCGTTTAGAATTTCTTACTGGGAGGAATGTGCATGTACTGTATATGCTTTGTGCTGAGTGTGTGGCATTTGATATTGTATATCTTAGAGAAGATCTGCATTGCATAATACTCTGGTCAGATGAAACAAGTTATTTCCAACAGGAATAGTTTTTCTGATTAGAGACATACATGTTAAATTCACAGTAGTACAATCCAATCCATTAGAAATTATTTTTTGAAAGTTTCTTAAAGGGACATTAAACACTAAATAAATGCTAGATAGAATGATGCATTCAAAGAAAAGATTAGTCCATGACTAACATGTAGATGTATTTTTAAAGTTTCATTAGTTGTTTAAAAAGTGACACAATAAGTGTAAAGTTTTAGTGTCTATAAAACACTGAGAGCTGCCATGTTGTAACTTGTGTTACCTTCTCTGCTGTGGCCAATTAGGGTCAGTTATAAATAGAACACTAGAGTGTGCAGCCAATGGTTGTGCTGGATTTAACAGAGTTCTGCACTTCCATTTCTAGCAGGAACTGAAAAGTTCACAATTTCAGAATGGAATTACAGGCAAAGAGGACAAAATAAATAATGAAAGTATATTGCAGAGTTATTTTATTATATACAATTTATCATTTTATATCATCATCTCAAAGTGTTTAATGTCCCTTTAAAGAGTTGATTCCGGTAAAGCATTCAATTTTGAACAACTTTCTAATTTACTTATATTATCAATTTGTCTTTGTTCTCTTGGTATCTTTTTTTTATTATGTCAGAAGTTTTGCAAGAATGTTATCCATTTGCAATAGCACTAGATTCAGAACTATTTCCTGCCATATAGCGCTCCAGATGCCTACCTAGGTATCTCTTCAAAACAGAATATAATGGAAACTAAGTAAGTTTGTCAATAGAAGTAAATTGGACACTTTTTTTAAAAATTGTATGCTCTGTCTGAATCACAAATGTTTGGGTTTCATATCCCTTTATGGGTGGTTGAAGCAACATTTGCCATGAAGATATTTTTCTGTCTTTTTGCAGATTTTCACAGCCATACCCAACAAATGGAAAACCACCCGCTGCCTCATCAAAATATTATGAAGTAGTACCTTTTAAAAGTGTTAATCTGATTAACCCCATTCACTACCGAGACATTCAGAGAAAAACTTGCCCAAAATACCGGAGAATTTTTAGCATTTTTGCTATCACTCCATTTAAACAGAAATAGAGCCTCTTTATTTACCTGTCAAAACTATACAGTATATATTTTTTAAGTAGACAACCTAATGTATTAATCTAGGCTCATTATGGTATATTTCATGACACCATTTCACTGCCAAATGCGATCAAATTAAAAAAATTGTTAACTTTTTCACAAAAATTGGTTTTCTCACTTGTGCAATCATGGAGCAAATGGTTGTAAAAGCTTCTCAGTGATCCCCTTTGTTCAGAAATAGCAGACATATTTGGCTTTGCCATTGCTTTTTGGTAATTAGAACGAAGGCCACTAATTTTGGCTGCGCACAGCAAATTATTTTATTCCTAGCAGTGAGGGCTTAATTAGGTAGCTTGTAAGGTTAATTTTAGCTTAAAGGGACAGTATACACTCATTTTCATATAACTACATGTAATAGACACTACTATAATGAATAATATGCACAGATACTGATATAAAAATCCAGTATAAAACTGTTTAAAAACTAACTTAGAAGCTCTCAGTTTAGCTCTGTTGAAAAGGTAGCTGGAAAGCCCACTGCAAGTGGGAAATAAGACACTCCGCCCTCCCCCTTCTTTTGCATATGAAAAGACCCTTTACACAAACAGGAGCAAGCTGGAGAAGGTAGCTCATAAAACTTTGGGGCTTGGTTAGGAGTCTGAAAATCAGAGCAATGTTATTTAAAAATAAGCAAAACTAAAAAAAAAAATAATTAAAAAAAAACTTTATGGGCTATATAAATAGATCTACAAAACATTTATACAAAGAAAAAAATGAGTGTATAATGTCCCTTTAACCTCCGACCTGACACTTCCCACCCCCTACCTCAGTGTTGGGAAACACTGCCCTACCTGATCCCTCCCAAACAGCTCTCTTAACTCCCTCACCCGCACTAGTCACTCCCATCTTAGGAATTGGCGGACAGTCTGCCAATGTGAAAATGTAAGACTTTTTTAAAAATGTTTTATATATATTTTCTGCAGTGTAGGTTCCCCCTTACCCTACAACCTTCCTGATCCCCCCCCAAACAGCTCTCTAACCCTCCCCCTTCTAACTAGTGCCCACCATCTTAGGTACTGGCAGCTGTCTGCCAGAACCTATAAAACACCGGGTAAGTTGTTTTTGTCATTAAAAAAAAAAACTTTTAGATTTTCTGTAATGTAGTGAGTGCTGTCCCCCCTCCCCACCTGTTTTCTGTAGTGTAGCTCCCTGAGTCCCTATACCTCCCTCTCCCTTTACTTAAATATTTTTTTATTTAGGGTCATCCCACTTCTGCCACCTCCCTCCCCCCTCCGCTGCTGGACTGTTCACCTGAGTTCCGGATTCCCTCCCGAACCTACCACCGGCACCAGCAGAAGATCTACCCTCATATGGAACCGGAGCACCAATCGAGCTTCAGTTCCACATAAGGGCCGATGCCTGGAGCTCAGGAACTCAAGCTCTCGGCTGTAACTTAAAAGCTGAGACTGCTGGCACTTCCTGAAGCTCAGTCGTATATATACATTGGTACGATAGGCAAAGTACCCCATAATGTATATATACATCTTTTTGGGGTAAAGGGGTTAATTTTAGCAATGCTGCTAAAAATGGACATAGAGAGTTAGGATAGCGCTTGAGACCACAAATGGTGTGTCTTGTCCTCCTTTTTCTTTTGCTTTCTAACACTAATATATACACATATATTACACAAGTAACACTATTGGGATCACAAACATATTTTCAAACACAAATACATTTTAATTTCATGTTATAGTATGACTGACTGTACAAAGCGCACAAGCAATATCGTGTTTTTCCGGCTTTTTGTGCACTTGAGTGCTATCAAATTTAACACTTGCTGGGTTATTATCATGACCAGAGCCAGTGTAAAGGATAGGGGGGGAAAATGTTGCATCAAACACAACATAAATGCATGTAAAAGTACAGTTACACTCATTTAAACACTGATAGAAATTATTTAAAAAAAATATTAAAGTTAAAAGGGCTCAAAGATAGATTGTATAAGGTGTTTGACAAAAAAGGCACAGGGCTTTAACACACACACACAAATATATATATATATATATATATATATATATACATACACACACACATACATATATATGCATACTTATACATGTCTAAATATGTATAAATTAAAAGAGAGAGGCGCTCAACCTGGGAACGAACAATAGCATAATAGCTTGTTCTATGCCTAGTTACCACTCAAGAAGCAGCCTCTTTTTGCACAACATGTGCCTTTCACAAAGAAGAACTTTCCTGAAGCATATCATTCTGATCCTGACTTCACAGCACAGTCCAGCCCCAAAATACCAGGCAATCCCTCTCTGAACAAGAGAAACAGCAAAACCCCAGACGTACGTTTCGTAATTCTTTTATTAGAAAAATAATCATATATGTATATATACAAAATAAAATCACAATAACAAATGCAAACAAAATATCTCTTGTTACAAAACTGAAATATTGACCCAAATTTTTGTCATCAGAAAAAAATCAAAAAGCAAACATTAAACTTAAATAATCACACAAAATAAAATTTAAACATATTTCAAATACAGACAAAAACAAACTGGAGGGAAAAAAATAATAATCCAATCCTTCCACTTCTTTGTCTTCCAGATGCCTTCAGAATCTAATTCCCCATAACGCCTCCTATCAAAAGAAAAATACAAAAACAACTTCCCACGGATCATACCCACACAATTACCTACAGTAACTACCTCTTTCTTAAAAATCTAAATATTACGCACATCCCACAACACCTCCTTCACACAACATGCCAACAACAGTATCAATCTTGCTTTCTCCTTTTCCACACCACTTCCACACAAACCTTACATCATCATATTAAAAGTAAAAAACTGCACTCCAGTCAAACCCTTAATCATCCTTTTCAAACTTCTCCAAACATCCCTAGCATACTCACAATTCCAAAACAAATGAATAACACACTCGCTTTGACAACAACCATCTCTAGGACACACTTCTGAAGCCACTAAACGAGACATTCTCTGAAAATCCCTTGTTGGCAAACACTTATGCACACTCATCCAACTAATATCTTTCTGCCTATTCATCAAATACTTATTACACACATTTTTCCATACCAACACACATTCATTTTCATTCAAACCCCCAATCAACTCAAGACCTTCCTTCTTCTCCAACATTTTCAACACCATTCTGTTTGCACACCACATCTCCCTACTAACATTCTCCAAACCATATTTTTAATCCAACATTCCACCCTTACATAGAACCACGGAACAGCAAAACATATCGGTTTCTTTCTATCAATCTCAAATAAACCATATCATCTTAAAACATTTACACAAGCATACTTTACCATACAACCAGCCATGCTATCCTTACCACTCAGAACCATACACTTACTAACATATTTCACAGCCAAAAATCTCTCCACATTTGGAAAACCTTTACCACCAACATTCTTACTCTTAACAACAACATCTCTTTTCAAACGCTCCATACCAGAACTCCAGAAAAAAGAAAACATTCTCAAAATTCTCCGAAAAATCCTCTCAGGTAGCAGAAAAACTAACCCCAAATATAACATATTAGGGATCAAAACCAATTTAATAACTAACATTTTTCCTTCCAATGATAAAGTCCTTAAAGACCAAAACTGAAGTTTTGAAGCCTTTCAAATCCACATCAAATTTCACACCCAACACCTCAATTGCACCTTCAGTCACAGGCCATCCACAGGAATCAATCTCCCTATCATTACCAAAAACTTTAACTTTACACTTATTCCAATTAACTCTGAAACCACTTGCCATACAAAAACATTCAACTAAAGTTTTCACCCTCCTCAAACCAGCCTGAGTCTCACATACCACACTCACATCATCCATATACCCAATCACTTTTAAACACCTTCCATTACTACCAGGAACACTCACACCTCTAACTAATTTATCCTTCCTCAAACTAGTTAATAATGGCTCAATGACACATACAAATAACACAGGAGACAAAGGACATCCTTGACGCACTCCAGATTTAACACAAAATCCCTCAGTCAAAAAACCATTAACCTGGACTTGACTCACAATATCACTATACAAACATTTAAACCATCCAATAATCTTACCAGAAAAACCTAAACGTTCTAAAACATGAAACATAAAATCATGCACTACCCTATCATACGCTTTTTCAAAATCCACAATAGCAACAGCAACAGAACTCATCCTCTCCCTCACATACCACAGTTCATCTCGAAGTAACAACAAACTTTCAGAAATCTGACGCCCAGGAACAGCACACACTTGCTCTTCACCCACAACCTTACCAATCACTCCACGCATTCTATTTGCCAACACCTTTGCAATAACCTTATAGTCAACATTCAACAACGTAATCGGCCTCCAATTCCTCAAATCTCTATTATCACCCTTTTTAAATAACAAAACAATCAAACCTTTCCTCATTGAAACAGGCAAAACATTCATTCTAAAAACAAACTTACAAACATCCAACATATCCACACCAATCAAATTCCAAAAACAAGTATAAAATTCAACAGGCAAACCATCAAAACGAGGTACCTTCCCATTCTTAAAACTCCTAACAACCTCTGCAATCTCATCCAAACTTAGATCCCTTTCTAACAAATCATTATCATATTTTTCCAACTTAACCTCAATGTCTTCCAACAACTCATTTTCCAATAAAACATCTCTTGTTTTTTCTTTATACAGCTCACTGTAAAACTCATGAACTTCACGCAAAACACCATCCGTACCATTAACTTCACACTCAACCTTATCAAAAACACTAACACTTTCCTTCAAAAGCTTTCTTAAAAAAATATTTACTACAAGACTCATCCTTTTCCATTTTCTCCAATCTTGCCATAAAAACAATTTTCTTTCCTTTTTCATGCATACACTTTTTAATTATCTTTCTTGCTTCAGCAATTTCCTCATGCACATCAATACCACAATTTCTAAATTCATACAAATACAACAACCTCAGATACCATTTATCATACAACTCCCTTTCCATTCTAGCTTTCTCGCAGCCTTTCTTAATAAAAAACTTCTTTATTTCCACCTTCAACCATTCCCACCACATAAGCACATTACTAAAATCACATTTTCTTTCACGCCACCTTTCATACATCCAAACAAACTGACGCTTAAACTTCTCATCTTCTAACAAATCCACATTCCGTTTCCAAACACCCTTACCATACTTAATCTTCAAAACACAATTCACCTTACACATCAAAAGGGCATGATCCGTAAAGGGCATCCGCTTTAAAGAAAAATCAACACATAAAAATTTAGATAAAAAAACAAAAATCAATTCGAGATTTTATCCCACCACTATCACTAAAGAAAGTAAAACCCTCCCCTGAAAAAGAAACAGACCCGAAGGCATCCTTCAAACCGAAAGATTTAAGCAAATCAAGTAAAAACTTCCCTGAGCTATCCACCCTACAATCACTCCCACCCTCTCTGTCCCCATTCTTAATAATACAATTAAAATCCCCAACCAAAAAAGTTGGCTCTCGACCTGGCAGAAAAAACTTTAAAGTTTCAAAATTAAGCAAACGTTCTACCCTATTTGGAGAAGCATATACATTAAACAAACGAAAAACAGTCCCACAAAAACTAAAACTAACCAAAAGTACCCGACCTGGGACAATATGAACTACATTAAGGATAGAAAAACTAAACCCCTTAAACAAAACTCCCACCCCCCCATTCCTTTCAGAAGAACAAGACCATACTTTAGGACCATATTCCCAGTCAGCACATTTAGGATGTTCAGAGAGACCACATTCCTGCAAACAAAAAATATTAGCAGAACATACAGATAATTTAAAAATTGCAGCTCTCCTTGCTATAGTTGTCATACACCTGACATTAAGGGAAGAAATGGTCAGAAACATCACAAAAATAAATTAAAGAAAAACAAAAAAAGAAATAACATCAGGACTTCTTCTTTCCTTTCTTTTTCTTAGGACTCAAAGGAGATCCTTTAAATCTGCCTCTGTGACATTCCGACCTCCTAGGCTACCCCTTGCCAGCCTCATAACCAGTAACCTCAGCAAGTTGGTTCACATCTCTTTTATCTAGATAACCAACAGAAGAGGCATCAGAAAAGTCACCTATACACTGGCTTGAGTCAGAAGGAATGTCTTTAGTAGAGACAGAAGGAAACTCTTAAATTAAAGAGTCAGCATCACTTGTAGTATCTGGATCTGCACCCTTAACTACTGGAAGATCCAAATCAGGACTCTCCCATCCATCAGAATCCGCATCTTTTTTTCTCTTGGAGGCAGATTTTTTCCCTTCAGTGTCCATATCCTCCTCAGAACTAGAGGACACAATAGCAGACCAATCAATGTTCTCCCCTTCACCAAGAACAGCATCAGGAGCAGGATCACAAGATGACTCAGTGAAGGAAAAATTCTCTGTCCCAGGAACAGCAACAGTATCATCCACAGAATTGGGCAACAGGGCTTCAAGAACATCTGAAGCAGCTATCACATTAGATGTAGCAAGATCCACCTCCTGAAGATGAGATTGGGCTTCCTCCACCTTCTCGGCCACAGGAACCACCACAGGAGCATCAGACACCTCTCCGACAGGGACCCCAACTGCAGATTTCTTACACAAAAGAGGTAATATAGAGTTCAATGCCTCATCAGAGACCTCCTCCTCATTCACAGATGGCTCAACTGCAACTGAAGATGTTTTTTTTGCAACATCAGCATAGGAAGGCTTCACTCTATCAAGCCCCTGCAACATCATCAAAGGACACATCCTGCACAGATGACTTGAAGAACCACACAGGTCACAGGTCCGGCGTTTACTACAGTGGGCAACAAGATGATCCTCCTCACTGCAATTTCAACATCTGGCACCTGGGCAATTTTCAGCAATGTGACCAAACAGGTTGCAACTACAGCAAAAAAGAGGCATGTCATCATAGTATAGGAAACCTCTATTTCCACCAATGGCGAAAGTCTGTGGAAGGTGTTTCTTTCCACCAATACCTAATTCATCTGGCACAAACCGCACCCAGAACCTGCGCTTTCCATTGAAAGTAACAAACTGATTCTTCAGCTTGCTACCTCCTTGAAAATCATCAAAGTAGTGACAAAGACACAGACGAATTTCCACATCAGTGACCCAAGGGTTGTACATATGTACTGTCACCGGGATTCTTCTCTCCCTCTGCACTCAGGCAACAAATTTCATGCCAGCCAACTCTGGAGCAGCAGCCATATCAATAGTCCGTTGATAGCAGGTCTGTAAATAATGCTCATCTGTGAAAGCCACATCAAAAATCCCTCTTGAAGGGAATGACTGAACACAATGCAAACTTGCTCTTGGCATCTTCAAAACACCCTCCAAAACCACCTGCTGGACATGAGCCAAACCAATCTTCTATCAAAAGTCCTCAGAAATCAACACCCGAAGTGTATGGGGAACATTTGGCACATTGGTAGCCATATTTGCCCTATTGCCTCTTTAGGCTGGATTTCAGAGCGCCCCCCCAAAAGCAGCATGTGGCTGAAGTCCAGGGACGAAGCCACAAGGCCAAGGGGATGGCCCTACTACCCAGTTGCTCTACGCCTAAGGAGTAGCCACCCCCCAAATAGCAGCAGGAGCCCAAACCCCAAAGGGAAAGGACCCCAGGCCGAAGGAGCAGGTCTCCAGGCAGCAAATCTTTCAACCAAGACCAAGCACAGAAAACTGCACTTGATCAAAGCCAAAGGCCCGAGAAGCAATCTCAGCTGATCATTTCGGCCTATTGTGGGCCTTGTCAGTGAGGTGCAGCCATATCCCTCTAGGCACACTGAGCAACGGGTCCACGTCTGGATTCCCGCATCACACTTAGGGAGACTTCCCAGAGTGTCATAATTTGCATAAATTAAAAGAGAGAAGCGCTCAACCTGGGAACGAACAATAGCAAAATAGCTTGTTCTATGGCTAGTTACCACTCAAGAAGCAGCCTCTTTTTGCTCAACATGTGCCTTTCACAAAGAAGAACTTTCCTGAAGCATATCAGTCTGATCCTGACTTCACAGTACAGTCCAGCCCCGAAATACCAGGCAATCCCTCTCTGAACGAGAGAAACAGCAAAACCCCAGACGTACGTTTCGGCCTATAGTGGGCCTCGTCAGTGAGGTGCAGCCATATCCCTCTAGGCACACTGAGCAACGGGTCCACGTCTGGATTCCCGCATCACACTTAGGGAGACTTCCCAAAGTGTCATAATTTGCATAAATTAAAAGAGAGAAGCGCTCAACTTGGGAACGAACAATAGCATAATAGTTTGTTCTATGGCTAGTTACCACTCAAGAAGCAGCCTCTTTTTGCTCAACATGTGCCTTTCACAAAGAAGAACTTTCCTGAAGCATATCAGTCTGATCCTGACTTCACAGTACAGTCCAGCCCCAAAATACCAGGCAATCCCTCTCTGAACGAGAGAAACAGCAAAACCCCAGACGTACGTTTTGGCCTATAGTGGGCCTCGTCAGTGAGGTGCAGCCATTTCCCTCTAGGCACACTGAGCAACGGGTCCACGTCTGGATTCCTGCATCACACTTAGGGAGACTTCCCAAAGTGTCATAATTTGCATAAATTAAAAGAGAGAAGCGCTCAACCTGGGAACGAACAATAGCATAATAGCTTGTTCTATGGCTAGTTACCACTCAAGAAGCAGCCTCTTTTTGGTCAACATGTGCCTTTCACAAAGAAGAACTTTCCTGAAGCATATCAGTCTGATCCTGACTTCACAGTACAGTCCAGCCTCGAAATACCAAGCAATCCCTCTCTGAACGAGAGAAACAGCAAAACCCCAGACGTACGTTGATGCGGGAATCCAGACGTGGACCCGTTGCTCAGTGTGCCTAGAGGGATATGGCTGCACCTCACTGACGAGGCCCACAATAGGCCAAAACGTACGTCTGGGGTTTTGCTGTTTCTTTTGTTCAGAGAAGGATTGCCTGGTATTTCGGGGCTGGACTGTACTGTGAAGTCAGGATCAGACTGATATGCTTCAGGAAAGTTCTTCTCTGTGAAAGGCACATGTTGAGCAAAAAGAGGCTGCTTCTTGGGTGGTAACTAGCCATAGAACAAGCTATTATGCTATTGTTCGTTCTCAGGTTGAGCGCTTTTCTCTTTTTATTTATGCAAATTATGACACTTGGGGAAGTCTCCCTAAGTGTAATGCGGGAATCCAGACGTGGACCCGTTGCTCAGTGTGCCAAGAGGGATATGGCTGCACCTCACTGACGAGGCCCACAATAGGCCGAAACGTACATCTGGGGTTTTGCTGTTTCTCTTGTTCAGAGAAGGATTGCCTGGTATTTCTTCTCTGTGAAAGGCACATGTTGAGCAAAAAGAGGCTGCTTCTTGGGTGGTAACTAGCCATAGAACAAGCTATTATGCTATTGTTCGTTTTCAGGTTGAGCGCTTCTCTCTTTTTATTTATGTCTAAATATGTGTCTGTATGCTTATATACAGGGAGTGCAGAATTATTAGGCAAATGAGTATTTTGACCACATCATCCTCTTTATGCATGTTGTCTTACTCCAAGCTGTATAGGCTCGAAAGCCTACTACCAATTAAGCATATTAGGTGATGTGCATCTCTGTAATGAGAAGGGATGTGGTCTAATGACATCAACACCCTATATCAGGTGTGCATAATTATTAGGCAACTTCCTTTCCTTTGGCAAAATGGGTCAAAAGAAGGACTTGACAGGCTCAGAAAAGTCAAAAATAGTGAGATATCTTGCAGAGGGATGCAGCACTCTTAAAATTTCAAAGCTTCTGAAGCGTGATCATCGAACAATCAAGCGTTTCATTCAAAATAGTCAACAGGGTCGCAAGAAGCGTGTGGAAAAACCAAGGCGCAAAATAACTGCCCATGAACTGAGAAAAGTCAAGCGTGCAGCTGCCAAGATGCCACTTGCCACCAGTTTGGCCATATTTCAGAGCTGCAACATTACTGGAGTGCCCAAAAGCACAAGGTGTGCAATACTCAGAGACATGGCCAAGGTAAGAAAGGCTGAAAGACGACCACCACTGAACAAGACACACAAACTGAAATGTCAAGACTGGGCCAAGAAATATCTCAAGACTGATTTTTCTAAGGTTTTATGGACTGATGAAATGAGAGTGAGTCTTGATGGGCCAGATGAATGGGCCCGTGGCTGGATTGGTAAAGGGCAGAGAGCTCCAGTCCGACTCAGACGCCAGCAAGGTGGAGGTGGAGTACTGGTTTGGGCTGGTATCATCAAAGATGAGCTTGTGGGGCCTTTTCGGGTTGAGGATGGAGTCAAGCTCAACTCCCAGTCCTACTGCCAGTTTCTGGAAGACACCTTCTTCAAGCAGTGGTACAGGAAGAAGTCTGCATCCTTCAAGAAAAACATGATTTTCATGCAGGACAATGCTCCATCACACGCGTCCAAGTACTCCACAGCGTGGCTGGCAAGAAAGGATATAAAAGAAGAAAATCTAATGACATGGCCTCCTTGTTCACCTGATCTGAACCCCATTGAGAACCTGTGGTCCATCATCAAATGTGAGAATTACAAGGAAGGAAAACAGTACACCTCTCTGAACAGTGTCTGGGGGGCTGTGGTTGCTGCTGCACGCAATGTTGATGGTGAACAGATCAAAACACTGACAGAATCCATGGATGGCAGGCTTTTGAGTGTCCTTGCAAAGAAAGGTGGCTATATTGGTCACTGATTTGTTTTTGTTTTGTTTTTGAATGTCAGAAATGTATATTTGTGAATGTTGAGATGTTATATTGGTTTCACTGGTAAAAATAAATAATTGAAATGGGTATATATTTGTTTTTTGTTAAGTTGCCTAATAATTATGCACAGTAATAGTCACCTGCACACACAGATATCCCCCTAAAATAGCTATAACTAAAAACAAACTAAAAACTACTTCCAAAACTATTCAGCTTTGATATTAATGAGTTTTTTGGGTTCATTGAGAACATGGTTGTTGTTCAATAATAAAATTAATCCTCAAAAATACAACTTGCCTAATAATTCTGCACTCCCTGTATATGTATAGATGTGTTTACATATGTATTTAAATGTGTATATATGTATTTACAGACATAAATATACATATAAACCAATAAATATATTAGCACACATACATACATACATATATATATATATATATATATATATATATATATATATATATATATATATATATATATATATATTATGTCTATATAAGTGCAGTGGAGCCCTTTGGAAATACCTGAAAACATGAAAAATCATATTTATTCAATTTTACTATTTAATAACAGAATTTATGCTTACCTGATAAATTACTTTCTCCAACGGTGTGTCCGGTCCACGGCGTCATCCTTACTTGTGGGAATATCTCTTCCCCAACAGGAAATGGCAAAGAGTCCCAGCAAAGCTGGCCATATAGTCCCTCCTAGGCTCCGCCCACCCCAGTCATTCGACCGACGGACAGGAGGAAAAATATAGGAGAAACCATATGGTACCGTGGTGACTGTAGTTAGAGAAAATAATTCATCAGACCTGATTAAAAAACCAGGGCGGGCCGTGGACCGGACACATCGTTGGAGAAAGTAATTTATCAGGTAAGCATAAATTCTGTTTTCTCCAACATTGGTGTGTCCGGTCCACGGCGTCATCCTTACTTGTGGGAACCAATACCAAAGCTTTAGGACACGGATGAAGGGAGGGAGCAAATCAGGTTACCTAAACGGAAGGCACCACAGCTTGCAAAACCTTTCTCCCAAAAATAGCCTCCGAAGAAGCAAAAGTATCAAATTTGTAAAATTTGGCAAAAGTGTGCAGTGAAGACCAAGTCGCTGCCCTACATATCTGATCAACAGAAGCCTCGTTCTTGAAGGCCCATGTGGAAGCCACAGCCCTAGTGGAGTGAGCTGTGATTCTTTCAGGAGGCTGCCGTCCGGCAGTCTCGTAAGCCAATCGGATGATGCTTTTAAGCCAAAAGGAAAGAGAGGTAGAAGTCGCTTTTTGACCTCTCCTTTTACCAGAATAGACGACAAACAGAGAAGATGTTTGTCTGAAATCTTTTGTAGCTTCTAAATAGAATTTTAGAGCACGGACTACGTCCAAATTGTGTAACAAACGTTCCTTCTTTGAAACTGGATTCGGACACAAAGAAGGTACAACTATCTCCTGGTTAATATTTTTGTTAGAAACAACCTTTGGAAGAAAACCAGGCTTAGTACGCAAAACCACCTTATCTGCATGGAACACCAGATAGGGCGGAGAACACTGCAGAGCAGATAACTCTGAAACTCTTCTAGCAGAAGAAATAGCAACCAAAAACAAAACTTTCCAAGATAACAACTTAATATCTATGGAATGTAGAGGTTCAAACGGAACCCCTTGAAGAACTGAAAGAACTAGATTTAAACTCCAGGGAGTAGTCAAAGGTCTGTAAACAGGCTTGATCCTAACCAGAGCCTGAACAAATGCTTGAACATCTGGCATAGCTGCCAGTCGTTTGTGTAGTAAGACAGATAAAGCAGAAATCTGTCCCTTTAGAGAACTCGCAGATAATCCTTTATCCAAACCTTCTTGCAGAAAGGAAAGAATCTTAGGAATTTTTACCTTATTCCAAGGGAATCCCTTGGATTCACACCAGCAGATATATCTTTTCCATATTTTATGGTAAATCTTTCTAGTTACCGGTTTTCTGGCCTGAACCAGAGTATCAATCACCGAATCTGAAAACCCACGCTTTGATAGAATCAAGCGTTCAATCTCCAAGCCGTCAGCTGGAGGGAGACCAGATTTGGATGTTCGAATGGACCCTGAACAAGAAGGTCCTGTCTCAAAGGTAGCTTCCATGGTGGAACCGATGACATATTCACCAGGTCTGCATACCAAGTCCTGCGTGGCCACGCAGGAGCTATCAAGATCACCAAGACCCTCTCCTGTTTGATCCTGGCTACCAGCCTGGGAATGAGAGGAAACGGTGGGAACACATAAGCTAGGTTGAAGGTCCAAGGCGCTACTAGTGCATCCACTAGAGTCGCCTTGGGATCCCTGGATCTGGACCTGTAGCAAGGAACCTTGAAGTTCTGACGAGACGCCATCAGATCCATGTCTGGAATGCCCCATAATTGAGTCAACTGGGCAAAAATCTCCGGGTGGAGTTCCCAATCCCCCGGATGGAATGTCTGACGACTCAGATAATCCGCTTCCCAGTTTTCCACACCTGGGATGTGGATCGCAGATAGATGGCAGGAGTGATCCTCCGCCCATTGTATTATTTTGGTCACTTCTTTCATCGCTAGGGAACTCCTTGTTCCCCCCTGATGATTGATATACGCAACAGTCGTCATGTTGTCTGATTGGAATCTTATGAATCTGGCCTTTGCAAGCTGAGGCCAAGCCCTGAGAGCATTGAATATCGCTTTTAGTTCCAGAATGTTTATCGGGAGAAGAGACTCTTCCCGAGACCATAGTCCCTGAGCTTTCAGGGATTCCCAGACCGCGCCCCAGCCCACTAGACTGGCGTCGGTCGTGACAATGACCCACTCTGGACTGCGGAAGCTCATTCCCTGGGATAGATGGTCCAGGGTCAGCCACCAACGGAGTGAATCTCTGGTCTTCTGATCTACTTGGATCACTGGAGACAAGTCTGTATAGTCCCCATACCATTGTTTGAGCATGCACAGTTGTAATGGTCTTAGATGAATTTGTGCAAAAGGAACTATGTCCATTGCTGCAACCATCAACTCTACTAATTCCATGCACTGAGCTATGGAAGGACGTGGAACAGAGTGAAGAACTTGACAAGCGCTTAGAAGTTTTGACTTTCTGACATCTGTCAGAAAAATCCTCATTTCTAAGGAATCTATTATTGTTCCCAAGAAGGGAACTCTTGTTGACGGAGACAGAGAACTTTTTTCTATGTTCACCTTCCATCCGTGAGATCTGAGAAAGGCCAGAACGATGTCTGTATGAGCCTTTGCTTTTGAAAGGGACGACGCTTGTATTAGAATGTCGTCCAAGTACGGTACTACTGCAATGCCCCTCGATCTTAGAACTGCTAGAAGGGACCCGAGTACCTTTGTGAAAATCCTTGGAGCAGTGGCTAATCCGAATGGGAGGGCCACAAACTGGTAATGTCTGTCCAGAAAGGCAAACCTTAGGAACTGATGATGTTCTTTGTGGATAGGAATATGTAGGTACGCATCCTTTAGATCCACGGTAGTCATAAATTGACCTTCCTGGATAGTGGGCAGAATCGTTCGAATGGTTTCCATTTTGAACGATGGTACCCTGAGAAATTTGTTTAGGATCTTTAAATCCAGAATTGGTCTGAAGGTTCCCTCTTTTTTGGGAACTACGAACAGATTTGAGTAAAAACCCATTCCTTGTTCCGTCATTGGAACAGGGTGTATCACTCCCATCTTTAACAGGTCTTCTACACAATGTAAGAACGCCTGTCTCTTTATTTGGTTTAAGGATAAGTGAGACATGTGGAACCTTCCCCTTGGGGGTAGTTCCCTGAATTCCAGAAGATAACTCTGAGAAACTATTTCTAGTGCCCAGGGATCCTGAACATCTCTTGCCCACGCCTGAGCAAAGAGAGAGAGTCTGCCCCCTACTAGATCCGGTCCCGGATCGGGGGCTACTCCTTCATGCTGTTTTGTTAGCAGCAGCAGGCTTCTTGGCCTGCTTACCCTTGTTCCAGCCTTGCATAGGTTTCCAGGCTGGTTTGGGCTGTGAGGCATTACCCTCTTGCTTAGAGGATGCAGAACTAGAGGCCGGTCCGTTCCTGAAATTTGCGAAAGGAACGAAAATTAGACTTATTCTTGGCCTTGAAAGGCCTATCTTGTGGAAGGGCGTGGCCCTTTCCCCCAGTGATGTCTGAGATAATCTCTTTCAATTCTGGCCCAAAGAGAGTTTTACCTTTGAAAGGGATGTTAAGCAATTTTGTCTTGGATGATACATCCGCTGACCAAGACTTCAGCCAAAGCGCTCTGCGCACCACAATTGCAAACCCTGAATTTTTCGCTGCTAATCTAGCTAATTGCAAAGCAGCATCTAGAATAAAAGAGTTAGCCAACTTAAGTGCGTGAACTCTGTCCATAACCTCCTCATATGGAGTCTCTCTACTGAGCGACTTTTCTAGTTCCTCGAACCAGAACCACGCTGCTGTAGTGACAGGAACAATGCACGAAATGGGTTGTAGAAGGTAACCTTGCTGTACAAAAATCTTTTTAAGCAAATCTTCCAATTTTTTATCCATAGGATCCTTGAAAGCACAACTATCCTCGATAGGAATAGTAGTTCGCTTGTTTAGAGTAGAAACTGCCCCCTCGACCTTAGGAACTGTCTGCCATAAGTACTTTCTGGGGTCGACCATAGGAAATAATTTCTTAAATATAGGGGGGGGAACAAAAGGTATGCCGGGCTTCTCCCACTCCTTATTCACTATGTCCGCCACCCGCTTGGGTATAGGAAAAGCGTCGGGGTGCACCGGAACCTCTAGAAACTTGTCCATTTTGCATAATTTCTCTGGAACGACCAAGTTGTCACAATCATCCAGAGTAGATAACACCTCCTTAAGCAGTGCGCAGAGATGTTCTAATTTAAATTTAAATGTCACAACATCAGGTTCAGCTTGTTGAGAAATTTTTCCTGAATCTGAAATTTCCCCATCTGACAAAACCTCCCTCATGGCCCCTTCAGATTGGTGTGAGGGTATGACAGAACAATTATCATCAGCGCCCTCCTGCTCTTCAGTGTTTAAAACAGAGCAATCGCGCTTTCTCTGATATGCAGGCATTTTGGATAAAATATTTGCTATGGAGTTATCCATTACAGCCGTCAATTGTTGCATGGTAATAAGCATTGGCGCGCTAGATGTACTAGGGGCCTCCTGCGTGGGCAAAACTGGTGTAGACACAGTAGGAGATGATGTAGTATCATGTCTACTCCCCTCATCTGAGGAATCATCTTGGGCAATTTCATTATCTGTGGCAGTACTGTCCTTACTTTGTTTGGACGCTATGGCACAATTATCACACAATTTTGAATGTGGAGACACATTGGCTTTCATACATATAGAACATAGCTTATCCGAAGGCACAGACATGTTAAACAGGCTTGAACTTGTCAATAAAGCACAAAAACCGTTTTAAAACAAAACCGTTACTGTCTCTTTAAATTTTAAACAGAGCACACTTTATTACTGAATATGTGAAAAAGTATGAAGGAATCGTTCAAATTTACCAAATTTTCACCACAGTGTCTTAAAGCATTAAAAGTATTGCATACCAATTTTCAGAGCTTTAACCCTTAAAATAACGGAACCGGAGCCGTTTACATATTTAACCCCTATACAGTCCCAGCTACAGCCTTTGCTGTGACCTAACCAAGCCCAGAGGGGAATACGATACCAAATGACGCCTTCTAGAAACTTTTCCAAGCACTTTCAGGTCCTCACACATGCATCTGCATGTCTTGCTCTCAAAAACAACTGCGCAGTAATGGCGCGAAAATGAGGCTCAGCCTACAACTTGGAAGGCCCTCCCTGACTGGAAAAGGTGTCTAACATAGTGCCTGACGTTAAAAAACGTTCCCCAAGTTTATAAGTGTGAATTATCAGCATAAACATGTATAAAATGTCCAAATAAAGCAATCGATTTAGCCCATAAAAGTGTCTGCCAGTTTTATAGCCCATATTAAGCCCTTTATTCTGTTTGAAACTAAGAAAATGGCTTAACGGTCCCCATGAGGGGAAATGACAGCCTTCCAGCATTACACAGTCTTGTTAGAAATATGGCTAGTTATACCTTAAGCAGAAAAGTCTGCTAACTGTTTCCCCCAACTGAAGTTACTTCATCTCAACAGTCCTATGTGGAAACAGCAATCGATTTTAGTTACTGTCTGCTAAAATCATCTTCCTCTCACAAACAGAAATCTTCATCCTTTTCTGTTTCAGAGTAAATAGTACATACCAGCACTATTTTAAAATAACAAACTCTTGATAGTAGAATAAAAAAACTACATTTAAACACCACATACTCTTAACCATCTCCGTGGAGATGTTGCCTGTGCAACGGCAAAGAGAATGACTGGGGTGGGCGGAGCCTAGGAGGGACTATATGGCCAGCTTTGCTGGGACTCTTTGCCATTTCCTGTTGGGGAAGAGATATTCCCACAAGTAAGGATGACGCCGTGGACCGGACACACCAATGTTGGAGAAAATGGGTTTAACTATGTACTTGTAAATATTTCACATTCCAATCCTTTTCACATAGTAGAATATGTTCTAATTATTCCTATATATATCTGTATATATCTATACCTATATACAATCATATATTTTAAAAAATAATAATAAAAAAAATTATATATGTATATATATAAATTGATAAAGCAGTGGTTAAGAACCTAGCGCAGCGAAGGGTGTAAGTCGTGCAGCGTTGGTCAGCAACATAAAAATATATATGTATATGAATATATACATATATATTTATGTGTTTATATTTGTATATACACAAATTAAGACATAAATATATATGTATATAATCATATATATTAACAGTGATAACACATGCCCCATAGACTGCAACGTAATCGTTTTTTTAACACCCCCACATCCGCCCAAGTTAACCCCTTATAACTGCTTAGTGCAGTTATTTTAATTAAAAAAAAAAGATGGTCATATTTTTAATTTCAAAAAAGGAAATGTACACTTTATTTTGGGGGGCAATTGGGGACATTTTTTGAATTAACCAGTCTTCTGGTTAATTTTCCTAGCGCAAAATGCTACCACAAACTCGCAGTAGCATCAACCAGCCACTAGTAATGGCTGGTTATTCGCACGTTTACGGATGCATGTTAAATTAGCTCTCCACTTGTAATCTAGCCTGTTATGTGCATGTACAAAGCAAACTATGCCTCTGGATTAATTAACTTAAAGAAAAAACACCCTTTCACCACACAGCCAGGGGTCAACAGATATGGCAAACACTGCAACAAGAAGGAAATCAAACCTACACTATATTTCAGTCATATCTGCAGTATACTGATGGCCCAGGAGTAAACACATAGGCTACCAGATATAGCTGCCGTGCGCTGTAACCCACAAATTGGTGGAGCCTTTACTGAATTGTAGATATATATTTACCAAAAAAATCATGAAATATATTTAAAAAAAAATTAAACAATAACTGGAACATATACTTCTATGTGAAGAACATTGGAATATGAAATATTCATATTTCATGTCGGGTTTAGCACTCTCGAGTAAATGCAGCTAGGTTATTGCGCGAGTAAGGGTGTTATTTTCTTTCCCATTTTGCGCTCTTTATTGAAGTCTATAGGAGAATATGTTAATGCGCACACAGTACTCAAAGTTCAACTTTTTGCGCACGTTGGGTTTTCACTTGCGTGCAAACTTTTTACTTTCAACTTGTAATATTAGCGCAACCCGATGCGTGCAAAAAGCCTCCATCTAGCAAAGTTAACGCACGAGCGGAAGCATAAAATAGCTCTCATTATCTAGACCTAAAATGTGGGAATTTCTAAATATTTCAATTTTGGAGTAAAGTTTCATAATGTATGTCTAATAAAGTTAAAATGTTGAAATTGCTTATAGTGGTATAATATTTATAGAACATATGGTTTAACTGTTAAATATATTTGTTTTAAGCAATAATTAATTTATCATTTGGAGTGTTAGATATGATATTTGTAGGGGGGTAGTTATCAAGCCTTCTTTACTTTACCTGCCTTCGTCGGTTCAATACGCCCGCCTAAGCTCGCCTACCATCGCCGCTGCGGACCTGCAAAATTTCGCCTAAGTTATCAATAAAAATGTCAAAAAGCCGCGCACCAAGTACGGGACGATGAGCAGCGGATTGTGAGAGTTATCACTCATCCGATCTCGCTGCTCTTCAGCTTTTCTACAGCTTTATTGATAAGCTGTCACTAAGGACCCACACTAACTATACTGTTCTACCCCCTATACCGGCGCCCCCGGAACCCACCGCAACTAAATAAAGTTATTAACCCCTAAACCGCCGCTCCCGGACACCGCCGCCACCTACATAATACCTA
Source organism: Bombina bombina (assembly GCF_027579735.1). NCBI lineage: Eukaryota > Metazoa > Chordata > Amphibia > Anura > Bombinatoridae > Bombina > Bombina bombina. The sequence goes on from NC_069502.1 coordinate 411,754,858, forward strand.
GTAACCCCTATCCTGCCCCCATATACCGCCGCCACCTATAATAAAGTTATTAACCCCTATCCTGTGGATCCCGGACCTCGCCGCAACTAAATAAATAGTTTAACCCCTAAACCGCCACTCCCGGACCCCGCCGCAACCTATATTAAACTTATTCTCCCCTAATCTGCCCCCCTACACCGTCGCCACCTATAATAATTAAATAAATCTAAATAATATTTCTCTTATTAACTAAATTAATCCTATTTAAAAATAAATACTTACCTTTAAAATAAACCCTAATATAGCTACAATATAAATAATAATTATATTGTAGCTATCTTAGGATTTATATTTATTTTACAGGCAACTTTCAATTTATTTTAACTAGGTAGAATAGCTATTAAATAGTTATTAACTATTTAATAGCTACCTAGCTAAAATAAAGAGAAATTTACCTGTAAAATAAAAACTAACCTAAGTTACAATTATACCTAACACTACACTATCATTAAATAAATTAATCCTATTTAAAACTAAATACTTACCTGTAAAATAAACCCTAATATAGCTACAATGTATTTAATAATTATATTGTAGATATTTTAGGTTTTATATTTATTTTACAGGTAAATTTGTATTTACTTTAACTAGGTACAATAGCTATTAAATAGTTAATAACTATTTAATAACTACCTAACTAAAAGAAATCCAAAATTACCAGTAAAATAAATCCTAACCTAAGTTACAATTAAACCTAACACTACACTATCATTAAATAAATTAAATATAAATACCTACAAATAAATACAAATAAATACACTAACTAAAGTACAAAAAATAAAAAAAGAACTAAGTTACAAAAAATAATTTTTTTTTACAAACATTATAAAAATATTACAACAATTTTAAGCTAATTACACCTACTCTAAGCCCCCTAATAAAATAACAAAACCCCCAAAATAAAAAAATTCCCTACCCTATTCTACATTAAAAAGATACCAGCTCGGCGGAGCTAGCCACTGAAGAAGATGGTCGCAAGTGTATAGAGCTCCTAGTTCTGGATATAATAAATGAAGCTAAACCCACTCTATCATGTAGCTCAACGTTACTCAGAGACTGATCACACTTCTATAAGCTCCTTTTGTTATGTGCCTGGGAAAATTGAAGCTCAAATCCCCGTGATTTACCAGAGAGACGAAGCGACCTCTGTGGAGGCATAAGATAAGATGGCGCTGGTCATGTGGGGCAAAGAAATCAAAGCCCTAATTGACACTCATTTCTCCAACTTGTCACGGGCTCTTGTAGCGACAATGGGGCAAGATGTTTCAGCTAGCCCTGACTTGAATCGGCAGGTACAGTTATGGAGCCCTTTACAAGCAAGCACCTGTGATAGTCTTATAGTGTGCGCTCAGGAGGTCGGCCGTGTCGGAGAGACACCTACTCTGGAGGAAAAGATTCTATGCTCCCGAGACATACAGAGCCTGGACACTGCAGTCAGTATTAGGAGCATTGTGGCGGCTCACCTCACACAGCAGATCACCTACCTGCTGCCGCCTGCCGGAAATCTGAGAAGCGGAAAGGCCCGGTCGGTCAATGCTGCTGATGCGGGGCCTATACTTCTGCTGGCTGTGCTGCTTTGTGTAGCGTCGCTACATCTACAATGGGATCCTGGCGGTCCGCGGCAGAGGGAGAGGCTGGGGTGAGCGGGACAACTTTCGTGCAAGGGATAATTCCATGACTGTTTTACTTGCTGGACATCCGTTCCATTGGGTCCTGCTGCACTCAGACTGGGTCCCTAGCAAATTTTGCTAATTTGATCTGTGTGACGATGTCACTGTACTTTAAGGACACAGCTCCCCTTATTTACAAACTCTGAGCCTGGTATCTTACATGCTGCCACAACTAAAATTTTCTCTTTAATTTTATTATTTTTTATTATATATTTAGCAAATGTTTTATTGCAAAAATATGACTGTGGTTCCTTTGTTATAACAAACTGTAAGCCAGTAATTCATGCCAGTCCATTTTAGGTTCTTATAGTAAACCTTTTAAAGTCAAATACCTATGGCACGTTAACTGTCTCACATCTGTTAACATTTTGAGATCTGTTTACAGGTTACCGCCATTTATCTGTTTATACATACTACCTTTTGCTTTTAACATTGTCCTGATTTAACATTGCGACACTGTTTTTACCCATGGCTGTAGCCTTTAGGGCTCCTCTTTCACATGTTTCTTTACTAAGATATAGTATGGTTATTTTTGATTTTACTGAAGTGATGTCAAGCTTAATAATGTGGCGGGAGCTTATTATATGAGAGGCATATTATATAGTTATTGCACCCTGTAGGTAATGTATTTTACGTCTGATGCTCCATTTGAGCAATGTGTATGTTTTACCCAAGAAAAGCTCTGTGGAGTCTTGACAATACTCCCTACCTATACAAGGATACCATACTCAGTTTCATAGTAGGAACTAAGTAAATGGGTATTACGTTTTATAGTTACTATGTCCAGTATTAGCACTGTACTATACAATGGTTAGGCAGTGGATCTATGTTAGATACAGTTCCTGGATATTCTCATGCTGCTCAAGTTAGATATGAGCCTAAGTAGTTGTCTTTATTATGATTCTTATGCAACCCCACTGTTCTGTGTTCAGAAGTTGAGTTAAGAAATACATCTTTTCCTATAGGAAATTGAAATCCTCACTAAGTTATACCCATTTCAAGCCCTTTCTGCAACGCCCTAGCAATATTCATTGCTCACTATTTAATTCATTTTAACCAGACTACTATGTATATATCACAACGTGTGTTTGCTTGTTACTGGGTGTAGGGCCCGCGCCCAGGGGACAAGACTTACACCTCCATTACTAGTCTGAGTTAGTGCGCACAACATTAATCTTTGCATACTGGGATATAAACTTAGCTTTAGACTATTTAGGAGATCAACTCTTATTTACCCACAATCCCGGTGTACTGGCGTTTCCCCAGATATAGTTACTAATAAGCTATATGTATGCTGTGCAAATTGGTTGATCTCCTGTTCCCCCACCCCTATAAATTGACTTCTGACGCGGATATTGAGGGGCGTTTGTTCTGGCAAGGTTATATAGCTGGTTCTACGCATGTATACACGTATTCATTTGAGTGTCTATATATAAGACCTAGCTCTTCTGTGACTACTATATGCGATATATGATTCAGGTTTAAAGTTATAAACTCTACATCCAGCTGGTCCCAGTGAAGCCAATCATTTGCACTGTTGGGATTTTCTCCCTGCATGTCCTCCAGTGTTGATATATATATATGTTCTTCAAAGCAACCCCTACTAGTTATAGATTTGGAGATCTCGCCATAATAATAATAACAATATATGTCATTCTTGCGACCATGATGTATAACTCAGTGTCACTGCCGCTCTCACAATAACAATAATAGTTTAAATATATCTATGCTGTTTAACTAGGCTAGTCTCCCAACCCCCAATCCCTTTATAGTGTTCTGGTTCTCTATGATTTAGGCCAGACACTTCTTTGGCGGTTTCCCTTGAAAACAACCGCATTTACCATCAATATATTTTATAGCACCCAAACTCCTTATTCCCCTTTTTATATGTGCATATATTCTCTTATGGTATTGTAAGGAAATACAAGATAAAGTACAAATGATGCATCATAACTAACTATGATTAGTGATGTACTCTTTATAAGGTTATGGAGTTATAAGATTAACTCACTAGTTCCCATTCCGAGTTATCCAGAGAATCTATAACGTGAGTACTGAGGAAAAGATAGTAATATGAGCATAAGCGAAGCACATGGCGTAATAATATAATATGATTTGAAATAAGTTTTGATGTTAAGCACATGTTGTATACTACATGTTTATATCACTTAAAATGTGAAAATTTGAAAATTCGAAAAATTCAAATATTATTTGTAAATGCTCTAGCTTATTAACCACAAAAATGAAAACCTGAGGTTTATTTTAAATTTGTGTTTATTATTAGTATTTAAGACTATGAATGTGATACACCAACAACTAATGTCATCTTGGTTTCAAAGATTTTTGGTGTGTTGTGCAGATGCATTCAAACTGTGAAGTTATGTTTACCTTTTCTTATGATTGTATATCATATTGTTCAAAACCTCAATAAAAATTATATAAACAAAAAAAAAAAAAGATACCAGCTCTATTACCTTACCAGCCCTTAAAAGGGCCTTTTGCGGGGCATGCCCCAAAGAAAACAGCTCTTTTGCCTGTAAAATAAAAATACACCCCCCAACATTAAAACTCACCACCCACATACCCCTACTCTAACCCAAACCCCCCTTAAATAAACCTAACACTACCCCCCTGAAGATCTTCCTACCTTGAGTCGTCTTCACTCAGCCGAGCCGAATTCTTCATCCAATCCAGGCGATGTCTTCATCCAAGTGTGGCGCTGAAGAGGTCCATCATCCGGCTGAAGTCTTCATCCAAGTGTGGCGCTGAAGAGGTCCATCATCCAGCTGAAGTCTTCATCCAAGCGGGGGCTGAAGAGGTCCATCATCCGGCTGAAGTCTTCATCCAAGCGGGGGCTGAAGAGGTCCATTATCCGGCTGAAGTCTTCATCCAAGCGGGGGCTGAGGAGGTCCATCATCCGGCTGAAGTCTTCATCCAAGGGGGGCTGAAGAGGTCCATCATCCGGCTGAAGTCTTCTATCAAGCGGCATCTTCAATCTTCTTTCTTCCGGCTCCATCTTCATCCCGCCGACGCGGAACATCCTTCCTCCACGACGAACTCCTGACGAATGACGGTTCCTTTAAGGGACGTCATCCAAGATGGCGTCCCTCGAATTCCGATTGGCTGATAGGATTCTATCAGCCAATCGGAATTAAGGTAGGAATAATCTGATTGGCTGATGGAATCAGCCAATCAGATTCAAGTTCAATCCGATTGGCTGATCCAATCAGCCAATCAGATTGAGCTTGCATTCTATTGGCTGTTCCGATCAGCCAATAGAATGCAAGCTCAATCTGATTGGCTGATTGAATCAGCCAATCGGATTGAACTTGAATCTGATTGGCTGATTCTATCAGCCAATCAGATTATTCCTACCTTGAATTCGAGGGACGCCATCTTGGATGACGTCCCTTAAAGGAACCGTCATTCGTCGGGAGTTCGGCATGGAGGAAGGATGTTCCGCTTCGGCGGGATGAAGATGGAGCCGGAAGAAAGAAGATTGAAGATGCCGCTTGATAGAAGACTTCAGCCGGATGATGGACCTCTTCAGCCCCTGCTTGGATGAAGATTCAGCTGGATGATGGACCTCTTCAGCCCCCGTTAGGATGATGAAGACTTCAGCCGGATGATGGACCTCTTCAGCCCCCGCTTGGATGAAGACTTCAGCCGGATGATGGACCTCTTCAGCCCCCGCTTGAATGAAGACTTCAGCCGGATGATGGACCTCTTCAGTGCCACGCTTGGATGAAGACATCGCCCGGATTGGATGAAGAATTCGGCTCGGCTGAGTGAAGACCACTCAAGGTAGGAAGATCTTCAGGGGGGTAGTGTTAGGTTTATTTAAGGGGGGTTTGGGTTAGAGTAGGGGTATGTGGGTGGTGGGTTTTAATGTTGAGGGGGTGTATTTTTATCTTACAGGCAAAAGAGCTGTTTTCTTTGGGGCATGCCCCGCATAAGGCCCTTTTAAGGGCTGGTAAGGTAATAGAGCTGGTATCTTTTTAATGTAGAATAGGGTAGGGAATTTTTTTATTTTGGGGGGCTTTGCTATTTTATTAGGGGGCTTAGAGTAGGTGTAATTAGCTTAAAATTGTATTAATATTTTTATAATGTTTGTAAATTATTTTTTTATTTTCTGTACTTTAGTTAGTGTATTTATTTGTATTTATTTGTAGGTATTTGTATTTAATTTATTTAATGATAGTGTAGTTTTAGGTTTAATTGTAACTTAGGTTAGGATTTATTTTACTGGTAATTTTGTATTTCTTTTAGCTAGGTAGTTATTAAATAGTTAATAACTATTTAATAACTATTCTACCTAGTTAAAATAAATACAAAGTTACCTGTAAAATAAATATAAATCCTAAAATAGCTACAATGTAATTATTAATTACATTTTAGCTATCTTAGGGTTTATTTTACAGGTAAGTATTTAGTTTTAAATAGGATTTATTTATTTAATGATAGTGTAGTGTTAGGTGTAATTGCAACTTAGGTTAGTTTTTATTTTACAGGTAAATTTCTCTTTATTTTAGCTAGGTAGCTATTAAATAGTTAATAACTATTTAATAGCTATTGTACCTAGTTAAAATAAATTGAAAGTTGCCTGTAAAATAAAAATAAATCCTAAAATAGCTATAATGTAACTATTAGTTATATTGTAGCTAGTTTAGGGTTTATTTTACAGGTAAGTATTTAGCTTTAAATAGGAATAAGTTAGTTAATAAGAGTTAATTTATTTCGTTAGATTTAAATTAGATTTAATTTAGGGGGGGTTAGGGTTAAACTTAGCTTTAGGGGTTAATAATTTTATTATAGGTTGCGGCGGTATAGGGGGGGCAGGATAGGGGTTAATAAAAATATTATAGGTGGCGACGGTGTGGGGGGGCAGATTAGGGGTTAATAAGTTTAATATAGGTGGCGGTGGGGTCCGGGAGCGGCGGTTTAGGGGTTAAACTATTTATTTTGTTGTGGCGGGGTCCGGGAGCGGCAGGATAGGGTTTAATACGTTTATTAGGGGTGGCGGCGGTATAGGGGGGCAGGATAGGGGTTGACAGATTTCTTAGAGTTGCGGCGGGGTCCGGGAGCAGAGGTTTAGGGGTTAAAATGTTTAATATAGGTGGCGGCGGTGTAGGGGGGACAGATTAGGGGTGCTTAGACTCGGGGTACATGTTAGGTGTACACACTTCCCATAGGAATGAATGGGATGTCAGGCAGCAGCGAACTTGAGCTTTCGCTATGGTCTGACTCCCATTGATTCCTATGGGATCCGCCACCTCCAGGGCAGCGGTTTGAAAACCAGGTACGCTGGGCCGGAAAAGTGCCGAGCGTACCTGCTAGTTTTTTGATAACTAGCAAAAGTAGTCAGATTGTGCCGCACTTGTGTGCGGAACATCTGTAGTGACGTAAGAATCGATTTGTGTCGGACTGAGTCCGGCGGATTGAAGCTTACGTCACTAAATTCTACTTTTGCCGGTATCTAGGGCTTGATAACTAAGGCGAATCAGCCTCGCCACAAATACGCTGCGGAATTCCAGCGTATTTGAGGTTGACGGTTTGATAACTAGGGGCCATTGTATTTTTGTATTATGATTGAGCTATTTGGAAAAATAGTTAATAACTATTTACTAACTAGTCTACCTAGTTAAAATAAATACAAAGTTACCTGTAAAATAAAAATAAAACCTAAGATAGCTACAATGTAACTATTAGTTATATTGTAGCTAGTTTAGGGTTTATTTTATAGGTATTTAGTCTTAAATAGGAATTATTTAGTTAATAATAGTTATAGTTAGTTTATTTAGATTTATTTTATTTATATTAAAATTAGGGGTGTTAGGGTTAGGGTTAGACTTAGGTTTAGGGGTTAATATATTTATTTAGTGTTAGTGATGTGGGAGGCCAGAGGTTTAGGGGTTAATAACTTTAGTATAGTGGTGGCGGCGACTTTGGGGGCGGCAGATTAGGGGTTAATAAGTGTAGGTAGGTGGCGGCGACATTGGGGGCGGCAGATTAGTGGTTAATAAGTGTAGGTGGGTGGCGGAGGCATATTAGGGGTTAATAACTGTATGTAGGTGTCGGCGATGTCAGGGCGGCAGATTAGGAGTTAAAAAGTGTAATGTAGGTGTCGTCGATGTCGGGGGTGGTAGATTAGGGGTGTTTAGACTCAGGGTTTGTTAGGGTGTTAGGTTTAAACATAAATTTTCTTTCTCCATAGGAATCAATTATTGCAGGTGTTAGGCTTTTTTTTAGCCGGCTCTCCCCTTAATGTCTGTGGGGAATTCGTGCACGAGCACGTAAAAGCAGATCAAAGCAGCGCTGGTATTTGTGTGTGGTATGGAGCTCAACGCTGCCATATTGGCCACAAACCCGGTTTTTGGAAAACCTGTAATAGCAGCGCTATTAAAGGTGAGCGGAGGAAATAACTTGCAAGTTATTACCGAGCCCCTCATAACGCAAAACTCGTAATCTGGCTGAGAAATATTTAAAGGGAATCAGCATAGGAGTGTAAATGGGACTGAAATATGCTTCACACAATAACATGTTTACTATCTAAAAAAAAACACATTTTTTAGAATAAAATTACATCAAAAGGGGACAAAATAGATAAAGTATATTGAAAAGCTTTTTAACTACACATAATTAAAGATTTTATATAACAATCTCATACTGTTTAATAACCCTTTTAGGGCTAGTTTACAGGTGGAGCTCAATTGTTTATGGAGCTGTGTTTAAATTACCGCGAGTACGTTTGCACAAATTTGCCATAATTTGCGCTTCCTATACTTTCAATGGGCCCTGTAAATTGCAAAAGTGCACTCTTATTACAGGTTGAAAGTAAATGTGATTTTTCGAACGCAATTACATTTTACGCGAATTTAAAGTTTGCATAAAAAGTTTGGAGTGAGGAAAAAGTTGCACTAAACAAAAAAAAGTGTTTCTTCCTATGATATCCACCCCCTACACTGTTAACCCCTAAACTTCCACACCCTAACTGCAAACTACCCTACTAAACTATTAACCCTTAAACCGCCACAACCTCATAACAAACTACCCTGCTACACTATTAACACCTAAACCGCCACAACCCCATCACAAAATACCCTGCTACACTTTTAACCCCTAAACTGCAACACCCACCATCACAAACTACCCCGCTACCCTATTAAACCCATCTCAAAATACCACAAAACACTTAACCCCTAAACCACCACAACACACCCCATCATAAATTAGCCCGCTACACTATTAACCCATAAACTGCCATACCCCATCACAAAATACCCCCTAACCTTCTAAAATCTAACCCCCCTAAGACTCCTAATCTAAGACCCCCTAAGTTGCCACAAATAAAAAACACTAGCATTGCCAAAAACAAAATATACATTACAAAAAATTAAAAAAAAAAACCCAGTAAGACCTATCCTACAACTTTTGCATAAAACAAATCTGTATACTAAAACCAAAGTAAAAAAAAAAACTATCTTTAAAAAAAAACCTATCCTACAAAATTGCCATGAGAAGGGCATTTGTTGCGCATTGCCCTGATGTAATAACAGCACTTTTGATTGTAAAAACAAACAAACCCAATACTAAAGGCTACTTAGGGTGGCAGCTATGGGTCCATGGTGTCCTGTTTCATAATGGATTTAGCTCTTTTGCCAGTTAAAATAAATTAAAAATTCCTATACTAACCCCTCCCCCCAAAAAAATCCTATTGCTAAACACCAAAGTTGGATTCCCCCTTATATAGGGGGCCTTGCATTTTTATTGGAAAAGCTTTCATTCTATGATCTGATTTGAAATTGATTTAGAAAATCAGCCAATAGAAATGCAAGGCACCCCTATGTAAGGGGGGACCTCGCATTCAAGTTTCAGTGCTGCGGTGAAAGCATAAAGAGGATGTCAGATGGAAGATCAGAAGAGAAAGAAGATTGGATGGAAGAGGACAGCCGCCATGAACTCGTAGCTGCCCTCCTAAGGTTTACCAACTTTGGGGTTGAAAGGTTTATTTTGGAGGGATTTTTTTTTTAGGATAGGATTTTGTTAAGGGATAATTAACCAGTTAAGTTTTTTTAGTGTAGTTTATATTTTAGAATATTTTTTTTAAACTATAAGCACATGCCCTTTTTAGGGCATTGTTTTTGCCTGTTAGGATTTTTTTTAGGATAGGGCTTTATTAAACTTTTTTTTTAACAAGCAAGATAGCTATGATTTACATCAGGGCAATGCCCAACAAATTCTCTTCTCAGAGCAATTTTTTTTTGTGTGGTTACTTTTTAGTAAAGGAATTTTTCAGGGCAATATTTTGAGTAGGTTTTAGTGTTAGTTTAGGATTTTTTTAGGGGTGGGCTTTTTTTAAGGGGACTTTATTTTTAGGATAGGTTTTACTGGTTGTTTTTTTATTTTGATAATGTATTTTTTGTTTTTGGTAATTGTTGGTAGCTTTTGGGGGATAATAGTTTAGGTGTTTGTGGTGGTTAGGGGGTTAATAGGTCAGCGATTATTGCTATAGGGTGTGTGGTGGATTATGAGTTAATAGTGAAGCTGGGTAGTTTGCAATGGGGGGTGGCAGTTTAGGGGTTAAAAGTATAGCCGGGTAGTATGCGATGGGGGGGGGGTGATTTTGATGTTAATAGTGTAGCGGAGTAGTTTGCGATGAGATGTGTGGCAGTTTAGGGGTTGATAGTGTTGCAGGGTTAAAAGAGTAGGGGGATGTGGCAGTTTTGGGGTTATTATGGTAGGGGGCTTATTGCGATGAGGGTTAACGCACAAGTGTAGGTGTAGAATTTTTTTTTAACATTGCTGCTCTATTATATGGGGTTACTGTGATTTATTGTGATGCAATATCATCTGGTTAACTTTTTGCGTGCGTTGGGTTTAGTGCAAGCGCAAACATTTTACTTTCTACTTGTAGTATGCACGCTACCAAACGTGTGCAACAAGTTAACTTCTAGCGATGTTAACACTCGAGCTGGAGCGGTAATTACAGCTCCACTTGTAATCTAGGCTAATTGAGCTCAATCAATGACATTTACAACAAGATGAATAGGGATCTTTGAGTAGAAAGCAGCAAAGTGTGTACAAAATCTCTCCATTTGTTTTGGGCTCTACTTAAAAGGACACAAAAGCTAAATATATTTCATGCACCTCCCTCAAATTATGGATGGATTATTAATCATGGAACCTAGGTTACACTGCAGGCGTCTGAGGCCTTGATGATTTTAACCTCTCAGCTCATGCGAGATGATATAAAATTATCCTCCAACACTGTTAGATCCCTAGTGAGATTCTAAAAAGGCATATTTTGCTATACCTCTCCAAGTGGCATTCCCTGAATCTCTGTATGTACAGAAGAAACAAGCCTAGTACAATATAACACTACATTTACATTTTGTGCTTTGTATTTTATATTATTTTACACTTTAGATTACGTTTTATTACATTTAAACTTTGCACTTTCTATTTTGTATTTTATTTTGTATACAGCAGTGTATTTAGGATTGTAATTTTACAAATTCTGATTATGCTTTCACAGCTTCTGGGATCATATTTGGTATATTTATGTGTATCTTTTACAAATTACAGTACATTGTACTTTGTATTTCTTCTTTTTAAAATAAAACTGAAAAACCATCAGCTTCATTGCACTTCTTTACTTTCTATGGGCCCGCTAAGCAAAGATTCTCTAGTCTGGAGAGAAATTATAGTGCAGACTTTACAAGTACTGAATTTACTGAATTCCACAAGAAAAAGGGCGGAACCTGGAAGTCCAAGAGAGATAAGAGATGCCTTCCACAGAAAGTAATGAAGCTCTCTGGGATATAAAATTTCACATTGGAGAAGTTAACTGGAGAACACCTGGGGCTGATATAAAGGGGCCTATTTATCAAATGTCTTGCGGACCTGATCCGACAGTGCGGATCTGGTCCACAAGACTTCGTTTAATGCGGAGAGCAATACGCTCTCCGTATTCAGCATTGCACCAGCAGCTCACAAGAGCTGCTGGTGAAACACCGCCCCCTGCGGACTCGCGGCCAATGGGCCGCCAGCAGGGAGGTGTCAATCAACCCGATCGTACTTGATCGGGTTGATTTCCGGCGATTCTTGTCCGCCTGCTCAGAGCAGGCGGACAGGGTTATGGAGCAGCGATCTTTAGACCGCTGCTTCATAACTGCTGTTTCTGGCAAATCTGAAGAGTCGCCAGAAACACGGGCCCACAAGCTCCAAGTTCGGAGCTTGATAAATGGGCCCCAAAGTCTAAGGCCTAGATTTGGAGTTTGGCGGTAGCCGTGAAAACCAGCGTTAGAGGCTCCTAACGCTGGTTTTAGGCTACCTCCGGTATTTGGAGTCATTAAAAAAAGGGTCTAGCGCTCACTTTTCAGCCGCGACTTTTCCATACCGCAGATCCCCTTACGTAAATTGCATATCCTATCTTTTCAATGGGATTTTTCTAACTCCGGTATTTAGAGTCGTGTCTGAAGTGAGCGTTAGAATTCTAACGACAAAACTCCAGCCGCAGAAAAAAGTCAGTAGTTTAGAGCTTTCTGGGCTAACGCCGGTTCATAAAGCTCTTAACTACTGTACTCTAAAGTACACTAGCACCCATAAACTACCTATGCACCCCTAAACCGAGGTCCCCCCACATCGCCGCCACTCGATTAAATTTTTTTAACCCCTAATCTGCCAACCGCCACCTACGTTATACTTATGTACCCCTAATCTGCTGCCCCTAACACCGCCGACCCCTATATTATATTTATTAACCCCTAACCTGCCCCCCACAACGTCGCAGCCAGCTACCTACAATAATTAACCCCTAATCTGCCGACCGCAAAGCGCCGCCACCTACGTTATACTTATGTACCCCTAATCTGCTGCCCCTAACACCGCCGACCCCTATATTATATTTATTAACCCCTAATCTGCCCCCCTCAACGTCGCCTCCACCTGCCTACACTTATTAACCCCTAATCTGCCGAGCGGACCGCACCGCTATTATTATAAAGTTATTAACCCCTAATCCGCCTCACTAACCCTATAATAAATAGTATTAACCCCTAATCTGCCCTTCCTAACATCGCCGACACCTAACTTCAAACATTAACCCCTAATCTGCCGACTGGAGCTCACCGCTATTCTAATAAATGTATTAACCCCTAAAGCTAAGTCTAACACTAACACCCCCCTAAGTTAAATATAATTTTAATCTAACGAAATTAATTAACTCTTATTAAATAAATTATTCCTATTTAAAGCTAAATACTTACCTGTAAAATAAATCCTAATATAGCTACAATATAAATTATAATTATATTATAGCTATTTTAGGATTAATATTTATTTTACAGGTAACTTTGTATTTATTTTAACCAGGTACAATAGCTATTAAATAGTTAAGAACTATTTAATAGCTAAAATAGTTAAAATAATTACAAATTTACCTGTAAAATAAATCCTAACCTAAGTTACAATTGAACCTAACTCTACACTATCAATAAATTAATTAAATAAAATACCTACAATTACCTACAATTAAACCTAACACTACACTATCAATAAATTAATTAAATACAATACCTACAAATAACTACAATGAAATAAACTAACTAAAGTACAAAAAATAAAAAAGAACTAAGTTACAAAAAATAAAAAAATATTTACAAACATAAGAAAAATATTACAACAATTTTAAACTAATTACACCTACTCTAAGCCCCCTAATAAAATAACAAAGCCCCCCAAAATAAAAAAATGCCCTACCCTATTCTAGATTACTAAAGTTCAAAGCTCTTTTACCTTACCAGCCCTGAACAGGGCCCTTTGCGGGGCATGCCCCAAGAAGTTCAGCTCTTTTGCCTGTAAAAAAAAACATACAATACCCCCCCCCAACATTACAACCCACCACCCACATACCCCTAATCTAACCCAAACCCCCCTTAAATAAACCTAACACTAAGCCCCTGAAGATCTCCCTACCTTGAGTCGTCTTCACCCAGCCGAGCCAAATTCTTCATTCAAGCGGAGCAAGAAGAGGTCCTCCATCCGGTAGAAGTCTTCATCCAAGCGGGGCAGAAGAGGTCTTCCATCCGATTGAAGTCTTCATCCAAGCGGGATCTTCTATCGTCATCCATCCGGAGCGGAGCGGCAGGATCCTGAAGACCTCCGACGCGGAACATCCATCCTGGCCGACGACTGAACGACGAATGACGGTTCCTTTAAATGATGTCATCCAAGATGGCGTCCCTCGAATTCCGATTGGCTGATAGGATTCTATCAGCCAATCGGAATTAAGGTAGGAATATTCTGATTGGCTGATGGAATCAGCCAATCAGAATCAAGTTCAATCCGATTGGCTGATTGGATCAGCCAATCGGATTGAACTTGATTCTTTGAACTTTAGTAATTTAGAATAGGGTAGGGCATTTTTTTATTTTGGGGGGCTTTGTTATTTTATTAGGGGGCTTAGAGTAGGTGTAATTAGTTTAAAATTGTTGTAATATTTTTCTTATGTTTGTAAATATTTTTTTATTTTTTGTAGCTTAGTTCTTTTTTATTTTTTGTACTTTAGATAGTTTATTTCATTGTAGTTATTTGTAGGTATTGTATTTAATTTATTTATTGATAGTGTAGTGTTAGGTTTAATTGTAGATAATTATAGGTATTTTATTTAATTAATTTATTGATAGTGTAGTGTTAGGTTTAATTGTAACTTAGGTTAGGATTTATCTTACAGGTAATTTTGTAATTATTTTAACTATTTTAGCTATTAAATAGTTCTTAACTATTTAATAGCTATTGTACCTGGTTAAAATAAATACAAAGTTACCTGTAAAATAAATATTAATCCTAAAATAGCTATAATATAATTATAATTTATATTGTAGCTATATTAGGATTTATTTTACAGGTAAGTATTTATCTTTAAATAGGAATAATTTATTTAATAAGAGTTAATTAATTTTGTTAGATTAAAATTATATTTAATTTAGGGGGGTGTTAGTGTTAGGGTTAGACTTAGCTTTAGGGGTTAATACATTTATTAGAATAGCGGTGAGCTCCAGTCGACAGATTAGGGGTTAATAATTGAAGTTAGGTGTCGGCGATGTTAGGGAGGGCAGATTAGGGGTTAATACTATTTATTATAGGGTTAGTGAGGCGGATTAGGGGTTAATAACTTTATTATGATAGCGGTGCGGTCCGGTCAGCAGATTAGGGGTTAATAAGTGTCGGCAGTTGGAGGCGACGTTGTGGGGGGCAGATTAGGGGTTAATAAATATAATATAGGGGTCGGCGGTGTTAGGGGCAGCAGATTAGGGGTACATAAGGATAATGTAAGTAGCGGCGGTTTACGGAGCGGCAGATTAGGGGTTAAAAATAATATGCAGGGGTCAGCGATAGCGGAGGCGGCAGATTAGGGGTTAATAAGTGTAAGGCTAGGGGTGTTTAGACTCGGGGTACATGTTAGGGTGTTAGGTGCAGACGTAGGAAGTGTTTCCCCATAGCAAACAATGGGGCTGCGTTAGGAGCTGAACGCGGCTTTTTTGCAGGTGTTAGGTTTTTTTTCAGCTCAAACAGCCCCATTGTTTCCTATGGGGGAATCGTGCACGAGCACGTTTTTGAGGCTGGCCGCGTCCGTAAGCAACTCTGGTATCGAGAGTTGAAGCTGCGTTAAATATGCTCTACGCTCCTTTTTTGGAGCCTAACGCAGCCTTTATGTGGACTCTCAATACCAGAGTTATTTTTATGGTGCGGCCAGAAAAAAGCCGGCGTTAGCTACGCGGGTCCTTAACGACAAAACTCTAAATCTAGCCGTAAGTTTGCAGCAATTGCAAATTAAACTGAAATGTTTTCACTACAATTTAACTTGTATTTGAAAATTGTTTATTATATATTACTTGCCTGTCAATTAAATGTGTATTTAACCCCTTAATGACCACAGCACTTTTCCATTTTCTGTCCGTTTGGGACCAAGGCTATTTTTACATTTCTGCGGTGTTTGTGTTTAGCTGTAATTTTCCCCTTGCTCATTTAATGTACCCACACATATTATATACCGTTTTTCTCGCCATTAAATGGACTTTCAAAATATACCATTATTTTCCTCATATCTTATAATTTACTATAAAAAAATTTATAAAATATGAGGAAAAAATAGAAAAAAACACACTTTTTCTAACTTTGACCCCCAAAATCTGTTATACATCTACAACCACCAAACAAAAACCATGCTAAATAGTTTCTAAATTTTGTCCTGAGTTTAGAAATACCCAATGTTTACATGTTCTTTGCTTTTTTTGCAAGTTATAGGGCCATAAATACAAGTAGCACTTTGCTATTTCCAAACCACTTTTTTTCAAAATTAGCGCTAGTTACATTGGAACACTGATATCTTTCAGGAATCCCTGAATATCCCTTGACATGTATATATTTTTTTTTAGAAGACATCCCAAAGTATTGATCTAGGCCCATTTTGGTATATTTCATGCCACCATTTCACCGCCAAATGCGATCAAATAAAAAAAAATGTTCACTTTTTCACAATTTTTTTCACAAACTTTAGGTTTCTCACTGAAATTATTTACAAAAAACTTATGCAATTATAGCATACATGGTTGTAAATGCTTCTCTGGGATCCCCTTTGTTCATAAATAGCAGACATATATGGCTTTGGTTTTGCTTTTTACTAATTAGAAGGCTGCTAAATGCGACTGCGCACCACACGTGTATTATGCCCAGCAGTGAAGGGGTTAATTAGGGAGCATGTAGGGAGCTTCTAGGGTTAATTTTAGCTTCAGTGTAGTGTAGTAGACAACCCCAAGTATTGATCTAGGCCCATTTTGGTATATTTCATGCCACCATTTCACCGCCAAATGCAATCAAATTAAAAAAAACGCTAAATTTTTCACAATTTTAGGTTTCTCACTGAAATTATTTACAAACAGCATGTGCAATTATGGCACAAATAGTTGTAAATGCTTCTCTGGGATCCCCTTTGTTCAGAAATAGCAGACATATATGACTTTGGGGTTGCTTTTTGGTAATTAGAAGGCCGCAAAGTGCTGCTGCGCATCACACATGTATTATGGCTAGCAGTCAAGGGGTTAATTAGGTAGTTTGTAGGGAGCTTGCGGGGTTAATTTTAGCTTTAGTGTAGAGATCAGCCTCCCACCTGACACATCAGACCCCCTGATATCTCCCAAACAGCTCCCTTCCCTCCCCCACCCCACAATTGTCCCCGCCATCTTAAGTACTGGCAGAAAGTCTGCCAGTACTAAAATAATTTTTTTTTTAAAATACATCTTTAGCATATTTACATATGCTACTTTGTAGGATCCCCCCTTAGCCCCCAACCTCCCTGATCCCCCCCAAAAACAGCTCTCTAACCCCCCCTGCCTTATTGGGGGCCATCTTGGGTACTGGCAGCTGTCTGCCAGTACCCAGTTAACAATATTTTTTCCTCTTTTTGTATTTATTTTTTTTACATTTTGCTGTAGTGTAGCTTCCCCACGACCAACCCCTACCCCCACCCCCTCCCAGATCCCTTAGATTAGTTTTTGGGGGCATTTACTCCCCCTCTTCCTCCCACTTACTACATAATTATTTCTGTAGTGTAAGCGGTTCCCACCCGCTCCCTCCCGTGCACGCGCCCGCCCGCCGATCCCCCGTGCACGCGCGCGTGTCTGTGCGCGCCCCTGACTCTCCCGCCCCGATCCCGCCCCCCTCTGTGTATCTGAAGCCATCGATGGCCGCCCACCCGCCTCCCACTGCAGCTCCCACCCACCAACGATTGCGGCCATCGATGGCCGGTGTAGAGAGGGCCACAGAGTGGCTCTCTCTGCACCGGAGGGGTACAAATTGTTATTGCAGGATGCCTCGATATTGAGGCATCCTGCAATAACCGGAAAGCAGCTGGAAGCGATGAGGATCGCTTCCAGCTGCTTTCCAAACCGAGGACGTACGCCACACGTCCTCAGGCGTTAACTGCCTTTTTTCTGAGGACGTGTGGCGTACGTCCTCGGTCGTTAAGGGGTTAAAGGGACACTGAACCCAAATTTTTTCTTTTGTAATTCAGAAAGAGCATGCAATTTTAAGCAACTTTCTAATTTACTCCTATTATCAATTTTTCTTCGTTCTCTTGCTATCATTATTTGAAAAAGAAGGCATCTAAGCTTTTTTTTGGTTTCAGTACTCTGGACAACACTTTTTTTTTGGTGGATGAATTTATCCACCAATCAGCAAGGACAACCCAGGTTGTTCACCAAAAATGGGCCGGCATCTAAACTTACATTCTTGCATTTCAAATAAAGATACTAAGAGAATGAAGAAAATTTGATAATAGGAGAAAATTAGAAAGTTGCTTAAAATGTCATGCTCAATCTGAATCACAAAAGAAAATTTTTGGGTACAGTGTCCCTTTAATTTTGAGCAAACTTCACCTGCATATACAACCCCAATTCCAAAAAAGTTGGGACAGTATGGAAATTGCAAAAAAACAAACAAAAAAGAGTCATTTGAAAATTCAATTCATTCTGTACTATATTGAAAACACATTAACACATTATTTGATATATTACTTTGTGAATGTAATGTATTTTTGAAAATATGCACTAATTTCAAATCTGATGACTGCAACAAGTTCCAAAAAAGTTGGGACAGGGGCAATTTAGGACTAATAGCGATGTTACAAGTTGAAATAAGAAGGTGATATGAAACAAGTGAGGTAATCATGTACTCATCGTATATAAGGTGCTGGACTGACCATTATAGGCGGGATCAGAATGATATACTACAGGAAAGTTCTACTCTGTGAAAAGCATTACTGGGATAAAAAGAATCTGGCCCAGTTGGTAAATCACCATAGAACAGGCTAACAATGGTATTGAGCTGGTTGTTCATTCCTGCGAGTGCGCTTCTTTTGGTGAGTAAGATTACAAGTAGCGTGTTATGAGTTTTCTGCGCGCGATGTGGTCTTTTCACAATCAATTTCCATTGTGCAGGTATTACAAGTCTTGAAAAATCACAATTGCATGTGCATTCGCCTTTTGCGCAACAATACTTTCCACCCTCGAAGAACAGTAGTTAACAGTTTTTCACAACATAAAAGTTTCACGAAACACTTCAAAAATACATTACAAAGTACAGTTACACTCATATTAACACTGTCTAATACAAAATATTAAAAAAAAATATTGCACACAAAAGTTATAAGGGCTAAAGATAGGATAGGAGATCTCGGGTGTTCAAAAAAAAAAGAAAAAGCAGACGCAGGGATTTTACATTGATATACATACACATACATAGAGAAACATGGATTTATATGTATAGATCTGGATTTATATGTATAGACATATGGAGATAATGAAAAGATTTTACATTGCAATCATGCATATGAAACAATATTTCACATGTATTTTAAATGCGATATTCGCATATAGCTCTCAAGATATCTAGACATATATATATTCATATACATATCTCGCAATAGATCGCTATATCAGTCCTAATTTCATCAAATATATATAGAAATATTTATTTGGAAATAAAAAGAACATATTCCGTCTCAATATAAAATATTAGCATTTTCATGTACACTTTTCAAGGAGAATACGTCATGGGCTTTGGGCAACAGATTAAGTTTTTTTTTTTTTTTCTATTTGTATTCTCCATTAACTTGAATGGGGAGTACGTAAACGCACACGCAATTTTGGGGTCTGCATTGCGTGGCTTAACATGCTCAAAATATGCAACCTGTAATAACTGCGCAACCCCAAGTGTAAAAAAACCCATAATGCACCCGGTGTTTTCGCAACTGATTTGCCGCTTGACTTGTAATCTTGCTCTTTATGTATATAAGGAGCCTCCTAAAAAGGCCTAGTCCTTCAACAGCAAGGATGGGTTGAGGCTCGCCATTGCATTAGCGAATAATCCAATACTTTAAGAACAACATTCCCCAAAGTCAAATCGGTAGGATTTTGGGCATTTCACCTTCTACAGTGCACAATACAATTAAAAGATTCAAGGAATATGGCCAAACTCGGTGTGCAAAGGGCATGGCTGAAAACCACTTCTGAATGTGTGTGATCTACAATCCCTCAGACGTCACTGTCTCAAAAACAATCATGAGTCTGTAATGGATATCCAGACATGGGCTCAGGAATGCTTTGGTAAACCTTTGTCAGTCAACACCATTCGCTGCTGCATCCACAGATGCAATTTAAGGCTTTACTATGCAAAGCAGAAGCCATATTTTAAAACTTTCCAGAAGTTCCGCCGACTTCTCTGTGCTCGGTCTCATCTGAGATGGACAGTAGCACAGTGGAATCGTGTTTTGTGGTCTGACGAGTCAACATTTGAAATAGTTTTTGGAAAAACAGCAGTCGTGTTCTCTGGACAAAGAAGAAAAGGACCATCCAAGCTGCTATCAGCGTCATGTCCAAAGGCCAGCATCTGTCATGGTATGGGGGTGTGCCAGTGCCCATGGCATGGGTAACTTGCACATCTGTGAGGGCACCATTAATGCAGAAAGATATGTACACATTTTGGAGCAAAATATGCTGCCATCCAGACGTCATCTTTTCCAGGGACATCCCTACATTTTCCAGCAGGACAACACCAAACCATATTCTGCCTGGATTACAAGCGTATGGTTTCGTAAGCAGAGAGTGCGGGTGCTCGCATGGCCTGTCTGCAGTCCTGACCTGTCTCTGATTGGGAATGTGTAGCGCATTATGAAGTGAAAAATAAGCCAATGAAGGCCCCATAGAGTTGCGCAGCTGAAGACATGCATAATGGATGAATGGGGGAAAATTCCACTTGCTAAACTTAACCAATTGGTGTCTCTATCGGATTGAGATTTGGGGACTTTTGAGACCAATGCAACACCTTGAACTCTTTTTCATGTTCCTCAAACCATTCCTGAACAATATTTGCAGTGTGGCAGGGTGCTGAAAGAGGCCACTGCCATCAGGAAACACCATTGCCATGATAGGGTGTATGTGGTTTGCAACAATCTATAAGTAGATGGTACATGTCAAAGTAATATCCACATGAATGCCAGGACCCAAGGTTTCCCAGCAGATTATTGCTCCAGTCTGCCTTCTTCCCATAGTGCATCCTGCTGCCATCTCTTCCCCATGTAAAAGACGCACATGCAGCCAGCCATCCACCTAATCTAAAAGAAAATGTGATTCATCAAACCAGGCAACCTTCTTCCATTGCTCCATGGTCCAGTTTTGATGCTCACATCCCCTTTGAAGGCACTTTTGGTGGTGGACATGGGTCATCATGGGCACTCTGACTAGTCTGCAGCTACGCAGTCTCATACGCAGCAAACTGAGATGCACTATGTGTTCTGACACCTTTCTATCATGGCTAGCATTATTTTTTTCAGCAATTTCAGCTACAGTAGCTCTTCTGTGTGATCGGGCCAGACAGGCTAGCCTTCGATCCCCATGTGCATCATTGAGCATTTGGGTGCCCATTAACCTGGCACTGGTTGTCCTTCCTTGAACCACTTTTGATGGCCACTAACCACTGCATACTGGGAACACCCCACAAGACTTTTTTGGAGATGCTCTGACCCAGTCCTCTAGCCTTTACTATTTGGCCCTTGTCAAAGTCACTCAGATCTTTTCCCTTGCCCATTGTTCCTGCTTCCAACACATGAAATTCGAGAACTGACTGTTCACTTGCTGCCTAATATATCCCATCGCTTGACAGGTGCCATTGTGATGATATCATCAATTTTATTCACTTCACCTGTCAGTGGTTTTAATGTTGCGGCTGATCAGTATAAATGTCCAGTTTTTAAAGTCCCTGAGAAAGAAAAATGTTAAAGGTCTCCGATGCCTCAACAAATTACAAATATGGAACAAAAGGAAGTGAGGGACAGTTAAGGGGTTAAAATTACTTCTGTTTACATGTGTTACTGCCAGTATATATTTGCATGTTACTGGCAACCAAAGGGTAAAACGACTGCTTGGTTGTAAAAATATGCATGATGGGATCAAGAGTGGGGCTAAGGTAGAGATTTTGTTTGGGGGGGTGATATTGTGTGACACTACCTACCATTGTACCCAATCACCAACAGATAACCCAGTATTTTTGTGAAGGACAGCTGGCAACTCTATACTTGCATGACACACAAGGGTTCACATTAAGAAAACAAGTAACCTTATTGGTCAGCTGAATCCCTTAGTCTGGAACTTGCTTCCAATCACCAGAAAATAATAATATATATTTGCAAAATTCATCAACAAATTATCATTTGGTCCCTAAAAGCTGTAACTCAGCTATCATGAAGATGTAATATCTACTTTATATGCAGATGCTTACAGTGGCATAAGACAGTATTATTTTAGTGGTTTTGGGGGTAGAAAAAGTGCTTGTGTGGGTTCTTGTGTAGGAATAGTTGGACTAAATTTTTTATACCATCCAAAGCTTGCAAGAACCGTATTCTTTATTTGTATAAAGCAACGTATTATATAAAAACACCCCCATAATGAAAAACATGGGCCACAGCACATTTATGCTGGAAATCTTCAGACATCTGTGGTAATGAAGGGCAGCTTTAACTTGTCGGCATTTGCTCAGCACAGACTATTTTCATGTTTTTAGACAGAGCCCACAGTCAATAAGTTGATTCCCTGGCACAGAGCAAACAGAGAAGAAAACATTCCAACCAGAAAGTATGAAAAGGAAATAAAACCATGGAAATAGCGTTTGACATAACAATGCAACTTACTGTTCACTTGCTATATCATTTAATCTAGTGCTTTAAAAATGAAATCCACACAGAGCACATGGGCAGGTAATTAACAGGCAATTCTGTACTAAAAATGACCTTCTTTGATCAAGTAAGTAGAAACACTCCACGGGAAGACCAAACAGAGAGAGGATTGTGTGTGCACCATCCATCACTGAGAGGAGGTGAGTAGCTATTTCCTAGTAAAGGTTATTCAGCCACTCAGGAAATGTGCAATTCATTATGGGTCCTAAATATTTAGTCTCCCAATTTATCAGCTCCCTTCCAGACTTCAAAGTGTTACGCAAAAGTCGGTAATCAAATAATTTACAAGCTGCTGTCACTGGCAAACGATTATCTACAAACCTCTATATTAGTTTTCTTCTTAGTTCCTAGATAGAAACTGGAGTCAGATGCTCTAAAGTGAGACAAAAAATGAAAATGGCATCTTATTAGTTGAAATGCATTAATTAATAACTTCACTTAATACAGGTTTTTTTTTCTGGCTAAGAATGACTCAATTAATTTGGCTAAAAATACCTTGGCTTCTAGAAAAGTCTTTAGTGCATGACAGGGCAATGAGTTACAGCCATTTATTTTGGCAACCAAGAGGTGAATGCAGTGGTTGGGTAATCGATCAAAGGTTAAAGGTAGTATATAAAAAAATGTACATAAATATTTAGTTTATTATTATGCTCAGTGGTCTATCCTGGATTTTCTTATAGTGGGGGCACTTTCTGCAGACCCACCAATGATTTTGTGGGCAGGGCCACGACAGGGGCAGACAGTCCATAGACGGAGTCGGTTGTGTCCTGAGTGGTGTAGGTGTTCCATAGCCAGTTCAGGTAAAGCCTTGGGAAACCAGGGCAAACTGGTAGTGGGCAAATTACAGTTGGGGGGGCACATGAGGGGTAAGCAATTATGTAGTGGGCTTATGCAAACCTGCTCCACATAGCCGAGTACAGCTTTATAAACCTAGGCCTTCTTCCTAGTTTCTATCGATGTGTTAAATTGTGGAAACTGGTAATAAAAGACATTTGTCTCCATTAAAGTCTATGGATATTTTTTATGTTACCACCAGTTTTCACACTTTACCACCTCAATTGAAACTTGGGGGGGGGGGTGGCGATTTATCATGTCCACCAGACATTGCTGAATGCAGACAGCGGATCTGGTGAACAGATTTGTGGCAGGGGGTGTCTATCAAATCGATCGTACACGATCAGGCGCATTGCTGTCCGCAGCCTCAGAGCAGGCTAAGGAGTTAAGAAGCAGCGGTTTTAATACTTGATTCTGGCGAGCCTGAAGGCTCCTACAGAATTAAAAGCATTGGGGCTGATTAACCGCTTGGTAAAACGGCCCCAATGTCTTAATAAACTATTAAATCTACATGTAAGGGTGACCTTCAAAATAAGTTAATATATTTTTGTTTGTGGTATTAAAGGGACACTGAACCCAAATTTTTTCTTTCACGATTCAGATAGAGCATGCAATTTTAAGCAACTTTCTAATTTACTCATATTATCAAATTTCCTTTGTTCTCTGGCTATCTTTATTTGAAAAAGAAGGCACCTAAGCTTAGAAACCAGACAATTTTTGATTCAGACCATGGACAGCACTTGTTTATTGATGCTGTCCAATCAGCAAGGACAACCCAGGTTGTTCACCAAAAATGGGCCGGCATCTAAACTTACTTTCTTGCTTTTCAAATAAACATACCAAGAGAGTGAAGAAAATTTGATAATAGGAGTAAATTAGAAAGTTGCTTAAAATTGCATGCTCTATCTGAATCACTAAAGAAACAATTTGGGTTCAGTGTCCCTTTACGCAATATCTAATTTACTAGCCCTAAAGCCCGTTTACACGGGCCATTTTTTACAGTACAGTGGTCCCACCCCTTGCTCTCTCTCTCCCCCTCTCTTTTGTGCTCTCTCCCCCTCTCTTTTGCACTCTCTCTCCCTGTCTCTTTTGCGCTCTCTCTCGCTCCACCTCTCTTTTGCTCTCTCTCTCCCCCTCTCTTTTGCTCTCTCTCCCCCCCTCTCTTTTGCTCTCTCTCCCCCCCTCTCTTTTGCTCTCTCTCCCCCTCTCTTTTGTGCTCTCTCCCCATCTCTTTTGCGCTCTCTCCCCCTCTCTTTTGCGCTCTTTCTCGCTCCACCTCTATTTTGCTCTCTCTCTCCCCCCTCTCTTTTGCTCCCTCTCTTTTGCTTTCTCTCCCCCTCTCTTTTGCTCTCTCTCCCCCTCTCTTTTGCGCTCTCTCTTCCCCCTCTCTTTTACGCTCTCTCCCCCCTATCTTTTGCATTCTCTCTCTCTTTTGCACTCTCTCTCCCCCCCTCTTTTGCGTGCTCTCTCTCCCCCTCTCTTTTGCGCTCTCTCTCTCCCCCTCTCTTTTGCGCTCTCTCCCCTCTCTTTTGTGCTCTCTCCCCCTCTCTTTTGTGCTCTCTCTCTCCCTCTCTCTTTTGCGCTCTCTCTCTCCCCCCTCTCTTTTGCGCTCTCCCTTTCCCCCTCTCTTTTGCTCTGTCTCTCTCCCCTTTATTTTGTTCTCTCTCTCCATCCCTCTGTTTTGCTCTTTCTCTCCATCCCTCTCTTTTGCTCTTTCTCTCCATCCCTCTCTTTTGCTCTTTCTCTACATCCCTCTCTTTTGCTCTCTCTCTCTCCCCCTCTATTTTGCTCTCTCTCTCCACCCCTCTCTCCCCCCCCTCTTTTGCTCTGTCTCTCTCCCCTTTCTTTTGCTCTCTCTCTCCATCCCTCTCTTTT
Source organism: Bombina bombina (assembly GCF_027579735.1). Lineage (NCBI taxonomy): Eukaryota > Metazoa > Chordata > Amphibia > Anura > Bombinatoridae > Bombina > Bombina bombina. The sequence goes on from NC_069502.1 coordinate 411,780,064, forward strand.
GCTTTCTCTCCCCCTCTCTTTTTTTCTCTCTCCCCCTCTCTATTGCTCTCTCTCCCCCCTCTCTTTTGCTCTCTCCCCCCTCTCTTGTTTCTCTCTCTTCCCTCTATTTTGCTCTATCTCCCGTTCTCTTTTGCTCTTTCCCCTCTCTTTTGCTCTCTCTCCATCTCTCTCTTCCCCTCGATATTGCTCTCTCTCCCCCTCTCTTTTGCTCTCTCTCCCCCTCTCTCCCCCGTCTCTCTCCCCCCTCTCTCGCTTCCGCTCTCTTTTGCTCTCTCTCTTTCCCCCTCTTATTTTCTCTCTCCCCCTCTCTTTTGCTCTCTCTCTCCCCCTCTCTTTTGCTCTCTCTCTCCCCCTCTCTTTTGCTCTTTCTCCTTTATTTTGCTCTCTCTCCCCCTCTCTTCTGCTCTTCCCCCTCTCTTCTGCTCTTCCCCCTCTCTTTAGCTCTTTCCTATCTCTTTTTGTCTCTCCCCCTCTCTTTCTATTTCTCTCCACTCTCTCGCGCCAACTGCACCCGCCCATGCCCACGCTCCCACCCGGCCACGCCCATTTTCACCCCACCGCCGCAAACAGCATGTCAGGTAAGGCCAGGTGTGTTTGTCCTCGTGCTGTCTCTACTGCGCATGACAGCTTCGGACAAACACACTTGGCCTTTTATATTATAGGATAGAATTGTACATTCTTTATTATTTTTAATATAGATCAGGAATTAATATATATTTCATTAATATTTATAGGTACCGTTCATATTTAAAATATTGTCAACAAAAGTCTTAAATATTTATATATTTGTATTGAATGTGTGTTTTTTACGTATCTTAAATATTATTCTCATTTGTTAATACTAATTTTTAAAGGGCTTTTTGACCTTTACACCTAGGAGGTTGAGCCAAAAAGTTGAGTTAATTAATGACAGCATACAAAAGCCATTTATGGACCCAATGTAAACTCTGCAAAAAGACAACAAAAACAAACAACCTCTGCCATACTTTTCAAAGCTCAAAAAAAAAATCCAACAGCTTTATAAAGTGCCAAATAGTGTTATCTTTTTTAGCAGCCATGTTAGCTGCTATCGGCTAGCCAAATATAATGTAAACTAAACTCAGCCTTAAAGGGACATATTAAAGGGATACTGAACCCAAATTTTTTCTTTCGTGATTCAGATAGATCATGCAATTTTAAGCAACTTTCTAATTTACTCCTATTATCAATTTTTTTCGTTCTCTTGCTATCTTTATTTGAAAAAGAAAGTCCAGAATCATGGACAGCACTTGTTTATTGGTGGATGAATTTATCCACCAATCAGCAAGAACAACCCAGGTTGTTCACCAAAAATGGGCCGGCATCTAAACTTACATTCTTGCTTTTCAAATAAAGATACCAAGAGAATGAAGAACATTAGCTAATAGGAGTAAATTAGAAAGTTGCTAAAAATTGCATTCTCTATCTAAATTACAAAAGAAAAAGTGTGGGTTCAGTGTCCCTTTAAGTACCACATTTTTTGTTTGTGATTTATATATATATATATATACATTTTTATACAACTTTCCAATTTACTTCTATTATCAGATTAATTAATTCCTTTATTTAAGGTGCAGCAATGCGCTACTGATGCTAGATGAATACATCAGGTTAGTCAGATGTGGATTGGGCAGAGGGGAAGGGTGGCAATTGCCCCCCAGGACTCCATTGATGATGGGATCAGGACATTGGTGTGCCCATGGAATGTGCCTGAACTGCAAAGTAATTCACCATATAGGGACATTACAGCACATTTATGGAGTGCACAATTGAATCAGATTTTTAATTTAGCTTTTATCAGTGCCCACAGTGATCAAAACATGTATATAAATATACTGTACATACGTATATATGGGTGTGTATGGTATATATATATATATATATATTTACACATATAATATAATAATAGAACTGGCAATCTAAGGTTTTCACAACCATGGTCAATATTTATTGATGCTTCAGGGGCCCCCGAAGAAGGATGTGGGGACCACCAAAACATAAATACATTTTAACCATAATTGTGTCAATTCTATTATTATATTAATTTATATTTTTGACTGCTCACTCAGGTGGATAATAATTGGGAGGCATATAGATTACAGAACTTTATTTATATATATATATATATGTATGTATGTATATATGTATGTATGTATGTATGTATGTATGTATGTATGTATATATATATATATATATATATATATATATATATATATATATATATATATATATATATATATATATATAAAACAGGCAATGGGAAGGCACTCACCGTTACAAATAAATAACTTTATTTCTTGTTAATGTTTTCGGGGTGCTCAGACCAACAGAACAATCACCAAACTCACCTATTTACAAGAAAACCCATCACCGTGTCATAACAATCAGCTGTGTCCCCGCACGTCTGCCAAGCACTAATGCGCAAGTGTAAACATGCTACGGAACGCAGCTGAGGACAAGAATAGTCATTACAGCAACCGTCACCATGGAAACAAAACAACATAACTGTGCATAACCTAAAAATTACAAAATAAAACATAGTCACATTTTAAGCGCATGAAGAATAATCATCAGCAATATAGGCAGCAAAGTATTACATAAGAAACCTCAGAGAATTAGTCGATCAATTCCACAGATCGTAAACATAGAACAGATAGTATACTGTTGCCAAGCAACCAACTAACCACAGTGCTTAACATGCCTAAAGTAGCACTAGACACGGACGGAACACTTCATCATACCGCCCCATAACCGGGCTTACATCATATCATCAATCATCATAACCGAGAAGGCATAGACACAGCCCGTATCCACATCAAACCCAATCATACAGTACAGCCAACCCTAATCACGCGAGCACCCGAAACAGCATAACACTTACAACGCAACTATATGCAAAAAATACCAATCACACAGATGTCCATATAATCGAAATCATGCACACAGCCACCCAAACACACAACACATACTGAAATGCCACCTGAGCACCATATCAACTAAACATACCATCACATTCACTAAATATCAAGACCATACCTCCATCTACAACCATCTACAACCATATCAACCATATCAGCCGAACACGTACCACTCTATATATATAAAACAGCACACCCTACTGTCTGCACTTACACTTCCCTGTTCATTGTCAAAGCCCAGTGCCGAATTTACTGTGCACCTCGACAATCGACCTTGCACACCACACATACACCCACATATACACACTCTTATGCACAAACAGCACACGTATACACCCACATACACACACTCATTATGCACGCACACCACACATACTCCCACATACACACACTCATATGCACTCACGTGCAACACTACACATACACACATTAATATGCACGCACACCACACATACTCCCACTTACACACATACATATGCACACACACCACACATATACACACACTCATATGCACACACACCATGCATACACCCACATAGACACACTCATATGCACACACACCATGCATACACCCACATAGACACACTCATATGCACACACACCACACATACACCCACATGCAAAAGCTCATATGCACACACACCACACGTTTACACCCACATACACACACTCTTATGCACACACACCACATGTATACACCCACATACACACACTCATATGCACGGGTGTGAGAAGGGTAGAGAGGGAGGAAGAAAGAGGGGAAAAAAGGAGGGAGAAGGAGAGGGAGGGAGTGTAGGGAGAAAGAGGGAGGGGGAGAGGAAGAGAGGGAAGGGGGAGAGGTGGAGGGAGAGAGAGGCAGGGGGAGGGAGTGAGGGAGAGTGCAGGGGAAGGAGTAAAAGAAGGGAAGGAAGGGAGGGAAAGAGTAACAGCAATAATGTTAAAAATGTATTTCTCATATGCATCTATGATAAATTGCAAAATCAGCAAACAAGAACACTAGAGAGGGCCAACTTAGGGCTTGTTTCCATTGAGCCGTAATTAGGTTTGCGCGAGGTCGCAAATAGATAAATATGCTGTAGGAAACAATTTTGTTTATCGACTTCCTCCATTTCCACATTACACCTTGGACCTCAGGGTCCGGCTGCCGAAAATAGTTTCACATCTCATAGAAAGTATTAGAAGCCATTAAGCAATAACTTATCACTTAACGGACTCCAATGAAAGCGCAAAGCGTTAAAACACTGTCAGAGTCTGTCGATACATTTAAAAAAAATGACACCTTTCTCAAGTAGGTGTAAAAGAAGAAAAATTTGCTTTTTAAAACCTATTTTTCATTGAAATTTTAAAACTTGTGAATAATGCATGTATTTCAATGTAGAAAACATTTTTATGTAATATTTATTGTTGTACCATGTATAGGAATAGTTGCCCTTACATTCTTATGGAAATATCAGTATGTATTTAAATATAAAAATATATGCAAGCACATATCTACAAAATTCAGTGGAAAATATAATTATAATAAAAAATAGTATTTGCTTATAGTTAAAAAAATCTTTGTTTTTGTTCATTTTTAGAGGTGATCTGCAGGTCACAAGGAGCACAGACGTTAAAGGTACATTGTTAGGGCGGGTTACCATAGCAACTAATTGATTTTCAAGGACTCCGATGTCAGATGGAAGCGTTAACACAACGTTAAAGGGACAGTCTACACCAGAATTTTTATTGTTTTAAAAGATAGATAATCCCTTTATTATCCATTCCCCAGTTATGCATAACCAACACAGTTATAATAATATACTTTTAACCTGTGTGATTATCTTGTATCTAAGCCTCTGCAAACTGCCCCTTTTTTCAGTTCTTTTGACAGACTTGCAGTCTAGCCAATCAGTGCCTGCTCCCAGATAACTTCACGTGCACAAGCACAGTGTTATCTATATGAAATACGTGAACTAACACCCTCTAGTGGTAAAAAAACTGTTAAAATGCATTCTGAAAAGAGGTGGGCTTCAAGGTCTAAGAAATTAGCATATGAACCTCCTAGGTTAAGCTTTCAACTAAGAATACCAAGAGAACAAAGCAAAATTGCTGATAAAAGTAAATTGGAAAATTGTTTAAAATGACATGCTCTATCTGAATCATGAAAGTTTATTTTGGCCTAGACTGTCCCTTTAACTTAAACTTACACAAAAAGAGCTCCACTTCGGTAGCTTAAGGCTCCATTTTTACTGACTCAATGGAAAAAAGCCCATAGTGTGTATAAACGGACAAAAAATAATATATTGAGCAACACAGGGGCAGTCAGACTCACAAAAGCAATACAAATGTAGGCATAAGTTCAAATATTCAAACTATGTCTATATATATATATATATATATATATATATATATATATATATAGTGTGTGTATGTGTATATATATATATATATCCGCACATCAAAGAAGGCACTCTCCGTTTGAATAAGCCGTTTATTAGTAAACGTTTTTGGGGTCTCCCCCGTCCGGTGACCCCGAAAACGTTTATTAATAAACGGCTTATTCAAACGGAGAGTGCCTTCTTTGATGTGCGGATATTTGAATGCTTGTAAGCGCACCCCGGCAGCTGGATGTAAAAAAGAGTGCTGGTTCCCTGCTTTTGTGTATATATATATATATATATATATATATATATATAATACCGTCCCTTTATCACAGGATATACCCTCCCAAGGTCGTCTGCCTGGGTGCAGTGATGCTTTAAATATCTCCAATACAAATAACAGCACTCTCAGGTCTTTCGTTAATGTGAGAACAGCAAAAGTCTCTTTTTTATTGAAACGTTTTCAAGGAGCTTGTCCCCGTCATCAGCAATATATATATATATACTATATATATATATATACTATATATACTATAACTATTTTTCAACTCACCAGCCCAGGCACTACTAAGCAGCTGCCACTGCTGTGGTCTCATCACTCTCACATGGAACCCATTCTTACAGCCACTCCTCTTCCCATTCTCACTGTGGGGGGCTGGCTTGGCAAACCAAAGATGGTCCGCTCCTTGATGTCAAAGTGTGCAGAGGTGCCTCTGCAGGGTTGGGCAATGGTAACCGGCTCCAGCCCACTGGGCATTTGCAGGGTATGCCCGATGCTCAATCCGGTCCTGCCTGAGACACTGGGTTGTACATGCCCCCTTGGCCAAAAATTGCCAGTCCTCTGATGAGCCTATGTACTTTTATATATAATTTTTATGTTTTTTGTGCAACTTTTTTGTCTCTCGTAACAGTTAACCAGAGCTCTGAAGTTGTGATACCCCTGCGTGAGTTAAATTCAATTGCGCTCAAGTGAATGCATTTACTTTAAAGGGACACTCATTTAAAATCAAACTTTCATTATTCAGATAGAGCATGCCATTTTAAACAATTAACAAAATGTGCACAGTATTTTTATATTTAAAATTTTTGAGTCACCAGCTCCTACTGAGCATGTGCAAGAATAGGTGTGTATGCATTTGTGAATGGCTAATGGCTGTCACATGGTACGTGTATGCATTTGTGATTGGCTGATGGCTGTCACATGGTACAGGGGGAGTGGAAAAAGACATAACTTTTAAAATTGTCAGAAAAAAAATCTACTACTCATTTGAAGTGCTATTGCATTGTCTTGTTATCTTGCATTTGTTGATTATGCAAATCTACTGTGTTGAATGGTCCTTTAAATCTGTAATACACACGCTACTTCCAACATGTGCAAAGAGTAGCAATAAACCCCTTTTTCCTTGCGCACAACAGTTAGCCTGGCACTCGTAATCTAACGCAGTGTTTTTCAACCAGTGTGCCGTGAGAAATCCTCAGGTGTGCCACGGCAGACTGACAACAGTGTGACATTTTTTAAACTTTGCTTGTTTTTTACTCCCAGTGCAGGGGTAGTTTGTAGGAGGCATGGCATAACAGCACAATACATACAGTATGTGTGTGTTTGTGTGTATGTGTCTATATATATGCTGTATTAGGCTACAATGTGTGATTTTTTTTAAATTTTGGAATGGTGGTGTGCCACAGGATTTTTTAATGTAAAAAAGTGTGCCACGGCAAAAAAAAGGTTAAAAATCACTGATCTAACCAATAATTGGTGTCATACAAGTCACTGCTGACTTTCTGAAAAGGTGAGGTGTTTGAATACTGGTGCATATGTGTGTATGTCACTGAAAAACAGTAATACCTTTTACTAGAATCATTTTTGCTAATGGAAGTATATTGCAAAAATGATTCTATTTTAAATTGAAATGCCCCCATGCACATTTCAATTTTGATGTCTCTATTCCTATAAAGATATGCTAGAAAGTGGACAATGTATATTTCTGTGCTTAAACCATTTTTCTGAGGGAGTTGTCCCTCACAGCCATTGAACAAAGGATACCTGAGTAAAAGTTGCCTTTCATATTCATTTCAAATTTAATCAATTTTTATTTAAAGGGACGTAACACTCAAAATGTTGATATCAGGGGGGCGTGTCTGGGCAGCAGCCATGGAGGACTGAAAAAAGAGAAGCTCTGAGATACCTGAGGATAATCTGCCAATTATCAGTAGCATATCTCACAATCGACCTTTTATAACAACATATTCTAGGACTGGACACTGTGAACAACCAGAATATATCTTTTTTTTTCTAGCAAAGCACACAGTTTTAATGTACTTTCATGGACTGCACTGGGCCGTTGGATCTTAGGTGGCGGCCTAACACGAGATGCAACACCCCCCCCCCCCCCTGGGGGTAAGCAAACAGAGTTTGAGTGATAAATTTTACCACTTTTGCAATACTAAAGAGAGAGAATAGTACTGTGACTATCTTCATTATACGCTCAATACTGCCTAATAGATATTGAGGATACCAGCAACCAACCTAAGATATTTGCATACCCAGGAAATGGAAGATCTACTTGACAGATGGGAACGTCAATCCTTACAGCTAATAAGAGATTGCTGTAACAATTTTCAACAACAACTAAAAGATGATCTCCAGAGACTACTACCCTGCAAATCGGATCACTACACAGGCTGGGTCCCACTTACCCGACATTCATATGGAACACAGAGTCCCACAGAGTGTCATGTCGCAGCAGAGGCTCAGGGCAAACCAGTGAGTTCAGTGGAGGATGGTTTGAAAATAGGTCCAAGTGATTCGCAGCCGCTAGCTGATTGCCGACGTAGTAGCTCAGACGAGGAGGCAGTTCCTTATGCAGCGGTGACTGTTAACATCAACAGAAAAAGGAGAAGCCTTAGCTACAGACTGTTTTGCGGTTGGCCTATCCAGACCACGTACCTTGCACACAGACTCTAAGACATACCATAAGTATGAAATAATCTGCCTAATCTATGCCATCCTGAAAGACAAAAAAGAATCCTCGACCTGGAATATTGCTATATGTCAAACTATGAGGATACATGTGAGAGTTGGAATAGGATAGATCCTCACAGCTGTAGCCCTGCCACAATGCAATTATGAGTAACTATACTAGCGACGCATGAGACACAATATATTTTTATAATTTTATTCAACAGATTGACTTCCGTGCTGAACAGTACTTGTTTTGTTGGCTTTATTTTTATTTTTTATTGACAAGGTAGTCTTGAGCTATTTTGCCCCGTACAAACATTGCTGTATGCTCGTGACTCTTTAAACATTCATGTACCGTGAAATACTGAACTGTATGACAATACAGGGAAAAATGTATTAGTGGATATTTACCTCTTATATGTTATTTGCTTTGTTAACTTTGATGCTTTTGCCAACCCGCATTCAATTTAGTTTAAACTTTAGTTAGGGGCTAATGCATACTTCTGCCATATTTTAATGTATCCCCGTAATTCTTTACCTCTATTATTAGGGTTACTTAGTTTTTATATGTTAGGGTCGGATAGCTTTCAGCATACTTGACCATACTGACTTATGCCTTCTCACGCTAACACTGTATATGTGCTCCATTATGCTTCATGGATAGTATCTATGTTAATTAGTAAGCTAATGCTAGCCCTGGTTAATATAGAACACAATCTAAAGCTAAACAATGTTACTTTTTTCCTATTGTCCACCAATAATTAATGTGTTAAATTTACCGGTCTCCTAGGTATAGGGCCCGTGCCAGGGAGATTGGGTCTAACTATATGTTACCATAGACAGTAATTTTCCCCTCATACTACTATAGCTATATTTTGGTTCTAAGTTTTCACCAACTTTCTATACAGCACAGCATTAAGTTTATATGTGAGCTTTTACTCTATATTGGAAGGTATTAGGTTTTTGGTTCAGCCCCTTCTTTAGATATTTCAACAAAGGATCTACTGAGATGAAATTAGTAACTATAATGTTAATAGTCATATACAGTAATTACTTGAGTTGTTATGGTTTTTAAGACCTCTGAAATAATTCTTAGGGGAAAAGGGTTAAGGCCTAGTTACACGCAGTACAAAGCCATTAAGACCACTGAAGTAAAACAAAAGCTACATAATTTTAACTTATGCACTAATAATCAAATTACTGACAAATTTGCTTCCTTCCATTTAACTGTCATATGAGGAGATATAAAAGGGTTCGGATGGCTGCGATCATTGTGAGCTGATCTTGGTTGTGTACAATTTATAACAGTTATACGCTGAATTTTTAGAATTTCCATTTTCTAATACCTCTATATGATCCTTTTTTGAACACAAGTTACTAATGCAAGGTTTATAGGTATATTATAGATCCTCTGACAGGTGTTTGGGTATAATTCTCTCCACTAGAATATTATATCACTATAGTCCTAAGGACTCAAGAGTGGTCCTATATGCTTAAAGGGACACTCAATCAAAATTAAACTTTCATTATTCAGATAGAGCATGCCATTTTAAACAACTTTCCAATTTACTTCCATTAACAAAATGTGCCCAGTCTTTTTATATTTAAACTTTTTGAGTCACAAGCTCCTACTGAGCATGTGCAAGAATAAGTGTGTATGCATTTGTGAATAGCTGATGGCTGTCACATGGTACGTGTATGCATTTGTTATTGGCTGATGGCTGTTACATGGTACAGGGGGAGTGGAAAAAGACATACATTTTAAAATTGTCAGAAAAAAAAACTACTACTCATTTGAAGTTCATATTAAGTGCTATTGCATTGTCTTGTTATCTTGCATTTGTTGATTATGCAAATCTACTGTGTTGACTGGTCCTTTAATTGCTTATAGTGGTCGAGATATACCATTGATATTAATAGTTCTATGGATGGTCTAGATAAACCATTTATGTTAATAGTTCCATAGAATACTACTCAAAAAAAAAAAACATAATTTATGTAAGAACTTACCTGATAAATTCATTTCTTTCATATTAGCAAGAGTCCATGAGCTAGTGACGTATGGGATATACATTCCTACCAGGAGGGGCAAAGTTTCCCAAACCTTAAAATGCCTATAAATACACCCCTCACCACACCCACAATTCAGTTTAACGAATAGCCAAGAAGTGGGGTGATAAGAAAAAAGTGCGAAAGCATATAAAATAAGGAATTGGAATAATTGTGCTTTATACAAAAAAATCATAACCACCACAAAAAAGGGCGGGCCTCATGGACTCTTGCTAATATGAAAGAAATGAATTTATCAGGTAAGTTCTTACATAAATTATGTTTTCTTTCATGTAATTAGCAAGAGTCCATGAGCTAGTGACGTATGGGATAATGACTACCCAAGATGTGGATCTTTCCACACAAGAGTCACTAGAGAGGGAGGGATAAAATAAAGACAGCCAATTCCTGCTGAAAATAATCCACACCCAAAATAAAGTTTAATGAAAAACATAAGCAGAAGATTCAAACTGAAACCGCTGCCTGAAGTACTTTTCTACCAAAAACTGCTTCAGAAGAAGAAAATACAACAAAATGGTAGAATTTGGTAAAAGTATGCAAAGAGGACCAAGTTGCCGCTTTGCAAATCTGATCAACCGAAGCTTCATTCCTAAACGCCCAGGAAGTAGAAACTGACCTAGTAGAATGAGCTGTAATCCTATGAGGCGGAGTCTTACCCGACTCAACATAGGCAAGATGAATTAAAGATTTCAACCAAGATGCCAAAGAAATGGCAGAAGTTTTCTGGCCTTTCTAAAACCGGAAAAGATAACAAATAAACTAGAAGTCTTTCGGAAAGACTTAGTAGCTTCAACATAATATTTCAAAGCTCTAATAACATCCAAAGAATGCAACGATTTCTCCTTAGAATTCTTAGGATTAGGACATAATGAAGGAACCACAATGTCTCTACTAATGTTGTTGGAATTCACAACTTAGGTAAAAATTCAAAAGAAGTTCGCAACACCGCCTTATCCTGATGAAAAATCAGAAAAGGAGACTCACAAGAAAGAGCAGATAATTCAGAAACTCTTCTGGCAGAAGAGATGGCCAAAAGGAACAAAACTTTCCAAGAAAGTAATTTAATATCCAATGAATGCATAGGTTCAAATGGAGGAGCTTGAAGAGCCCCCAGAACCAAATTCAAACTCCAAGGAGGAGAAATTGACTTAATGACAGGCTTTATACGAACCAAAGCTTGTACAAAACAATGAATATCAGGAAGAATAGCAATCTTTCTGTGAAAAAGAACAGAAAGAGCAGAGATTTGACCTTTCAAGGAACTTGCGGACAAACCCTTATCTAAACCATCCTGAAGAAACTGTAATATTCTCGGTATTCTAAAAGAATGCCAAGAAAAATGATGAGAAAGACACCAAGAAATATAAGTCTTCCAGACTCTATAATATATCTCTCTGGATACAGATTTACGAGCCTGTAACATAGTATTAATCACAGAGTCAGAGAAACCTCTTTGACCAAGAATCAAGCGTTCAATCTCCATACCTTTAAATTTAAGGATTTCAGATCCTGATGGAAAAAAGGACCTTGAGACAAAAGGTCTGGTCTTAACGGAAGAGTCCACGGTTGGCAAGAGGCCATCCGGACAAGATCCGCATACCAAAACCTGTGAGGCCATGCCGGAGCTACCAGCAGAACAAACGAGCATTCCTTCAGAATCTTGGAGATTACTCTTGGAAGAAGAACTAGAGGCGGAAAGATATAGGCAGGATGATACTTCCAAGGAAGTGATAATGCATCCACTGCCTCCGCCTGAGGATCCCGGGATCTGGACAGATACCTGGGAAGTTTCTTGTTTAGATGAGAAGCCATCAGATCTATTTCTGGAAGTTCCCACATTTGAACAATCTGAAGAAATACCTCTGGGTGAAGAGACCATTCGCCCGGATGCAACGTTTGGCGACTGAGATAATCCGCTTTCCAATTGTCCATACCTGGGATATGAACCGCAGAGATTAGACAGGAGCTGGATTCCGCCCAAACCAAAATTCGAGATACTTCTTTCATAGCCAGAGGACTGTGAGTCCCTCCTTGATGATTGATGTATGCCACAGTTGTGACATTGTCTATCTGAAAACAAATGAACAACTCTCTCTTCAGAAGAGGCCAAGACTGAAGAGCTCTGAAAATTGCACGGAGTTCCAAAATATTGATCGGAAATCTCACCTCCTGAGATTCCCAAACCCCTTGTGCCGTCAGATACCCCCACACAGCTCCCCAACCTGTAAGACTTGCATCTGTTGAGATTATAGTCCAGGTCGGAAGAACAAAGAAGCCCCCTGAACTAAACGATGGTGATCTGTCCACCATGTCAGAGAGTGTCGTAAAATCGGTTTAAAGATATTAATTGAGATATCTTTGAGTAATCCCTGCACCATTGGTTCAGCATACAGAGCTGAAGAGGTCGCATGTGAAAACGAGCAAAGGAGATCGCATCTGATGCGGCAGTCCTAAGACCCAACATTTCCATGCATAAGGCTACCAAAGGGAATGATTGTGACTGAAGGTTTTGACAAGCTGATATCAATGTTAAACTTCTCTTGTCTGACAAGGACAGAGTCATAGACACTGAATTTATCTAGAAACCTAAAAAGGTTACCCTTGTCTGAGGAATCAATGAACTGATTGGTAAATTGATCCTCCAACCATGAACTTGAAGAAACAACACAAGTCGATTCGTATGAGATTCTTCGAAAATGAGAAGACTGAGCAAGTACCAAGATATCGTCCAAATAAGGAAATACCAAAACCCTATTCTCTGATTACAGAAAGAAGGGCACCGAGAACCTTTGAAAAAAATTCTTGGAACTGAGGCTAGGCCAAACGGTAGAGCCACAAAACTGGTAATGCTTGTCTAAAAAGAGAATCTCAGACACTAAAAGTGATCTGGATGAATCGGAATATGCAGATACACATCCTGTAAATCTATTGTAGACATATAATGCCCTTGCTAAACAAAAGGCAGGATAGTCCTACAGTAACCATCTTGAATGTTGGTATCCTAACATAACGATTCAATAATGATAGATCCGGAACTGGTCTGAAGGAATTGACCTTCTTTGGTACAATGAAGAGATAAAATAAAACCCCAGCCCCTGTTCCAGAACTGGAACTGGCATAAATACTCCAGCCAACTCTAGATCTGAAACACATTTCAGAAATGCTGAGCCTTTGCTGTGTTAACTGGGACACGGGAAAGAAAAGAATCTCTTAGCAGGAGGCCTTAACTTGAAGCCAATTCTGTACCTTTCTGAAACAATGTTTCTGAAACCAGAGATTAAGAACGGAATTGATCCAAATTTCTTTGAAGAAAACGTAATCTGCCCCATACCAGCTGAGCTGGAATAAGGGCCGCACCTTCATAGGTACTTAGGAGCTGGCTATAGGTTTCTATAAGGCTTGGATATATTCCAAACTGGAAATAGTTTCCAAACTGATACCGCTCCTGAGGATGAAGGATCAGGCTTTTGTTCCATGTTGTGAGGAAAGGAACGAAAATGATTATTTACCCTGGAAAGAAAGGGAAAGCAAAGTTGACTTAGAAGACATGTCAGCATTCCAAGTTTAATCCATAAAGCTTTTCTAGCTAAAATAGCTAGAAACATATACCTGACATCAACTCTAATGATATCAAAAGATGGTATCACCACTAAAATTATTAGCATGTTATAGAATAATAATAATGCTATAAAATTATGATCTGTTACTTGTTGCGCTAAAGCTTCTAACCAAAAAGTTGAAGCTGCAGCAACATCCGCTAAAAATATAGCAGGTCTAAGAAGATTACCTGAACATAAGTAAGCTTTTCTTAGAAAGGATTCAATTTTCCTATCTAAAGGATCCTTAAATGAAGTACTATCTGCCGTAGGAATAGTAGTACATTAGCAGGAGTAGAGACAGCCCCATAACCTTAGGGATTTTTGTCCCAAAAAACTCTAATCTGTCAGATGGCACAGGATATAATTTGCTTAAACGTCTAGAAGGAGTAAATAAATTACCCAAATTATTCCATTCCCTGGAAATTACTTCAGAAATAGCATCAGGGAGATAAAACACTTCTGGAATAACTACAGGAGATTTAAAAACCTTATTTAAACGTTTACATTTAGTATCAAGAGGACCAGAATCCTCTATTTCTAATGCAAATAACACTTCTTTAAGTAAAGAACGAATAAATTCCATCTTGAACAAATACAAAGATTTATCAGCATCAACCTCTGAGACAGAAACCTCTGAACCAGAAGAACCATTATCAGTATCAGAATGATGATGTTCATTTAAAAATTCATCTGAAAAAAGAGAATTTTTAAAAGACTTTTATGTATACTAGAAGGAGAAATAACAGACATAGCCTTCTTAATGGATTTAAAAAATAAAATCTCTTATGTTATCAGGAACACTCTGAAAATTAGATGTTGACGGAACAGCAACAGGTAATGTAACAGTACTAAAGGAAATTTTATCTGCATTAATAAGTTTGACATGACATGCAATACAAACAACAGCTGGAGAAACAGATACCAAAAGTTTATAGCAGATACACTTAGCTTGGTAGCTCCAGCACTGTGCAGTGATTTTCCTGAAGTATCTTCTGACTCAGTTGCAACGTGGAACATCTTGCAATATGTAAAAGAAAAAAACAACATATAAAGCAAAATTGATCAAATTCCTTAAATGACAGTTTCAGGAATGGGAAAAAAATGCCAGAGAACAAGCTTCTAGCAACCAGAAGCAATAAATAATGAGACTTAAATAATGTGGAGACAAAAATGACGCCCATATTTTTTAGCGCCAAAAAAGACGCCCACATTATTTGGCGCCTAAATGCTTTTGGCGCCAAAAATGACGCCACATCCGGAACGCCGACATTTTTGACGCAAAAAAAACGTCAAAAAATGACGCAACTTCCGGCGACACGTATGACGCCGGAAACAGAAAAAAAAAATTTTAAGGTAAGAAAAAATGATTGAAACAAATGCATTTATCCCAAATATGAAACTGACTGTCTGAAAAATAAGGAATGTTGAACATTCTGAATCAAGGCAAATAAATGTTTGAATACATATATTTAGAACTTTATAAATAAAGTGCCCAACCATAGCTTAGAGTGTCACAGAAAATAAGATTTACTTACCCCAGGACACTCATCTACATGTTTGTAGAAAGCCAAACCAGTACTGAAACGAGAATCAGCAGAGGTAATGGTATATATAAGAGTATATCGTCGATCTGAAAAGGGAGGTAAGAGATGAATCTCTACGACCGATAACAGAGAACCTATGAAATAGACCCCGTAGAAGGAGATCACTGCATTCAAATAGGCAATACTCTCCTCACATCCCTCTGACATTCACTGCACGCTGAGAGGAAAACCGGGCTCCAACTTGCTGCGGAGCGCATATCAACGTAGAATCTAGCACAAACTTACTTCACCACCTCCATCGGAGGCAAAGTTTGTAAAACTGAATTGTGGGTGTGGTGAGGGGTGTATTTATAGGCATTTTAAGGTTTGGGAAACTTTGCCCCTCCTGGTAGGAATGTATATCCCATACGTCACTAGCTCATGGACTCTTGCTAATTACATGAAAGAAATAGAGGTTTACAATTTGGGACCCAAGAGTAGTCCTTTACTGTTCGTGATTGTCTTCTGTAACGGTTATTTCTATAGTACTACAAGGTCCAAAAGTGGCTTCTTATACTATTTGGAAGACATACAGTTTACTTGGCAGATATTCTGTTTATTATGACTGCTAAATATGTTATATAATACGTATTGTCTTTTTGTGTAATATGTATGGTTTTCTAGTATGGAACAATTTTTCTGTAAATATTGTAATATTGTTTTTGTTTGTATGCCGCGAAATTAAACCTCAATAAAAATATATTTAAAAAAAAAAAAAAATGTTGATATCAGCTATAATAAATAGCAGATATTATAAATGTATATGTATTTGTGCATGAAAAAAGGCTAAGCAAAAACTGTCTATTTATTAAGAGAAAGTGTATAATTGTTTATAGGTTAGTCCTGGGATTTTATTGCTCACTGGTTGGTAGAGACAACTTTCAAATTAAAATTTGGTTCATTTAGCAAAAAGCAGAGGATTGGAAAATCTTTACTGGTGATGTCGTTAAGCAACAGTGGGTTCCGGATGTCCTTTGGTATAATTGGTCAACGCTGATTAAATTAGCAGTGGACTAGCTTGTTGGGTTCAATCGTTCCACTGTCCTTGCCCTTGAATCCTTTCTTTTCCATCCAATCCATATGGCCTACTTACCTCATGCACAATTTAATTCTTTACCCTCACATACAACAACGTATCTTGTACAGAGACCCTTTGAGGCCCTAGGCTAATTTGCAGACTATGGGGAGTGCAAAAAACTGCAAGCAAGCACTTGCCAATCCAGGGTAATCTATATTTCATACCTGTTTATATCACAGAGGTGTTTTGACTTTGGAAATAAAAAATCTCACTAGGATCGATCAGCTTTTAAATCCACTTACCTTAGAGATCCTTCCATTTCAAGAATTACTTCTTAAAAACATCCATGTCCAAATGCTAATAGAACAGGCAAATGCAAGGGGCCATGCCAAAAAGAGAGTAAAGCTGTATCTTTATAAATGGGAAGCTTACCTGCTACATGTACCTGTAAATGTCAAACCTTTACCCATTTAGAAATAGTCTATATATACTAAATGAGAAAATCTCTGAGGTAATTGGTGTTTCTCGGAGCAGCCAACATAAGCCATTTTCATTTTGAGACTACCTATTTCTCACGCTATATTCTCCTGTATTGCTCATGTGTGTTTGGTGGTCTGGGGGCACTCCGGGTAAGTACTTACACACCTAGGGCTCGAACACATATGCGGCATTGCCCACAAAAACTGGCGTCGGCTATTTTTAGACGGATGTAGCGATCACATATACGGCGCCGCATAAAAATACAGCACATATATTTTACCCGTCGGCCACTGTTTTTACTCCCATAAACATAGAACCGGCGTCGCAATTCAGTATCACATATTCAGCGCAAGGAAAAATGAGAAATTTTACTTTATATTTTCATCACCACACATTGGCAGGAGAAGCAGACCTTGCGTTGAGTATATCAGCACCGTAACTCCCTAGAAGTCTAAACAAACACTTAGCAAATACTCAATATGTACCTCTCAACCGCTATCCACCTACTGCAATAACTAATAAAATGTATTAACCCCTAATTCGCCAACCCCCAAGACATAAAAGTATCTAATAAAGTTATTAATCCCTAATACGCCACTCGCCCAAAATGCAAAGTATCTAATTACACTATTAACCCTTAATCCACCAACCCCCCACAATGCAATAACAGAATTTATGCTTACCTGATAAATTACTTTCTCCAACGGTGTGTCCGATCCACGGCGTCATCCTTACTTGTGGGAATATCTCTTCCCCAACAGGAAATGGCAGAGAGTCCCAGCAAAGCTGGCCATATAGTCCCTCCTAGGCTCCGCCCACCCCAGTCATTCGACCGACGGACAGGAGGAAAAATATAGGAGAAACCATATGGTACCGTGGTGACTGTAGTTAGAGAAAATAATTCATCAGACCTGATTAAAAAACCAGGGCGGGCCGTGGACCGGACACACCGTTGGAGAAAGTAATTTATCAGGTAAGCATAAATTCTGTTTTCTCCAACATTGGTGTGTCCGGTCCACGGCGTCATCCTTACTTGTGGGAACCAATACCAAAGCTTTAGGACACGGATGAAGGGAGGGAGCAAATCAGGTTACCTAAACGGAAGGCACCACGGCTTGCAAAACCTTTTTCCCAAAAATAGCCTCCGAAGAAGCAAAAGTATCAAATTTGTAAAATTTGGCAAAAGTGTGCAGTGAAGACCAAGTCGCTGCCTTACATATCTGATCAACAGAAGCCTCGTTCTTGAAGGCCCATGTGGAAGCAACAGCCCTAGTGGAGTGAGCTGTGATTCTTTCAGGAGGCTGCCGTCCGGCAGTCTCATAAGCCAATCGGATGATGCTTTTAAGCCAAAAGGAAAGAGAGGTAGAAGTTGCTTTTTGACCTCTCCTTTTACCAGAATAGACGATAAACAAAGAAGATGTTTGTCTGAATTCTTTTGTAGCTTCTAAGTAGAATTTTAGAGCACGGACTACATCTAAATTGTGTAGCAAACGTTCCTTCTTTGAAACTGGTTTCGGACACAAAGAAGGTACAACTATCTCCTGGTTAATATTCTTGTTGGAAACAACCTTTGGAAGAAAACCAGGTTTAGTACGCAAAACAACCTTATCTGCATGGAACACCAGATAGGGCGGAGTACACTGCAGAGCAGATAACTCTGAAACTCTTCTAGCAGAAGAAATAGCAACCAAAAACAAAACTTTCCAAGATAATAACTTAATATCTATGGAATGTAGAGGTTCAAACGGAACCCCTTGAAGAACTGAAAGAACTAGATTTAGACTCCAGGGAGGAGTCAAAGGTCTGTAAACAGGCTTGATCCTAACCAGAGCCTGAACAAATGCTTGAACATCTGGCACAGCTGCCAGTCGTTTGTGTAGTAAGACAGATGAAGCAGAAATCTGTCCCTTTAGAGAACTCGCAGATAATCCTTTATCCAAACCTTCTTGCAGAAAGGAAAGAATCTTAGGAATTTTTATCTTATTCCATGGGAATCCCTTGGATTCACACCAACAGATATATCTTTTCCATATTTTATGGTAAATCTTTCTAGTTACCGGTTTTCTGGCCTGAACCAGAGTATCTATCACAGAATCTGAAAACCCACGCTTTGATAGAATCAAGCGTTCAATCTCCAAGCCGTCAGCTGGAGGGAGACCAGATTTGGATGTTCGAATGGACCCTGAACAAGAAGGTCCTGTCTCAAAGGTAGCTTCCATGGTGGAACCGATGACATATTCACCAGGTCTGCATACCAAGTCCTGCGTGGCCACGCAGGAGCTATCAAGATCACCGAGGCCCTCTCCTGTTTGATCCTGGCTACCAGCCTGGGAATGAGAGGAAACGGTGGGAACACATAAGCTAGGTTGAAGGTCCAAGGTGCTACTAGTGCATCCACTAGAGTCGCCTTGGGATCCCTGGATCTGGACCCGTAGCAAGGAACCTTGAAGTTCTGACGAGACGCCATCAGATCCATGTCTGGAATGCCCCCTAATTGAGTCAACTGGGCAAAGATCTCCGGGTGGAGTTCCCACTCCCCCGGATGGAAAGTCTGACGACTCAGATAATCCGCTTCCCAGTTTTCCACACCTGGGATGTGGATCGCAGATAGATGGCAGGAGTGATCCTCCGCCCATTGTATTATTTTGGTCACTTCTTTCATCGCTAGGGAACTCCTTGTTCCCCCCTGATGATTGATATACGCAACAGTCGTCATGTTGTCTGATTGGAATCTTATGAATCTGGCCTTTGCAAGCTGAGGCCAAGCCCTGAGAGCATTGAATATCGCTCTTAGTTCCAGAATGTTTATCGGGAGAAGAGACTCTTCCCGAGACCATAGTCCCTGAGCTTTCAGGGATTCCCAGACCGCGCCCCAGCCCACTAGACTGGCGTCGGTCGTGACAATGACCCACTCTGGTCTGCGGAAGCTCATTCCCTGGGATAGATGGTCCAGGGTCAGCCACCAACGGAATGAATCTCTGGTCTTCTGATCTACTTGAATCACTGGAGACAAGTCTGTATAGTCCCCATTCCACTGTTTGAGCATGCACAGTTGTAATGGTCTTAGATGAATTCGTGCAAAAGGAACTATGTCCATCGCTGCAACCATCAACCCTACTACTTCCATGCACTGAGCTATGGAAGGACGTGGAACAGAGTGAAGAACTTGACAAGTGCTTAGAAGTTTTGACTTTCTGACATCTGTCAGAAAAATCCTCATTTCTAAGGAATCTATTATTGTTTCCAAGAAGGGAACTCTTGTTGACGGAGACAGAGAAATCTTTTCTATGTTCACCTTCCATCCGTGAGATCTGAGAAAGGCCAGAACAATGTCTGTATGAGCCTTTGCTTTTGAAAGGGACGACGCTTGTATTAGAATGTCGTCCAAGTACGGTACTACTGCAATGCCCCTCGATCTTAGAACCGCTAGAAGGGACCCGAGTACCTTTGTGAAAATCCTTGGAGCAGTGGCTAACCCGAATGGGAGGGCCACAAACTGGTAATGTTTGTCCAGAAAGGCGAACCTTAGGAACTGATGATGTTCTTTGTGGATAGGAATATGTAGGTACGCATCCTTTAGATCCACGGTAGTCATAAATTGACCTTCCTGGATAGTGGGTAGAATCGTTCGAATGGTTTCCATTTTGAACGATGGTACCCTGAGAAATTTGTTTAGGATCTTTAAATCCAGAATTGGTCTGAAGGTTCCCTCTTTTTTGGGAACTACGAACAGATTTGAGTAAAATCCCATTCCTTGTTCCGTCATTGGAACAGGGTGCATCACTCCCATCTTTAACAGGTCTTCTACACAATGTAAGAACGCCTGTCTCTTTATTTGGTTTAAGGATAAGTGATACATGTGGAACCTTCCCCTTGGGGGTAGTTCCTTGAATTCCAGAAGATAACCCTGAGAAACTATTTCTAGTGCCCAGGGATCCTGAACATCTCTTGCCCAAGCCTGAGCAAAGAGAGAGAGAGTCTGCCCCCTACTAGATCCGGTCCCGGATCGGGGGCTACTCCTTCATGCTGTTTTGTTAGCAGCAGCAGGCTTCTTGGCCTGCTTACCCTTGTTCCAGCCTTGCATAGGTTTCCAGGCTGGTTTGGGCTGTGAGGCATTACCCTCTTGCTTAGAGGATGCAGAATTAGAGGCCGGTCCGTTCCTGAAAATTGCGAAAGGAATGAAAATTAGACTTATTCTTGGCCTTGAAAGGCCTATCTTGTGGAAGGGCGTGGCCCTTTCCCCCAGTGATGTCTGAGATAATCTCTTTCAATTCTGGCCCAAAGAGAATTTTACCTTTGAAAGGGATGTTAAGCAATTTTGTCTTGGATGATACATCCGCTGACCAAGACTTTAGCCAAAGCGCTCTGCGCGCCACAATTGCAAACCCTGAATTTTTCGCCGCTAATCTAGCTAATTGCAAAGCGGCATCTAAAATAAAAGAGTTAGCCAACTTAAGTGCGTGAACTCTGTCCATAACCTCCTCATACGGAGTCTCTCTACTGAGCGACTTTTCTAGTTCCTCGAACCAGAACCACGCTGCTGTAGTGACAGGAACAATGCACGAAAACAGAATTTATGTTTACCTGATAAATTACTTTCTCCAACGGTGTGTCCGGTCCACGGCGTCATCCTTACTTGTGGGATATTCTCTTCCCCAACAGGAAATGGCAAAGAGCCCAGCAAAGCTGGTCACATGATCCCTCCTAGGCTCCGCCTACCCCAGTCATTCGACCGACGTTAAGGAGGAATATTTGCATAGGAGAAACCATATGATACCGTGGTGACTGTAGTTAAAGAAAATAAATCATCAGACCTGATTAAAAAACCAGGGCGGGCCGTGGACCGGACACACCGTTGGAGAAAGTAATTTATCAGGTAAACATAAATTCTGTTTTCTCCAACATAGGTGTGTCCGGTCCACGGCGTCATCCTTACTTGTGGGAACCAATACCAAAGCTTTAGGACACGGATGAAGGGAGGGAGCAAATCAGGTCACCTAAATGGAAGGCACCACGGCTTGCAAAACCTTTCTCCCAAAAAATAGCCTCAGAAGAAGCAAAAGTATCAAACTTGTAAAATTTGGTAAAAGTGTGCAGTGAAGACCAAGTCGCTGCCCTACATATCTGATCAACAGAAGCCTCGTTCTTGAAGGCCCATGTGGAAGCCACAGCCCTAGTGGAATGAGCTGTGATTCTTTCAGGAGGCTGCCGTCCGGCAGTCTCGTAAGCCAATCTGATGATGCTTTTAATCCAAAAAGAGAGAGAGGTAGAAGTTGCTTTTTGACCTCTCCTGTTACCAGAATAAACAACAAACAAGGAAGATGTTTGTCTAAAATCCTTTGTAGCATCTAAATAGAATTTTAGAGCGCGAACAACATCCAAATTGTGCAACAAACGTTCCTTCTTCGAAACTGGATTCGGACCCAAAGAAGGCACGACTATCTCCTGGTTAATGTTTTTGTTAGAAACAACTTTTGGAAGAAAACCAGGTTTAGTACGTAAAACCACCTTATCTGCATGGAACACCAGATAAGGAGGAGAACACTGCAGAGCAGATAATTCTGAAACTCTTCTAGCGGAAGAAATTGCAGCCAAAAACAAAACTTTCCAAGATAATAACTTAATATCAACGGAATGTAAGGGTTCAAACGGAACCCCCTGAAGAACTGAAAGAACTAAGTTGAGACTCCAAGGAGGAGTCAAAGGTTTGTAAACAGGCTTGATTCTAACCAGAGCCTGAACAAAGGCTTGAACATCTGGCACAGCTGCCAGCTCTTTGTGAAGTAACACAGACAAGGCAGAAATCTGTCCCTTCAAGGAACTTGCAGATAATCCTTTCTCCAATCCTTCTTGAAGAAAGGATAGAATCCTAGGAATCTTTACCTTGTCCCAAGGGAATCCTTTAGATTCACACCAACAGATATATTTTTTCCATATTTTGTGGTAAATTTTTCTAGTTACAGGCTTTCTGGCCTGAACAAGAGTATCAATAACAGAATCTGAGAACCCTCGCTTTGATAAGATCAAGCGTTCAATCTCCAAGCAGTCAGCTGGAGTAGGACCAGATTCGGATGTTCGAACGGACCTTGAACAAGAAGGTCTCGTCTCAAAGGTAGCTTCCATGGTGAAGCCGATGACATATTCACCAGATCTGCCTACCAAGTCCTGCGTGGTTACGCAGGAGCTATCAAGATCACCTACGCCCTCTCCTGATTGATCCTGGCTACCAGCCTGGGGATGAGAGGAAACGGCGGGAATACATAAGCTAGGTTGAAGGTCCAAGGTGCTACTAGTGCATCTACTAGAGTCGCCTTGGGATCCCTGGATCTGGACCCGTAGCAAGGAACCTTGAAGTTCTGACGAGAGGCCATCAGATCCATGTCTGGAATGCCCCACAGTTGAGTGATTTGGGCAAAGATTTCCGGATGGAGTTCCCACACCCCCGGATGCAATGTCTGACGAATCAGAAAATCCGCTTCCCAAGTTTCCACTCCTGGGATGTGGATTGCAGACAGGTGGCAGGAGCGAGTCTCCGCCCATTGAATGATTTTGGTCACTTCTTCCATCGCCAGGGAACTCCTTGTTCCCCCCTGATGGTTGATGTACGCAACAGTCGTCATGTTGTCTGATTGAAACCGTATGAACTTGGCCCTCGCTAGCTGAGGCCAAGCCTTGAGAGCATTGAATATCGCTCTCAGTTCCAGAATATTTATCGGTAGAAGAGATTCTTCCCGAGACCAAAGACCCTGAGCTTTCAGGGATCCCCAGACCGCGCCCCAGCCCATCAGACTGGCGTCGGTCGTGACAATGACCCACTCTGGTCTGCGGGAGGTCACCCCTAGCGACAGGTTGTCCAGGGACAGCCACCAACGGAGTGAGTCTCTGGTCCTCTGATTTACTTGTATCTTCGGAGACAAGTCTGTATAGTCCCCATTCCACTGACTGAGCATACACAATTGAAATGGTCTTAGATGAATGCGCGCAAAAGGAACTATGTCCATTGCCGCTACCATCAAACCTATCACTTCCATGCACTGTGCTATGGAAGGAAGAGGAACGGAAGGAAGTATCCGACAAGAGTTTAGAAGTTTTGTTTTTCTGGTCTCTGTCAGAAAAATCCTCATTTCTAAGGAGTCTATTATTGTTCCCAAGAAGGGAACTCTTGTCGACGGAGATAGAGAACTCTTTTCCACGTTCACTTACCATCCGTGAGATCTGAGAAAGGCCAGGACTATGTCCGTGTGAGCCTTTGCTTGAGGAAGGGACGACGCTTGAATCAGAATGTCGTCCAAGTAAGGTACTACAGCAATGCCCCTTGGTCTTAGCACCGCCAGAAGGGACCCTAGTACCTTTGTGAAAATCCTTGGAACAGTGGCTAATCCGAAAGGAAGCGCCACGAACTGGTAATGCTTGTCCAGGAATGCGAACCTTAGGAACCGATGATGTTCCTTGTGGACAGGAATATGTAGATACGCATCCTTTAAATCCACC
The DNA here is from genome assembly GCF_027579735.1 of Bombina bombina. NCBI lineage: Eukaryota > Metazoa > Chordata > Amphibia > Anura > Bombinatoridae > Bombina > Bombina bombina. The sequence goes on from NC_069502.1 coordinate 411,804,563, forward strand.
GTGGTCAAGAATTGACCTTTCTGGATGGAAGGATTGTTCGAATGGTTTCCATTTTGGACGATGGAACCTTGAGAAACTTGTTTAGGATCTTGAGATCTAAGATTGGTCTGAACGTTCCCTCTTTTTTGGGAACTACGAACAGATTGGAGTAGAACCCCATCCCTCGTTCTTTTAATGGAACAGGATGAATCACTTCCAGAAGATAACCTTGGAAGACTATTTCTAGCGCCCAAGGATCCAGAACATCTCTTGCTCAAGCCTGAGTGAAGAGAGAGAGTCTGCCCCCCACCAAATCCGGTCCCGGATCGGGGGCCCGCATCTCATGCTGTCTTGGGAGCAGTGGCAGGTTTCTTGGCCTGCTTTCCTTTGTTCCAGCCTTGCCTTGGTCTCCAGGCTGGATTGGCTTGAGAAGTATTACCCTCCTGCTTAGAGGACATAGCACTTGGGGCTGGTCCGTTTCTGCGAAAGGGACGAAAATTAGGTTTATTTTTGGCCTTGAAAGACCTATTCTGAGGAAGGGCGTGGCCCTTGCCCCCAGTGATATCAGAGATAAACTCTTTCAAGTCAGGGCCAAACAGTGTTTTCCCCTTGAAAGGAATGTCAAACAATTTGTTCTTGGAAGACACATCCGCTGACCAAGATTTTAACCAAAGCGCTCTGCGCGCCACAATAGCAAACCCAGAATTTTTCGCCGCTAACCTAGCCAATTGCAAGGTGGCGTCTAGGGTGAAAGAATTAGCCAATTTAAGAGCACGAATTCTGTCCATAATCTCCTCATAAGAAGAAGAATTACTAATAATCGCCTTTTCTAGCTCATCGCACCAGAAACACGCGGCTGTAGTGACAGGGACAATGCATGCAATTGGTTGTAGAAGGTAACCTTGCTGAACAAACATCTTTTTTAGCAAACCTTCTAATTTTTTATCCATAGGATCTTGGAAAGCACAACTATCTTCTATGGGTATAGTGGTGCGCTTGTTTAGAGTAGAAACCGCCCCCTCGACCTTGGGGACTGTCTGCCATAAGTCCTTTCTGGGGTCGACTATAGGAAACAATTTTTTAAATATGGGGGGAGGTACGAAAGGTACACCGGGCCTGTCCCATTCTTTATTAACAATGTACGCCACCCGCTTGAGTATAGGAAAAGCTTCGGGGGGCCCCGGGGCCTCTAGGAACTTGTCCATTTTACATAGTGTTTCTGGAATGACCAGATAATCACAATCATCCAAATTGGATAACACCTCCTTAAGCAGAGCGCGGAGATGTTCCAACTTAAATTTAAAAGTAATCACATCAGGTTCAGCTTGTTGAGAAATTTTTCCTGAATCTGAAATTTCTCCCTCAGACAAAACCTCCCTGGCCCCCTCAGACTGGTGTAGGGGCCCTTCAGAAACAATATCATCAGCGGCCTCATGCTCTTCAGTATTTTCTAAAACAGAGCAGTCGCGCTTTCGCTGACAAGTGGGCATATTGGCTAAAATTTTTTTGATAGAATTATCCATTACAGCCGTTAATTGTTGCATAGTAAGGAGTATTGGCGCGCTAGATGTACTAGGGGCCTCCTGTATGGGCAAAACTGGTGTAGACGAAGGAGGGGATGATGCAGTACCATGCTTACTCCCCTCACTTGAGGAATCATCTTGGGCATCATTTTTACTAAATTTATTATGACATAAATCACATCTATTTAAATGAGAAGGAACCTTGGCTTCCCCACAGTCAGAACACAATCTATCTGGTAGTTCAGACATGTTAAACAGGCATAAACTTGATAACAAAGCACAAAAAACGTTTTAAAATAAAACCGTTACTGTCACTTTAAATTTTAAACTGAACACACTTTATTACTGCAATTGCGAAAAAGTATGAAGGAATTGTTCAAAATTCACCAAAATTTCACCACAGTGTCTTAAAGCCTTAAAAGTATTGCACACCAAATTTGGAAGCTTTAACCCTTAAAATAACGGAACCGGAGCCGTTTTTATATTTAACCCCTTTACAGTCCCTGGAATCTGCTTTGCTGAGACCCAACCAAGCCCAAAGGGGAATACGATACCAAATAATGCCTTCAGAAAGACTTTTCTATGTATCAGAGCTCCACACACATGCAGCTGCATGTCATGCTGTTCTCAAAAACAAGTGCGCCATACCGGCGCGAAAATGAGGCTCTGACTATGATTAGGGAAAGCCCCAATAGAATAAAGTGTCTAAAACAGTGCCTGCCGATATTATTTTACAAAAAATACCCAGATTAAATGATTCCTCAAGGCTAAATATGTGTAAATATGATCGATTTAGCCCAGAAAATGTCTACAGTCTTAATAAGCCCTTGTGAAGCCCTTATTTACTGTGTGAATAAAAATGGCTTACCGGATCCCATAGGGAAAATGACAGCTTCCAGCATTACATCGTCTTGTTAGAATGTGTCATACCTCAAGCAGCAAAAGACTGCTCACTGTTCCCCCAACTGAAGTTAATTCCTCTCAACAGTCCTGTGTGGAACAGCCATGGATTTTAGTAACGGTTGCTAAAATCATTTTCCTCATACAAACAGAAATCTTCATCTCTTTTCTGTTTCAGAGTAAATAGTACATACCAGCACTATTTTAAAATAACAAACTCTTGATTGAATAATAAAAACTACAGTTAAACACTAAAAAACTCTAAGCCATCTCCGTGGAGATGTTGCCTGTACAACGGCAAAGAGAATGACTGGGGTAGGCGGAGCCTAGGAGGGATCATGTGACCAGCTTTGCTGGGCTCTTTGCCATTTCCTGTTGGGGAAGAGAATATCCCACAAGTAAGGATGACGCCGTGGACCGGACACACCTATGTTGGAGAAATGGGTTGTAGAAGGTAACCCTGCTGTACAAAAATCTTTTTAAGCAAACCTTCCAATTTTTTATCCATAGGATCTTTGAAAGCACAACTATCCTCGATAGGGATAGTAGTTCGCTTGTTTAGAGTAGAAACTGCCCCCTCGACCTTAGGGACTGTCTGCCATAACTCCTTTCTGGGGTCGACCATAGGAAATAATTTCTTAAACATAGGGGGAGGAACAAAAGGTATGCCGGGCATCTCCCACTCCTTATTCACTATGTCCGCCACCCGCTTGGGTATAGGAAAAGCGTCGGGGTGCACCGGAACCTCTAGAAACTTGTCCATCTTGCATAATTTCTCTGGAATGACCAAGTTGTCACAATTATCCAGAGTAGATAACACCTCCTTAAGCAGTGCGCGGAGATGTTCTAATTTAAATTTAAATGTCACAACATCAGGTGCAGCTTGTTGAGAAATTTTTCCTGAATCTGAAATTTCCCCATCTGACAAAACCTCCCTCATGGCCACTTCAGATTGGTGTGAGGGTATGACAGAACAATTATCATCAGTGCCCTCCTGCTCTTCAGTGTTTAAAACAGAGCAATCGCGCTTTCTCTGATATGCCGGCATTTTGGATAAAATATTTGCTATGGAGTTATCCATTACAGCCGTCAATTGTTGCATGGTAATAAGCATTGGCGCGCTAGATGTACTAGGGGCCTCCTGCGTGGGCAAAACTGGTGTAGACACAGTAGGAGATGATGTAGTATCATGTCTACTCCCCTCATCTGAGGAATCATCTTGGGCAATTTCATTATCTGTGGCAGTACTGTCCTTACTTTGTTTGGACGCTATGGCACAATTATCACACAATTTTGAATGGGGAGACACATTGGCTTTCATACATATAGAACATAGCTTATCCGAAGGCACAGACATGTTAAACAGGCTTAAACTTGTCAATAAAGCACAAAAACATAATTTATGCTTACCTGATAAATTCCTTTCTTCTGTTGTGTGATCAGTCCACGGGTCATCATTACTTCTGGGATATAACTCCTCCCCAACAGGAAATGCAAGAGGATTCACCCAGCAGAGCTGATATAGCTCCTCCCCTCTACGTCAGTCCCAGTCATTCGACCAAGAATCAACGAGAAAGGAGTAACCAAGGGTGAAGTGGTGACTGGAGTATAATTTAAAAGATATTTACCTGCCTTAAAAACAGGGCGGGCCGTGGACTGATCACACAACAGAAGAAAGGAATTTATCAGGTAAGCATAAATTATGTTTTCTTCTGTTATGTGTGATCAGTCCACGGGTCATCATTACTTCTGGGATACCAATACCAAAGCAAAAGTACACGGACGACGGGAGGGATAGGCAGGCTCATTATACAGAAGGAACCACTGCCTGAAGAACCTTTCTCCCAAAAATAGCCTCCGAAGAAGCAAAAGTGTCAAATTTGTAAAATTTGGAAAAAGTATGAAGCGAAGACCAAGTTGCAGCCTTGCAAATCTGTTCAACAGAGGCCTCATTCTTAAAGGCCCAAGTGGAAGCCACAGCTCTAGTGGAATGAGCTGTAATTCTTTCAGGAGGCTGCTGTCCAGCAGTCTCATAGGCTAAACGTATTATGTTACGAAGCCAAAAAGAGAGAGAGGTAGCAGAAGCTTTTTGACCTCTCCTCTGACCAGAATAAACGACAAACAGGGAAGAAGTTTGACGAAACTCTTTAGTTGCCTGCAAGTAGAACTTGAGGGCACGAACTACATCCAGATTGTGTAGAAGACGTTCCTTCTTTGAAGAAGGATTTGGACACAAGGATGGAACAACAATCTCTTGATTGATATTCCTGTTAGTAACTACCTTAGGTAAGAACCCAGGTCTAGTACGCAGAACTACCTTGTCTGAGTGAAAAATCAGATAAGGAGAATCACAATGTAATGCTGATAACTCAGAGACTCTTCGAGCCGAGGAAATAGCCATTAAAAACAGAACTTTCCAAGATAACAATTTTATATCAATGGAATGAAGGGGTTCAAACGGAACACCCTGTAAAACGTTAAGAACTAAGTTTAAACTCCATGGTGGAGCAACAGCTTTAAACACAGGCTTGATCCTAGCTAAAGCCTGACAAAAGGCCTGGACGTCTGGATTTTCTGACAGACGCCTGTGTAACAAGATGGACAGAGCTGAAATCTGTCCCTTTAATGAACTAGCCGATAAACCCTTTTCTAAGCCCTCTTGTAGAAAGGACAAGATCCTAGAGATCCTAACCTTACTCCAGGAGTAACGTTTGGATTCACACCAGTATAGGTATTTACGCCATATTTTATGGTAAATCTTTCTGGTAACAGGCTTCCTAGCCTGTATCAGGGTATCAATAACCGACTCAGAAAAACCACGTTTTGATAAAATCAAGCGTTCAATTTCCAAGCAGTCAGTTTCAGAGAAGTTAGATTTTGATGTTTGAACGGACCCTGTATCAGAAGGTCCTGTCTTAGAGGTAGAGACCAAGGTGGACAGGATGACATGTCCACTAGATCTGCATACCAAGTCCTGCGTGGCCATGCAGGTGCTATTAGAATCACTGATGCTCTCTCCTGTTTGATTTTGGCAATCAATCGAGGAAGCAGCGGGAAGGGTGGAAACACATAAGCCATCCCGAAGTTCCAAGGTGCTGTCAAAGCATCTATCAGAACCGCTCCCGGATCCCTGGATCTGGACCCGTAGTGAGGAAGTTTGGCGTTCTGGCGAGACGCCATGAGATCTATTTCTGGTTTGCCCCAACGTCGAAGTATTTGGGCAAAGACCTCCGGATGAAGTTCCCACTCCCCCGGATGAAAAGTCTGGCGACTCAAGAAATCCGCCTCCCAGTTCTCCACTCCCGGGATGTGGATTGCTGACAGGTGGCAAGAGTGAGACTCTGCCCATCGAATTATCTTTGATACTTCCATCATTGCTAGGGAGCTTTTTGTCCCTCCCTGATGGTTGATGTAAGCTACAGTCGTGATATTGTCCGACTGAAACCTGATGAACCCCCAAGTTGTTAATTGGGGCCAAGCCAGAAGGGCATTGAGAACTGCTCTCAATTCCAGAATGTTTATTGGAAGGAGACTCTCCTCCTGATTCCATAATCCCTGAGCCTTCAGAGAATTCCAGACAGCGCCCCAACCTAGTAGGCTGGCGTCTGTTGTTACAATTGTCCAGTCTGGCCTGCTGAATGGCATCCCCCTGGACAGGTGTGGCCGATGAAGCCACCATAGAAGAGAATTTCTGGTCTCTTGATTCAGATTCAGAGTAGGGGACAAATCTGAGTAATCCCCATTCCACTGACTTAGCATGCATAATTGCAGCGGTCTGAGGTGTAGGCGTGCAAAAGGTACTATGTCCATTGCCGCTACCATTAAGCCGATCACCTCCATGCATTGAGCTACTGAAGGGTGTTGAATGGAATGAAGGACACGGCATGCATCTTGAAGTTTTGTTAACCTGTCCTCTGTCAGGTAAATCTTCATTTCTACAGAATCTATAAGAGTCCCCAAGAATGGAACTCTTGTGAGAGGAAAAAGAGAACTCTTCTTTTCGTTCACTTTCCATCCATGCGACCTTAGAAATGCCAGAACTAACTCTGTATGAGACTTGGCAGTTTGAAAGCTTGAAGCCTGTATTAGAATGTCGTCTAGATACGGAGCTACCGAAATCCCTCGCGGTCTTAGTACCGCCAGGAGGGCACCTAGAATCTTTGTGAAGATTCTTGGGGCCGTAGCCAATCCGAATGGAAGAGCTACAAACTGGTAGTGCCTGTCTAGGAAGGCAAACCGTAGATACCGGTGATGATCTTTGTGGATCGGTATGTGAAGGTAAGCATCTTTTAAATCCACTGTGGTCATGTACTGACCCTTTTGGATCATGGGCAAGATTGTCCGAATAGTTTCCATTTTGAACGATGGAACTCTTAGGAATTTGTTTAGAATCTTTAAATCTAAGATTGGTCTGAAGGTTCCCTCTTTTTTGGGAACCACAAACAGGTTTGAGTAGAACCCTTGTCCTTGTTCCGACCGCGGAACCGGATGGATCACTCCCATTAATAACAGATCTTGTACACAGCGTAGAAACGCTTCTTTCTTTATCTGGTTTGTTGACAATCTTGACAGATGAAATCTCCCTCTTGGGGGAGATAATTTGAAGTCTAGAAGGTATCCCTGAGATATGATCTCTAGCGCCCAGGGATCCTGAACATCTCTTGCCCAGGCCTGGGCGAAGAGAGAAAGTCTGCCCCCCACTAGATCCGGTCCCGGATCGGGGGCTCTCGGTTCATGCTGTCTTTGGGGCAGCAGCAGGTTTCCTGGCCTGTTTGCCCTTGTTCCAGGACTGGTTGGGCTTCCAGCCTTGCCTGTAACGAGCAACAGCTCCTTCCTGTTTTGGTGCAGTGGAGGTTGATGCTGCTCCTGTTTTGAAATTCCGAAAGGGACGAAAATTAGACTGTCTAGCCTTAGCTTTGGCTTTGTCTTGAGGTAGGGCGTGGCCCTTACCTCCTGTAATGTCAGCGATAATTTCTTTCAAACCGGGCCCAAATAAGGACTGCCCCTTGAAAGGTATATTAAGTAATTTGGACTTAGAAGTAACATCAGCTGACCAGGATTTTAGCCACAGTGCCCTACGTGCCTGTATGGCGAATCCTGAGTTCTTAGCCGTAAGTTTGGTTAAATGTACTACGGCCTCCGAAATGAATGAATTAGCTAATTTAAGGACTCTAAGCCTGTCCATAATGTCGTCTAGCGTATATGAACTAAGGTTCTCTTCCAGAGACTCAATCCAAAATGCTGCCGCAGCCGTAATCGGCGCGATACATGCAAGGGGTTGCAAAATAAAACCTTGTTGAACAAACATTTTCTTAAGGTAACCCTCCAATTTTTTATCCATTGGATCTGAAAAGGCACAGCTATCCTCCACCGGGATAGTGGTACGCTTAGCTAGAGTAGAAACTGCTCCCTCCACCTTAGGGACCGTTTGCCATAAGTCCCGAGTGGTGGCGTCTATTGGAAACATCTTTCTAAATATTGGAGGGGGTGAGAACGGCACACCGGGTCTATCCCACTCCTTAGTAACAATTTCAGTTAATCTCTTAGGTATAGGAAAAACGTCAGTACTCGCCGGTACCGCAAAGTATTTATCCAACCTACATAGTTTCTCTGGTATTGCAACGGTGTTACAATCATTGAGAGCTGCTAAGACCTCCCCTAGTAATACACGGAGGTTCTCCAATTTAAATTTAAAATTTGAAATATCTGAATCCAATCTGTTTGGATCAGAACCGTCACCCACAGAATGAAGCTCTCCGTCCTCATGCTCTGCAAGCTGTGACGCAGTATCAGACATGGCCCTAGTATTGTCAGCGCACTCTGTTCTCACCCCAGAGTGATCACGCTTGCCTCTTAGCTCAGGTAATTTAGACAAAACTTCAGTCATAACAGTAGCCATATCTTGTAATGTTATCTGTAATGGCCGCCCAGATGTACTAGGCGCCATAATATCACGCACCTCCCGGGCGGGAGATGCAGGTACTGCCGCGTGAGGCGAGTTAGTCGGCATAACTCTCCCCTCGCAGATTGGTGAAATTTGTTCACATTGTACAGATTGACTTTTATTTAAAGTAGCATCAATACAGTTAGTACATAAATTTCTATTGGGCTCCACCTTGGCATTGGAACAAATGACACAGATATCCTCTGAGTCAGACATGTTTAACACACTAGCAATAACTTGCAACCTGGTTATAATCTTTTTTAGCAAAAACGTACTGTGCCTCAAAGAGGTACTTAAACGATTAATGATTAAATGACAGTTGAGATAATAAACTGAGAACAGTTATAGCATCAACTTTAAAACAACACAACTTTTAGCAAAGGTTTTGTTCCCATTAGTAAGATAACATAACTAAATTTGACATAAAAATTATTGAGTAACGTCTTTATCCACAGTCAATATAAAAAATTCTCACAGCTCTGCTGAGAGAATGTACCTCCCTTCAAGAAGTTTGAAGACCCCTGAGATCTGTCAGAGATGAACCGGATCATGCAGGAAAAATAATAGCTGACTGGAAATTGTTGATGCGTAGCAAAGAGCGCCAAAAACGGCCCCTCCCTCTCACACACAGCAGTGAAGAGAAACGAAACTGTCACAATTCAAAATAAACTACTGCCAAGTGGAAAATAAAGCCCAAACATTTATTTACTCAGTACCTCAGCAGTGTAAACGATTCTACATTCCAGCAAAAACGTTTAACATGAAATAATACTTATTAAAAAGATTAGTGACCTTTAACAAAGTAGTTCCGGTGAAGTACCATTCCCAGAATACTGAAGTGTATACATACATGTCATTATAACGGTATAGCAGGATTTTCTCATCAATTCCATTCAGAAAATAAAAACTGCTACATACCTCAATGCAGATTCATCTGCCCCTGTCCCCTGATCTGAAGCTTTTACCTCCCTCAGATGGCCGAGAACAGCAATATGATCTTAACTACTCCGGTTAAAATCATAGTAAAAACTCTGGTAGATTCTTCCTCAAAGTCTGCCAGAGAAGTAATAACACGCTCCGGTGCTATTATAAAATAACAAACTTTTGATTGAAGTCATAAAAACTAAGTATAATCACCATAGTCCTCTCACACATCCTATCTAGTCGTTGGGTGCAAGAGAATGACTGGGACTGACGTAGAGGGGAGGAGCTATATCAGCTCTGCTGGGTGAATCCTCTTGCATTTCCTGTTGGGGAGGAGTTATATCCCAGAAGTAATGATGACCCGTGGACTGATCACACATAACAGAAGAAAAACGTTTTAAAACAAAACCGTTACTGTCTCTTTAAATTTTAAACAGAGCACACCTTATTACTGAATATGTGAAAAAGTATGAAGGAATTGTTCAAAATTTACCAAAATTTTACCACAGTGTCTTAAAGCCTTAAAAGCATTGCATACCAATTTTCAGAGCTTTAACCCTTAAAATAACGGAACCGGAGCCGTTTACAAATTTAACCCCTATACAGTCCCAGCTACAGCCTTTGCTGTGACTTTACCAAGCCCAGAGGGGAATACGATACCAAATGACGCCTTCTAGAAACTTTTCCAACTACTTTCAGGTCCTCACATATGCATCTGCATGTCTTGCTCTCAAAAACAACTGCGCAGTAATGGCGCGAAAATGAGGCTCAGCCTACAACTGGGAAGGCCCTCCCTGACTGGAAAAGGTGTCTAACATAGTGCCTGACGTTAAAAAACGTTCCCCAAGTTTATAAGTGTGAATTATCAGCATAAACATGTATAAAATGTCCAAATAAAGCAATCGATTTAGCCCATAAAAGTGTCTACCAGTTTTATAGCCCATATTAAGCCCTTTATTCTGTTTGCTTGACTAAGAAAATGGCTTACCGGTCCCCATGAGGGGAAATGACAGCCTTCCAGCATTACACAGTCTTGTTAGAAATATGGCTAGTCATACCTTAAGCAGAAAAGTCTGCTAACTGTTTCCCCCAACTGAAGTTACTTCATCTCAACAGTCCTATCTGGAAACAGCAATCGATTTTAGTTACTGTCTGCTAAAATCATCTTCCTCTCACAAACAGAAATCTTCATCCTTTTCTGTTTCAGAGTAAATAGTACATACCAGCACTATTTTAAAATAACAAACTCTTGATAGTAGAATAAAAAAAACTACAACTAAACACCACATACTCTTAACCATCTCCGTGGAGATGTTGCCTGTGCAACGGCAAAGAGAATGACTGGGGTGGGCGGAGCCTAGGAGGGACTATATGGCCAGCTTTGCTGGGACTCTATGCAATTTCCTGTTGGGGAAGAGATATTCCCACAAGTAAGGATGACGCCGTGGACCGGACACACCAATGTTGGAGAAATACTATTTAAACTATTAACGCCTATTCCGCCCACCCCAACATCGCAAAGTACCTAGTAAATGTATTAACCTCTAATCCTGAACCCCCCCCCCCCACAATGCAAAGTACCTATCAACACTATTAACCCTTAAAACGCCATCCGCCAACAACGCAATCTACTTATTTAAACTATTAACCCGCAATCCGCCAACCCAACATCGCAAAGTACCTAATAAATGTATTAAACCTTAATTCAGCATCCCCCACATCACAAAGTACCTAATGTATTAACCCCTAATCCGCCATCCCCCCACAACGCAAAGTACATATCAACACTATTAACCCCTAATCCGCCAACCCCCCACAATGCAATCTACCTAATTAAGCTATTAACTCCTAAACCGCCACCCCCCTACAATGCAAAGTATTAATCTAATCTAACACTCCCTAAATTAACTCCAATTAACTACAATTACATAAAATAAAAAAGACTAACTTTAAAAATTACCAAACAAACGGCTAGATTATGTATTTAGCGTTATGAACGGCTCAGTATTAACTTGCAAGTTATTTCCACCGCTCACCTACCCGGCGTTAGCAGGCAATATTGCAGCATTGAGCAAAATTGAGCTCCATACCGCACCCAAATACCAGCACTGCTTTGAGCTGGTTTTACATTCTCGTGCACGATTTCCAAATAGACATCAATGGGGAGAGCCGGCTAAAAAAAAAACTAACACCTGCAATAAAGGAGCGTAAAGCTCCGTAACGCAGCCCCATTGATTCCTATGGGGAAACAAAAGTTATGTTTACACCTAACACCCTAACATAAACCCGAGTCTAAACACCCCTAATTTGCTGCCCCTGACATCGCCGACACCTACATTACACTTATTAACCCCTAATCTGCTGCCCCCGCCACCGTCGCCACCTACATACACTTATTAGCCCCTAATCTGCCGCCCCCAATGTTGCTGCCACTATACTAAAGTTATTAACCCCTAAACCTAAGTCTAACCCTAACACCCACTAACTTAAATATAATTAAAATCAATCGAAATAAAAATTACTATCATTACCTAACTAATTCCTATTTAAAACTAAATACTTACCTGTAAAATAAACCTTAAGCTAGCTACAATATAACTAATAGTTACATTGTATCTATCTTAGGTTTTATTTTTATTTCACATGCAAGTTTGTATTTATTTTAACTAGGTAGACTAGTTAGTAAATAGTAACTATTTACTAGCTACCAAGCTAAAATAAATACAAATTTACCTGTAAAATAAAACCTAACCTGAGTTACACTAACACCTAACCTTACACTACAATTAAATAAATTACATTAATAAAATCCTTTCTAAAAAAAAACCTAAGCTCCCAATTGCCCTGAAAAGGGCATTTGTATAGGCATTGCCCTTAAAAGGGCATTTAGCTCTTTTTCTGCCCAAACTCTAAGCTAAAAATAAAACCCACCTAATAAACCCTTAAAAAAAACTAACACTAACCCCCGAAGATCCACTTACAGTTTTTGAAAACCGGACATCCATCCTCAATGGCAAGAAGTCCTCAACGAAGCCGGGTGACGTCTTCATCCAAGCAGCAAGAAGTGGTCCTCCAGACGGGCAGAAGTCTTCATCCAGACCGCATCTTCTATCTTCATCCTTCCGACGCGGAGCGGCTCCATCTTCAAGACATTTGGCGCGGAGCATCCTCTTCTTTCCACAGCTCTTCAAGAATGAATTCTCCTTTAAATGACGTCATCCAAGATGGTGTCCCTTGAATTCCGATTGTCTGATAGAATCAGCCAATCGGAATTAAAGTTGAAAAAATCCTATTGGCTGATGCAATCAGCCAATAGGATTGAGCTTGCATTCTATTGCTGATTGCATCAGCCAATAGGATTTTTTTTCACCTTTAATTCCGATTTTTGAAATTATCCAAAATAAAAAAATGTAAACCTAATCTAATACCCCTATAAAAACAAAAAAGCCACCCTAAAATAAAAACACCCCCTATTCTAACACTAAACTACCAATAGCCTTTAAAGGGTCTTTTCTAGGGCATCACCCTGAAGAAATCAGCCCTTTTACATAAGAAAATATAAATTAACCCCTAACAGTAAAACCCCCACCCACCTAACCCCCAATATAAGAAAAAAAACTAACTTTAAAAAAAACATAATTTATGCTTACCTGATAAATTCCTTTCTTCTGTAGTGTGATCAGTCCACGGGTCATCATTACTTGTGGGATATTAACTGCTCCCCTACAGGAAGTGCAAGAGGATTCACCCAGCAGATTTGCTATATAGCTCCTCCCCTCTACGTCACCTCCAGTCATTCGACCAAGGACCAACGAGAAAGGAGAAGCCAAGGGTGTAGTGGTGACTGGAGTATAATTTAAAAAATATTTACCTGCCTTAAAAAACAGGGCGGGCCGTGGACTGATCACACTACAGAAGAAAGGAATTTATCAGGTAAGCATAAATTATGTTTTCTTCTGTTAAGTGTGATCAGTCCACGGGTCATCATTACTTGTGGGATACCAATACCAAAGCAAAAGTACACGGATGACGGGAGGGATAGGCAGGCTCTTTATACAGAAGGAACCACTGCCTGAAGAACCTTTCTCCCAAAAATAGCCTCCGAGGAAGCAAAAGTGTCAAATTTGTAAAATTTGGAAAAAGTATGAAGCGAAGACCAAGTTGCAGCCTTGCAAATCTGTTCAACAGAGGCCTCATTCTTAAAGGCCCAAGTGGAAGCCACAGCTCTAGTGGAATGAGCTGTAATTCTTTCAGGAGGCTGCTGTCCAGCAGTCTCATAAGCTAAACGAATTATGCTACGAAGCCAAAAAGAGAGAGAGGTAGCAGAAGCTTTTTGACCTCTCCTCTGACCAGAGTAAACGACAAACAGGGAAGACGTTTGTCGAAAATCTTTAGTTGCCTGTAAATAAAATTTAAGGGCACAAACTACATCCAGATTGTGCAAAAGACGTTCCTTCCTCGAAGAAGGATTTGGGCACAAGGATGGAACAACAATCTCCTGATTGATATTCCTGTTAGTGACTACCTTAGGTAAGAACCCAGGCTTAGTACACAGAACTACCTTATCCGAGTGAAAAATCAAATAAGGAGAATCACAATGTAAGGCTGATAACTCAGAGACTCTTCGAGCCGAGGAAATAGCCATTAAAAATAGAACTTTCCAAGATAACAACTTTATATCAATGGAATGAAGGGGTTCAAACGGAACACCCTGTAAAACGTTAAGAACAAGGTTTAAACTCCATGGTGGAGCCACAGCTTTAAACACAGGTTTAATCCTGGCCAAAGCCTGACAAAAAGCCTGAACGTCTGGAACTTCTGACAGACGCTTGTGTAACAGAATGGACAGAGCTGAGATCTGTCCCTTTAAGGAACTAGCGGATAACCCCTTTTCTAAACCTTCTTGTAGAAAAGACAATATCCTAGGAATCCTAACCTTACTCCAAGAGTAACCTTTGGATTCGCACCAATATAGGTATTTACGCCATATTTTATGGTAAATCTTTCTGGTAACAGGCTTCCTAGCCTGTATTAAGGTATCAATAACTGACTCAGAAAAACCACGCTTTGATAAGATCAAGCGTTCAATTTCCAAGCAGTCAGCTTCAGAGAAGTTAGATTTTGATGTTTGAAAGGACCCTGAATCAGAAGGTCCTGTTTCAGAGGTAACGACCAAGGTGGACAGAATGACATGTCCACCAGATCTGTATACCAAGTCCTGCGTGGCCATGCAGGCGCTATTAGAATCACTGATGCTTTCTCCTGTTTGATTCTGGCAATCAATCGAGGAAGCATCGGGAAAGGTGGAAACACATGAGCCATCCTGAAGGTCCATGGTGCTGTCAAGGCATCTATCAGGACCGCTCCCGGATCCCTGGATCTGGACCCGTAGCGCGGAAGCTTGGCGTTCTGTCGAGACGCCATGAGATCTATCTCTGGTTTGCCCCAACGTCGAAGTATTTGGGCAAAGACCTCTGGATGAAGTTCCCACTCCCCCGGATGAAAAGTCTGACGACTTAAGAAATCCGCCTCCCAGTTCTCCACTCCCGGGATGTGGATTGCAGACAGGTGGCAAGAGTGAGACTCTGCCCAGCGAATTATCTTCGATACTTCCATCATTGCTAGGGAGCTTCTTGTCCCTCCCTGATGGTTGATATAAGCTACAGTCGTGATGTTGTCCGACTGGAACCTGATGAACCCCCGAGTTGCTAACTGGGGCCAAGCCAGAAGAGCATTGAGGACTGCTCTCAATTCCAGAATGTTTATTGGAAGAAGACTCTCCTCCTGATTCCATAGTCCCTGAGCCTTCAGAGAATTCCAGACAGCGCCCCAACCTAGTAGGCTGGCGTCTGTTGTTACAATTGACCAGTCTGGCCTGCTGAATGGCATTCCCCTGGACAGATGTGGCCGATAAAGCCACCATAGAAGAGAATTTCTGGTCTCTTGAATGGAATGAAGGACGCGGCATGCATTTTGAAGTTTTGTTAACCTGTCCTCTGTCAGGTAAATCTTCATTTCTACAGAATCTATCAGAGTCCCCAGGAAGGGAACTCTTGTGAGTGGAAAGAGAGAACTTTTCTCTTCGTTCACTTTCCATCCATGCGACCTTAGAAATGCCAGTACTATCTCTGTATGAGATTTGGCAGTTTGAAAGCTTGAAGCTTGTATCAGTATGTCGTCTAAGTACGGAGCTACTGAAATTCCTCGCGGTCTTAGTACCGCCAGAAGAGTGCCCAGAACCTTTGTGAAGATTCTTGGAGCCGTAGCCAGTCCGAATGGAAGAGCTACAAACTGGTAATGCCTGTCTAAAAAGGCAAACCTTAGATACCGGTAATGACTTCTGTGAATCGGTATGTGAAGGTAAGCATCCTTTAAATCCACTGTGGTCAAGTACTGACCCTCTTGGATCATGGGCAAAATTGTTCGAATAGTTTCCATCTTGAACGATGGAACTCTTAGGAATTTGTTTAGGATCTTTAAATCCAAGATTGGCCTGAAGGTTCCCTCTTTTTTGGGAACTACAAACAGATTTGAGTAAAACCCTTGTCCTTGTTCCAACCGCGGAACTGGATGGATCACTCCCATTAATAAAAGATCTTGTACGCAGCGTAGAAACGCTTCCTTCTTTGTTAGGTTTGTTGACAACCTTGACAGATGAAATCTCCCTCTTGGGGGAGAGGATTTGAAGTCCAGAAGGTATCCCTGAGATATGATCTCTAACGCCCAGGGATCCTGAACATCTCTTGCCCAAGCCTGGGCGAAGAGGGAAAGTCTGCCCCCCACTAGATCCGGTCCCGGATCGGGGGCCCTCAATTCATGCTGTCTTAGGGGCAGCAGCAGGTTTTCTGGCCTGTTTGCCCCTGTTCCAGGACTGGTTAGGTTTCCAGCCTTGTCTGTAGCGAGCAACAGCTCCTTCCTGTTTTGGTGCAGAGGAAGTTGATGCTGCTCCTGCTTTGAAATTACGAAAGGAACGAAAATTGGACTGTCTAGCCTTGGCTTTGGCCTTGTCCTGAGGCAGGGCATGACCTTTACCTCCTGTAATGTCATCAATAATCTCTTTCAAGCCGGGCCCGAATAAGGTCTGCCCTTTGAAAGGAATATTAAGCAATTTAGATTTAGACGTAACATCAGCTGACCAGGATTTTAGCCACAGAGCTCTGCGTGCCTGAATGGCGAATCCTGAATTTTTAGCCGCAAGTTTAGTTAAATGTACTACGGCATCTGAAATAAATGAATTAGCTAACTTAAGGAATTTAAGTTTGTGTGTGATGTCATCTAGTGTGGATGATTGAAGTGTCTCTTCCAGAGACTCAAACCAAAATGCTGCTGCAGCCGTGACAGGCGCAATACATGCAAGAGGTTGCAATATAAACCCTTGTTGAACAAACATTTTCTTAAGGTAACCCTCTAATTTTTTATCCATTGGATCTGAAAAAGCACAGCTATCCTCCACTGGGATAGTGGTACGCTTAGCTAAAGTAGAAACTGCTCCCTCCACCTTAGGGACCATTTGCCATAAGTCCCGTGTGGCGGCGTCTATTGGAAACATTTTTCTGAATATAGGAGGGGGTGAGAAAGGCACACCGGGTCTATCCCACTCCTTAGTAACAATGTCAGTAAGTCTCTTAGGTATAGGAAAAACGTCAGTACTCGTCGGTACCGCAAAATATTTATCCAACCTACACATTTTTTCTGGGATTGCAACTGTGTTACAATCATTCAGAGCCGCTAATACCTCCCCTAGTAACACACGGAGGTTCTCAAGCTTAAATTTAAAATTTGAAATGTCTGAGTCCAGTTTATTTGGATCAGAACCGTCACCCACAGAATGAAGCTCTCCGTCTTCATGTTCTGCAAACTGTGACGCAGTATCAGACATGGCCCTTGCATTATCAGCGCACTCTGTTCTCATCCCAGAGTGATCACGTTTACCTCTTAGTTCTGGTAGTTTAGCCAAAACTTCAGTCATAACAGTAGCCAGATCTTGTAATGTGATTTGTAATGGCCGCCCAGATGCACTCGGCGCTACAATATCACGCACCTCCTGAGCGGGAGATGCAGGTACTGACACGTGAGGCGAGTTAGTCGGCATAACTCTCCCCTCGTTGTTTGGTGAAATATGTTCAATTTGTACAGATTGACTATTTTTTAAAGTAGCATCAATACATTTAGTACATAAATTTCTATTGGGCTCCACTTTGGCATTAACACATATAGCACAGATATCTTCCTCTGAATCAGACATGTTTAACACACTAGCAAATAAACAGCAACTTGGAAATACTTTTCAAAGTAATTTACAAATAATATGAAAACGAACTGTGCCTTTAAGAAGCACAGAAAAATATTATAACAGATAAAATAATTAAGTTATAGCATCAATCTTTGTCAGAATATACAGTTTTAGCAAAGGATTGTTCCCCTCAGCAAATGATAACTAACCCAGGCAGCAGAAAAAAAATACACAAATAAACGTTTTTTATATCACAGTCAATACAATCAGCACAGCTCTGCTGTATGATTACTTCCCTCAAAAAAGACTCTTGAGATCCCTGAACTCTGTAGAGATGAACCGGATCATGCAGGAAGAAAATGAACCTCTGACTGAGTTTTTCTGATGCATAGTGAAAGCACCAAAATGGCCCCTCCCCCACACACATAACAGTGAGAGAGATCAGTGAACTGCTCTAATTTAAATCAAAACTATTGCCAAGTGGAAAAAAAGTGCCCAAAACATTTTTTCACCCAGTACCTCAGAGAAAAAAACGTTTTTACATGCCAGCAAAAAAACATTTTACCTCAATAATTAATTGTCATTTAAAACCTATTGCAAGTCCCTGCAAAATAGGTTAAGACTATGTATACAGTTTAAAAGCCAGAGAAGTACCATTTCCCAGAAAACTGAAGTGTAAAATATACATACATGACAGCCTGATATCAGCTACATCTACTGCATTCAAGGCTGAGTTTACATTATAACGGTATGGCAGGATTTTCTCATCAATTCCATGTCAGAAAATAATAAACTGCTACATACCTCTTTGCAGATTAATCTGCCTGCTGTCCCCTGATCTGAAGTTTACCTCACTCCTCAGATGGCCGAGAAACAGCAATATGATCTTAACTACTCCGGCTAAAATCATAGAAAAACTCAGGTAGATTCTTCTTCAAATTCTACCAGAGAAGCAATAACACACTCCGGTGCTATTATAAAATAACAAACTTTTGATTGAAGATATAAAAACTAAATATATCACCATAGTCCTCTCACACATCCTATCTAGTCGTTGGGTGCAAGAGAATGACTGGGGGTGACGTAGAGGGGAGGAGCTATATAGCAAATCTGCTGGGTGAATCCTCTTGCACTTCCTGTAGGGGAGCAGTTAATATCCCACAAGTAATGATGACCCGTGGACTGATCACACGTAACAGAAGAAAATCAGCTCTTTTGCTGCCCATTAAAAAAAAAAAATCCCTAATTTAACCCCTTAATGACAACTGACGTACCAGGTTAGTTATGCAAAAACAACCAGTTAATGACAATAGACGTACCTGGTACGTCAGTTGTCTAACAGAGTGCTGGAAGCGATCGCAATCGCTTCTAGCAGCTCTCAGGGTATTGCAGTGATGCCTCCATATGGAGGCATCCTGCAATACCTTTTTAGAAGACTCCGATGCAGAGAGAGCCACGCTGTGGCCCTCTCTGCACTGGTAGCGATGGTGCCGTTCGTTGGTGGGTGGGAGCTTAACAGGGAGGCGGGTGGGCGGCCCATCGCTACCCGGCATCCGGTTCCTGTAAGTGCAATTTGCACGCCGGGTGCCGGGAGCGTGCGGGGGCGGGGCGCGCGTGCGGGGGCGTGCGCATTAGCTGGCCGCTGACACCAATGAGGAGGGAAGAGGGGGGAAAAAAGATTTAAAAAAAATTAATATAAAAGGATCTGGGAGGGGGATGGGGGTATTGTGAGGGGCTGCTACACTACAGAAAACATTAAGAATCGCAAAAAGAGAAAAAAATACTTTTGTTTTTGGGGCAAATTGGGTACTGGCAGTCAGCTGCCAGTACCCAAGATGGCAGCAATTAGGTAGGGGAGAGGGTTAGAGAGCTGGGGGGGGGGGATCATGGAGGTTGGGGTTAAGGCAGGGGTCCATCACAGCTAAAATATTTTATTTTTTTTATTAAAAAAAAAAACTCCTTTTATTTAGTACTGGCAGACTTTCTGCCAGTACTTAAGATGGCGGGGACAATTGTGGGGTGGGGGAGGGAAGAGAGCTGTTTGGGAGGGATCAGGGGGTGGGATGTGTCAGGTGGGAGGCTGATCTCTACCCTAAAGCTAAAATTAACCCTGCAAGCTCCCTACAACCTACCTAATTAACCCCTTCACTGCTGGGCATAATTTACGTGTGGTGCGCAGCAGCATTTAGCGGCCTTCTAATTACCAAAAAGCAATGCCAAAGCCATATAAGTCTTCTATTTCTGAACAAAGGGGATCCCAAAGAAGCTTTTACAACAATTTGTGCCAGAATAGCACAAGCTGTTTGTAAATACTTTCAGTGAGAAGCCTAAAATTGTGAAAAATGAAATTTTTTTTTATTATTTGCTCGCATTTGGCGGTGAAATGGTGACATGAAATATATCAAAATGGGCCTAGATCAATACTTGGGGTTGTCTACTACACTACACTAAAGCTAAAATTAACCCTACAAGCTCCCTACAAGCTCCCTAATTAACTCCTTAACTGCTGGGCATAAAACACATGTGGTGCACAGCGCCATTTAGCGGCCTTCTAATTACCAAAAAGCAACCCCAAAGCCATATAAGTCTGCTATTTCTGAACAAAGGGCATCCCAAAGAAGCATTTACAACCATTTGTGCCTTAATTGCAGAAGCTGTTTGTAAATAATTTCAGTGGGAAACCTAAAGTTTGTGACAAAATTTGTGAAAAAGTGAACTTTTTTTTTTATTTGATCACATTTGGCAGTGAAATTGTGGCATGAAATATACCAAAATGGACCTAGATCAATACTTTGGGATGTCTTCTAAAAAAAATATGCACATGTCAAGGGTTGTTCAGGTTTTCCTGACAGATATCAGTGTTCCAATGTAACTAGCGCTAATTTTGAAAAAAAGTGGTTTGGAAATAGCAAAGTGCTGCTTGTATTTATTGTCCTATAACTTGAAAAAAAAGTAAAGAACATGTAAACATTGGGTATTTCTAAACTCAGGACAAAATTTAGAAACTATTTAGCATGGGTGTTTTTTGGTGATTGTAGATGTGTAACAGATTTGGGGGGTCAAAGTTAGAAAAAGTGTGTTTTTTTCCATTTTTTCCTCATATTTTATAAAATTTTTCATAGGAAATTATAAGATATGATGAAAATAATGGTATCTTTAGAAATTTCATTTAATGGCAAGAAAAACGGTATATAATATGTGTGGGTACAGTAAATGAATAAGAGGAAAATTACGGCTAAACACAAACACAGCAGAAATGTAAAAATAGCCTTTGTCATTAAGGGTAAGAAAATTGAAAAATGGTCTGGTCATTAAGGGGTTAAAAAAAAAACTCACACTAAAAAAAAACACTAACCCCAAAAAATCTACTCACCATTCCTGAAGTCCGGACATTCATCTTCTCCCATTCGGAGAAAAGTCTTCATCCAGGCGAATCCATCTTCATTCATCGTGGGAGCATCTTCTTTCTTCTTGCTGGAGGTGCGGAGCGGTCTTCAGATACGCGGATCTGGAGCAGTAATCCTCCTTCTGAAGATTGAGTGCAAGGTACCCCTTTTATATTGGGCTATCTTGCATTCCTATTGGCTGAAAATTTCAAATCAGCCAATAGGATGAGAGCTACTTTAATCCTATTGGCTGTTCAAATCAAGGCCCTTTTGCGTTGTAGGGGGATGGCAGATTAGGGGTTAATACATTTATTTGGTAGTTTGCGATGCGGGGGGATGGTGGATTAGGGTTTAATACATATATTAGTTTATTTGCGATGTAGGGGTTGGCGGATTAGGGGTTAATAGTTTAAATAGGTAGATTGCGTTGTGGGGGATGGCGGTTTAGAGGTTAATACATTTTATTATTAGTTGTGATGTGGGGGGATGGCGGCTATAGGGGATTTGATGTGTTGGGTTCATTTTTGGGAGGCGGATAAGACTTTTACGGGCGATTAAACTTTTTTTTCTTATGCACCGGCAGTTTATAAACTGCCGCAAGTCACTAGCATTTTATGATCTTCCGGCACCCTATATGTGATTCACCCGATGTGTGAGGTGAACTTACAAGTGGCATGGGTTTCAGTGCAATATATATACTCCCCTGATTGGCATAATTAGTTAGCTTACATTTAGATCTAAGATTAAAGATTTTGATTAGTTTGATTTTTAGTTTGTCTAGTATTATAATTTTTAGCTTGTATTCGTATTTGTTTATTATTAATTGAAAAAAGGTCTTACAGACCTTACAAGCCGTCACATGATAATTTGTGGATGTCATGACGTAAATACCAATTCTCCCTTTTAGTATGTCAATCTGTTCGACGCACTACAGGGGTTGGAGGTATTTATAACAGTACATTATTATAATCAGAAAAATCCAGGTCTGTACATTTTATTTCATGATTTTAAATAAAAGTTATATTTTACTTCAAATGACTTGGATGTGAGAAAAGTTTTTCCTGGAAGTTTGAACAGCAATTTGCTGTTCCAAGCAGCAAGAAGTCATCCTCCAGACGGGCAGAAGTCTTCATCCAGACCACATCTTATATCTTCATCCTTCCGACGCGGAGCGGCTCCATCTTCAAGACATTCGGCGCGGAGCATCCTCTTCTTTCCACGGCTCTTCAAGAATGAATTCTCCTTTAAATGACGTCATCCTAGATGGTGTCCCTTGAATTCCGATTGTTTGATAGAATTCTATCAGCCAATCGGAATTAAAGTTGAAAAAATCATATTGGATGATGCAATCAGCCAATAGGATTGAGCACGCATTCTATTGCTGATTGCATCAGCCAAAAGGATTTTTTCACCTTTAATTCCGATTGGCTGATAGAATTCTATCAGCCAATCGGATTTCAAGGGACTCTATCTTGGATGACATCATTTAAAGGAGAATTCATTCTTGAAGAGCCGTGGAAAGAAGAGGATGCTTTGCACCGGATGTCTTGAAGATGGAGCTGCTCCGTGTCGGAAGGATGAAGATAGAGGATGCCGTCTAAATGAAGACTTCTGCCCGTCTGGAGGACCACTTCTTGCCGCTTGGATGAAGACTTCTCCCGGCTTCATTGAGGATGGATGTCTTCAAAAACTGTAAGTGGATCTTCGGGGGTTAGTGTTTAGGTTTTTTTAAGGGTTTATTGGTGTGGGTTTTATTTTTAGCTTAGGGTTTGGGCAGAAAAAGAGCTAAATGTCCCTTTAAGGACAATGCTCATACAGGGCAATGGGGAGTTTAGGATTTTTTAGATAGAATTTTATTTAGGGGTTTGGTTGTGTGGGTGGTGGTTTTTACTGTTGGGGGGGTTGTTTGTATTATTTTTTTACAGGTAAAAGAGCTGATTTCTTTGGGGCAATGCCCCGCAAAAACATAATTTATGCTTACCTGATAAATTCCTTTCTTCTGTTGTGTGATCAGTCCACGGGTCATCATTACTTCTGGGATATTATCTGCTCCCCTACAGGAAGTGCAAGAGGATTCACCCAGCAGAGTTGCTATATAGCTCCTCCCCTCTACGTCACCTCCAGTCATTCGACCAAAGACCAACGAGAAAGGAGAAACCAAGGGTGTAGTGGTGACTGAATTATAATTTAAAAAATATGTACCTGCCTTAAAAAACAGGGCGGGCCGTGGACTGATCACACAACAGAAGAAAGGAATTTATCAGGTAAGCATAAATTATGTTTTCTTCTGTTATGTGTGATCAGTCCACGGGTCATCATTACTTCTGGGATACCAATACCAAAGCAAAAGTACACGGATGACGGGAGGGATAGGCAGGCTCATTATACAGAAGGAACCACTGCCTGAAGAACCTTTCTCCCAAAAATAGCCTCCGAAGAAGCAAAAGTGTCAAATTTGTAAAATTTGGAAAAAGTATGAAGCGAAGACCAAGTTGCAGCCTTGCAAATCTGTTCAACAGAGGCCTCATTCTTAAAGGCCCAAGTGGAAGCCACAGCTCTAGTGGAATGAGCTGTAATTCTTTCAGGAGGCTGCTGTCCAGCAGTCTCATAGGCTAAACGTATTATGCTACGAAGCCAAAAAGAGAGAGAGGTAGCAGAAGCTTTTTGACCTCTCCTCTGTCCAGAATAAACGACAAACAGGGAAGAAGTTTGGCGAAAATCTTTAGTTGCCTGCAAGTAGAACTTGAGGGCACGAACTACATCCAGATTGTGTAGAAGACGTTCCTTCTTTGAAGAAGGATTTGGACACAAGGATGGAACAACAATCTCTTGATTGATATTCCTGTTAGTGACTACCTTAGGTAAGAACCCAGGTTTAGTACGCAGAACTACCTTGTCTGAGTGAAAGATCAGATAAGGAGAATCACAATGTAGGGCTGATAACTCAGAGACTCTTCGAGCCGAGGAAATAGCCATTAAAAATAGAACTTTCCAAGATAACAATCTTATATCAATGGAATGAAGGGGTTCAAACGGAACACCCTGTAAAACGTTAAGAACTAAGTTTAAACTCCATGGCGGAGCAACAGTTTTAAACACAGGCTTGATCCTAGCTAAAGCCTGACAAAAGGCCTGGATGTCTGAATTTTCTGACAGACGCCTGTGTAACAAGATGGACAGAGCTGAGATCTGTCCCTTTAATGAGCTAGCCGATAAACCCTTTTCTAAACCTTCTTGTAGAAAAGACAATATTCTAGGAATCCTAACCTTACTCCAGGAGTAATCTTTGGATTCACACCAGTATAGGTATTTACGCCATATTTTATGGTAAATCTTTCTGGTAACAGGCTTCCTAGCCTGTATCAGGGTATCAATAACCGACTCAGAAAACCCACGTTTTGATAAAATCAAGCGTTCAATTTCCAAGCAGTCAGCTTCAGAGAAGTTAGACTTTGATGTTTGAATGGACCCTGAATCAGAAGGTCCTGTCTTAGAGGTAGAGACCAAGGCGGACAGGATGACATGTCCACTAGATCTGCATACCAAGTCCTGCGCGGCCATGCAGGCGCTATTAGAATCACTGATGCTCTCTCCTGTTTGATTTTGGCAATCAATCGAGGAAGCAGTGGGAAGGGTGGAAACACATAAGCCATCCTGAAGTTCCAAGGTGCTGTCAAAGCATCTATCAGAACCGCTCCCGGATCCCTGGATCTGGATCCGTAGCGAGGAAGTTTGGCGTTCTGGCGAGACGCCATGAGATCTATCTCTGGTTTGCCCCAACGTTGAAGTATTTGGGCAAAGACCTCCGGATGAAGTTCCCACTCCCCCGGATGAAGAGTCTGGCGACTCAAGAAATCCGCCTCCCAGTTCTCCACTCCCGGGATGTGGATTGCTGATAGGTGGCAAGAGTGAGACTCTGCCCAGCGAATTATCTTTGATACTTCTATCATTGCTAGGGAGCTTCTTGTCCCTCCTTGATGGTTGATGTAAGCTACAGTCGTGATGTTGTCCGACTGAAACCTGATGAACCCCCGAGTCTTTAACTGGGGCCAAGCTAGAAGGGCATTGAGAACTGCTCTCAATTCCAGAATGTTTATTGGCAGGAGACTTTCCTCCTGACTCCATTGTCCCTGAGCCTTCAGAGAATTCCAGACAGCGCCCCAACCTAGAAGGCTGGCGTCTGTTGTTACAATTGTCCAGTCCGGCCTGCTGAACGGCATCCCCCTGGACAGATGTGGCCGAGAAAGCCACCATAGAAGAGAGTTTCTGGTCTCTTGATCCAGATTCAGAGTGGGGGACAAATCTGAGTAATCCCCATTCCACTGACTCAGCATACACAATTGCAGCGGTCTGAGATGTAGGCGTGCAAAGGGAACTATGTCCATTGCTGCTACCATTAAGCCGATCACCTCCATGCATTGAGCTACTGACGGGAGTTGAATGGAATGAAGGACACGGCATGCATTTAGAAGCTTTGTTAATCTGTCTTCTGTCAGATAAATCCTCATTTCTACAGAATCTATAAGAGTCCCCAAGAATGGCACTCTTGTGAGGGGAAAGAGAGAACTCTTCTTTTCGTTCACCTTCCATCCATGCGACCTTAGAAATGCCAGAACTAACTCTGTATGAGACTTGGCAGTTTGAAAGCTTGAAGCTTGTATCAGAATGTCGTCTAGGTACGGAGCTACCGAAATTCCTCGCGGTCTTAGAACCGCCAGAAGGGCACCCAGAACCTTTGTAAAGATTCTTGGAGCCGTAGCCAATCCGAATGGAAGGGCTACAAACTGGTAATGCCTGTTTAAGAAGGCAAACCTTAGATACCGGTAATGATCTTTGTGAATCGGTATGTGAAGATAAGCATCCTTTAAATCCACTGTGGTCATGTACTGACCCTCTTGGATCATGGGTAAGATTGTCCGAATAGTTTCCATTTTGAACGATGGAACTCTTAGGAATTTGTTTAGGATCTTTAAATCCAAGATTGGCCTGAAAGTTCCCTCTTTTTTGGGAACCACAAACAGGTTTGAGTAAAACCCTTGTCCTTGTTCCGACCGCGGAACCGGATGGATCACTCCCATTAATAATAGATCTTGTACACAGCGTAGAAACGCGTCCTTCTTTATTTGGTTTGTTGACAACCTTGACAGATGAAATCTCCCTCTTGGGGGAGAGAATTTGAAGTCTAGAAGGTATCCCTGAGATATGATCTCTAGCGCCCAGGGATCCTGGACATCTCTTGCCCAAGCCTGGGCGAAGAGAGAGAGTCTGCCCCCCACTAGATCCGGTCCCGGATCGGGGGCCCTCGGTTCATGCTGTCTTTGAGGCAGCAGCAGGTTTACTGGCCTGCTTGCCCTTGTTCCAGGACTGGTTAGGCTTCCAGCCTTGTCTGTAACGAGCAACAGCTCCTCCCTGTTTTGGTGCAGTGGAGGTTGGCGCTGCTCCTGCTTTGAAATTCCGAAAGGGACGAAAATTAGACTGTCTAGCCTTAGCTTTGGCTTTGTCTTGAGGTAGAGCGTGGCCCTTACCTCCTGTAATGTCAGCAATAATTTCTTTCAAACCGGGCCCAAATAAAGTTTGCCCCTTGAAAGGTATATTAAGTAATTTGGACTTAGAAGTTACATCAGCCGACCAGGATTTTAGCCACAGCGCCCTGCGTGCCTGAATGGCGAATCCTGAATTCTTAGCCGTAAGTTTGGTTAAATGTACTACGGCCTCCGAAATGAATGAATTAGCTAGTTTAAGGACTCTAAGCCTGTCCGTAATGTCGTCCAGCGTAGCTGAACTAAGGTTCTCTTCTAGAGACTCAATCCAAAATGCTGCCGCAGCCGTAATCGGCGCGATGCATGCAAGGGGTTGTAATATAAAACCTTGTTGAACAAACATTTTCTTAAGGTAACCCTCTAATTTTTTATCCATAGGATCTGAAAAAGCACAGCTATCCTCCACCGGGATAGTGGTACGCTTAGCTAAAGTAGAAACTGCTCCCTCCACCTTAGGGACCGCTTGCCATAAGTCCCGTGTGGTGGCGTCTATTGGAAACATCTTTCTAAATATTGGAGGGGGTGAGAACGGCACACCGGGTCTATCCCACTCCTTAGTAACAATTTCAGTTAATCTCTTAGGTATAGGAAAAACGTCAGTACTCGCCGGTACCGCAAAGTATTTATCCAACCTACACATTTTCTCTGGTATTGCAACAGCGTTACAATCGTTGAGAGCTGCTAAGACCTCCCCTAGTAATACACGGAGGTTTTCCAATTTAAATTTAAAATTTGAAATATCTGAATCCAATCTGTTTGGATCAGAACCGTCACCTACAGAATGAAGCTCTCCGTCCTCATGCTCTGCAAGCTGTGACGCAGTATCAGACATGGCCCTAGAATTATCAGCGCACTCTGTTCTCACCCCAGAGTGATCACGCTTGCCTCTTAGTTCTGGTAATTTAGCCAAAACTTCAGTCATAACAGTAGCCATATCTTGTAATGTTATCTGTAATGGCTGCCCAGATGTACTAGGCGCCATAATATCACGCACCTCCCGGGCGGGAGATGCAGGTACTGACACGTGAGGCGAGTTAGTCGGCATAACTCTCCCCTCGCTGTTTGGTGAAATTTGTTCAATTTGTACAGATTGGCTTTTATTTAAGGTAGCATCAATACAGTTAGTACATAAATTTCTATTGGGCTCCACCTTGGCATTGGAACAAATGACACAGGTATCTTCCTCTGAATCAGACATGTTTAACACACTAGCAATAAACATGCAACTCGGTTACAATTTTATTTAATAAAAACGTACTGTGCCTCAGAAGCACTAAACGATTAAATGACAGTTGAAATAATGAACTGAAAAACAGTTATAGCATCACTCTTAACAAACAACACAACTTTTTAGCAAGGGTTTGTTCCCATTAGTAAAATAACACTAATTAAATTTTTAAACATAAAAATTACAGAGCAACGTTTTAAATCACAGTCACTATATAAATCTCACAGCTCTGCTGAGAGAATCTACTTCCCTTCAAAGAAGTTTGAAGACCCCCGAGTTCTGTCAGAGATGAACCGGATCATGCAGAAAATATAAGTGTAACTGACTGGAAATTTTTTGATGCGTAGCAAAGAGCGCCAAAAACGGCCCCTCCCCCTCACACACAGCAGTGAGAGAGAAACGAAACTGTCATAATCAAAACAAGCAAACTGCCAAGTGGAAAAATAATGCCCAAATATTTATTCACTCAGTACCTCAGAAATGCAAACGATTCTACATTCCAGCAAAAACGTTTAACATGAAATAAATACCTATTAAAAGGTTTAATGTACTTTTACAGAGTAATTCCGGTGAAATACCATCCCCAGAATACTGAAGTGTAGAGTATACATACATGTCATTATAACGGTATAGCAGGATTTTCTCATCAATTCCATTCAGAAAATAAAAACTGCTACATACCTCAATGCAGATTCAACTGCCCGCTGTCCCCTGATCTGAAGCTTTTACCTCCCTCAGATGGCCGAGAAACAGCAATATGATCTTAACTACTCCGGTTAAAATCATAAGAAAAACTCTGGTAGATTCTTCTTCAAACTCTGCCAGAGAAGTAATAACACGCTCCGGTGCTATTGTAAAATAACAAACTTTTGATTGAAGTTATAAAAACTAAGTATAATCACCATAGTCCTCTCACACCTCCTATCTAGTCTTTGGGTGCAAGAGAATGACTGGAGGTGACGTAGAGGGGAGGAGCTATATAGCAACTCTGCTGGGTGAATCCTCTTGCACTTCCTGTAGGGGAGCAGATAATATCCCAGAAGTAATGATGACCCGTGGACTGATCACACATAACAGAAGAAAAGGCCTTTTTAAGGGCCATTGGTAGTTTATTGTAGGCTAGGTTTTTTTTATTTTGGGAGGGGGCTTTTTTATTTTGATAGGGCTATTAGATTAGGTGTAATTAGTTTAAATATTTGATAATTTCTTTTTTATTTTGTGTAATTTAGTGTTTGTTTTTTTTGTAATTTAGTTAATTGTATTTCATTCATGTAATTTATTTAATTGTAGTATAGTGTTAGGTGTTAGTGTAACTCAGGTTAGGTTTTATTTTACAGGTAAATTTGTATTTATTTTAGCTAGGTAGTTAGTAAATAGTTAACTATTTACTAACTAGTCTACCTAGATAAAATAAATACAAACTTAGCTGTGAAATAAAAATAAAACCTAAGATAGCTACAATGTATTAGTTATATTATAGGTAGCTTAGGTTTTATTTTACAGGTAAGTATTTATTTAGTTTTAAATAGGAATTATTTAGGCATTAATTGTAATTTTTATTTGGAATTATTTTAATTATGTTAAAGCTAGAGGGTGTTAGGGTTACGTTAGGGTTTGACTTAGGGTTAGGTTTAGGGGTTAATAACTTTAGTATAGTGGCGGCGACATTGGGGGCAGCAGATTAGGGGTTAATAAGTCTAGTTAGCTTTCAGCGATTTTGGGGGCAGCTAATTAGGGGTTAATAACAGTAATGTAGGTTGCGACGATGTTAGGGACAGCAGATTAGGGGTTAATAAGTGTATGTAGGTGGCGACGACGACATTGGGGCAGCAGATTAGGGGTTAATAATATTTAACTAGTGTTTGTGATGGGAGTGTGGCAGTTTAGGGGTTAATATGTTTTAAAATGGAATTATTTAGTTAGTGATATTAATTTTTATTTAGATTGATTTTAATTATATTAAAGTTAGTGGGTGTTAGGGTTTAGACTTAGGGTTAGGTTTAAGGGTGAATAACTTTAGTATAGTGGCGGCGATGTTAGGGACAGCAGATTAGGGGTTAAAAACAGTAATGTAGGTTGCGGCGATGTTAGGGACAGCAGATTAGGGGTTAATAATATTTAACTAGTGTTTACGATGAGGGAGTGCAGCGGTTTAGGGGTTAATATCTTTATGATCGTGGCGGCGATGTCCGCAGCGGCAGATTAGGGGTTAATAATTTCATTTTAGTGTTTGCGATGCGGGAGGGCCTCGGTTTAGGGGTTAATAGGTAGTTTATGGGTGTTAGTGTATTTTTAGCACTTTAGTTATGAGTTTTATGTTACGGCTAGGGATGGGCGAATGTTTCGCAACATTTGAAAAATTAAACGAATTTTAACACGTTCGTTCGAATCGAATTTCAAATGTTTACATAACATTCTAAAATTCAATTTTCAAATGTTCGGTTTCGAATTTTACGATTACATTTGAGAATATTAGTTTCGAAAAATTCGAATTTATATGTTTGTAATAGTATTTCTAATGCTTTATTTCAATGTAATATTCGAATTATGCAATATTCTATATAGAAACATTCAAAATTATATATTTGTATCTATTATGTATCAATTTACTAGATTCCCGCCCTACCACATGAACTATTGAACTTCTGACTCGTATGTGTTAAATAGAATGTTAAATTCGAAATTTCGAATGTGGACATTCGATATAATTATAAACATTCGAATACGAAAGTGACATTCGAAAACTGTAAATAGCATTCAATTATAGAATTTTTAAGAATATTCGTTCTTATCAACATTCGGATTTATAATTGGAATTTCGGTAATAACATTCGTTCTAACATTCGAATTCGGAAATTTACACGTTCGCCCATCCCTAGTTACGGCTTTGTAGCATAAAACCCATAACTACTGACTTTCAGTTTATGGTATGGATCTTGACGGTAAAGGCTGTACCGCTCACTTTTTGACAGGAAAGCTGGTAATACCGGCGCTGTGGAAGTCCCATTGAAAAAGGACTTTTTGAAAGCTGCGGTAGTTATGTTGCATTACGGCCAAAAAAGTGTGCGGTACAGATATACCTGCAAAACTCGTAATACCAGCAGTAATGAAAAAGAGCCATAACGATGCTTTTTCACTCATACCGCAAAACTCGTAATCTAGCCGAAGTTTACATAAAAAATCTAAGATTAAATAAAAATAAAAATCTAATATTACAAAAAAAAAATGAAATTATCCAAAATAAAAAAAATGTAAACCTAATCTAATACCCCTATGAAAACAAAAAAGCCACCCCAAAATAAAAACACCCCCTAATCTAACACTAAACTACCAATAGCCTTTTAAAGGGTCTTTTCTAGGGCATTGCCCTGAAGAAATCAGCCCTTTTACATAAGAAAATACAAATTAACCCCTAACAGTAAAATCCCCCCACCCATCTAACCCCCAATATAAGAAAAAAAACTAACTGTAAAAAAATCTTATCTACCCATTGCCCCATAAGGGGCATTTGTATGGGCATTGCTCAGCTCTTTTGCTGCCAATTAAAAAATAAAAAAATCCCTAATTTAAAAAAAAAAAAACATACACTAAAAAAAAACACTAACCCCAAAAAATCTACTCAACATTCCTGAAGTCCGGACATTCATCTTCTTCCATTCGGAGAAAAGTCTTCATCCAGGTGAATCCATCTTCATTCATCACGGGAGCATCTTCTTTCTTCTTGCTGGAGGCGCGGAGCGGTCTTCAGATACGCGGATATGGAGCGGTAGTCCTCCTTCTGCACACTGAAGATTGAGTGCAAGGTACCCCTTTTATATTGGGCTATCTTGCATTCCTATTGGCTGAAAATTTCATATCAGCCAATAGGATGAGAGCTACTTTAATCCTATTGGCTGTTCAAATCAAGGCCCTTTTGCGTTGTAGGGGGATGGTGGATTAGGGGTTAATACATTTATTTGGTAGTTTGCGATGCGGGGGGTGGTGGATTAGGGTTTAATACATATATTAGTTTCTTTGCGATGTGGGGGCTGGCGGATTAGGGGTTAATAGTTTAAATAGGTAGATTGCTTTGTGGGGGGATGGCGGTTTAGAGGTTAATACCTTTTATTATTAGTTGTGATGTGGGGGGATGGCAGCTATAGGGGATTTGATGTGTCGGGTTCATTTTTGGGAGGCGGATAAGACTTTTACGGCGATTAAACTTTTTTTTTTTCTTATGCACCGGCAGTTTATAAACTGCCGCAAGTCACTAGCATTTTATGATCTTCCGGGACCCTATATGTGATTCACCCGATGTGTGAGGTGAACTTACGAGCGGCATGGGTTTCAGTGCAATATATTTACTCCGTATATGTAATCTTGCCCCTGATTGGCATAATTAGTTAGCTTACATTTAGATCTAAGATTAAAGATTTTGATTAGTTTGATTTTTAGTTTGTCTAGTATTATAATTTTTAGTTTGTATTCGTATTTGTTCATTATTAATTGAAAAAAGGTCTTGAACGCAGCATCCCCTCTGTTTAAACCTTACAAGCCGTCACATGATAATTTGTGGATGTCATGACGTAAATACCAATTCTCCCTTTTCGTATGTCAATCTGTTTGACGCACTACAGGGGTCGAGGTATTTATAACAGTACACAGTACTTTATCAGAAAAATCCAGGTCTGTACATTTATTTCATGCTTTTAAATAAAAGTTATATTTTACTTCAAATGACTTGGATGTGAGAAAAGTTTTTCCTGGAAGTTTGAACAGCAATTTGCTGACAGGTGATACAAATAACCTGAAATAACATTGAAACTACACTACAGTTTTTTCAACCAAACTTTTATATACATTTGCCCATAATTGAACTTTTTAATCTTTTTGCATTGTCTACACTTTGTTAGATTTATAATGCTCCTTCTCATCTTTAAGCTGTTTTAGGTATAACTTGTAGATGTCGATGTCTACACTAATAATCTTTTGAAATAAGTGTACCTTTTTGCCTTGTCAACAACTTGATAGTGTCAAGATGCTTATACTTATTCATTTCTGTAATTCTTGTTTGGTGATAATGTGTGCACTCAAGAACCTTCAGATAAATTAGTTCATTTAGCGCATGAACATCCATTAAAAAAAAGGTACTATCGAACAGAGGAAATGTTTAAATATCATGTTCCTTCAATGTCCCTTTAATGCTTTTGTATTAAAATAAAATTAACCCTTTTACAACAGAGGACTTAAAGTGAATTTAAATTTTGATGCTAAAGTGCCCGGTTTTTAAAAATTTGATTAAAAACAGGGGCACTTTAATTCATCAAAATTACATTTCACTCCTGTTGTGAAAAAAAAACTTACCTATTAAACTTGACAGCAGCTCCAGCTTCCTCCAGTTGTTGCAAGCCATTGCTGATGTCAGAAATGATGGATAGGTCATCCTCCAATCACGGCTTCCCCCCCAGGGGAATCAGTCTGATTCAATACCGTGATTGGAGGAAGCCGGATTCCTCCTTTTAGACCCAGGAAGAGGCTTTGCGACGGGTGGAGGAAGCTGGAGCTGCTGTCAAGATTAAAAACATAATTTATGCTTACCTGATAAATTCCTTTCTTCTGTAGTGTGATCAGTCCACGGGTCATCATTACTTGTGGGATATTATCTGCTCCCCTACAGGAAGTGCAAGAGGATTCACCCAGCAGAGTTGCTATATAGCTCCTCCCCTCTACGTCACCTCCAGTCATTCGACCAAGGACCAACGAGAAAGGAGAAGCCAAGGGTGTAGTGGTGACTGGAGTATAATTTAAAAAATATTTACCTGCCTTAAAAAACAGGGCGGGCCGTGGACTGATCACACTACAGAAGAAAGGAATTTATCAGGTAAGCATAAATTATGTTTTCTTCTGTTAAGTGTGATCAGTCCACGGGTCATCATTACTTGTGGGATACCAATACCAAAGCAAAAGTACACGGATGACGGGAGGGATAGGCAGGCTCTTTATACAGAAGGAACCACTGCCTGAAGAACCTTTCTCCCAAAAATAGCCTCCGAGGAAGCAAAAGTGTCAAATTTGTAAAATTTGGAAAAAGTATGAAGCGAAGACCAAGTTGCAGCCTTGCAAATCTGTTCAACAGAGGCCTCATTCTTAAAGGCCCAAGTGGAAGCCACAGCTCTAGTGGAATGAGCTGTAATTCTTTCAGGAGGCTGCTGTCCAGCAGTCTCATAAGCTAAACGAATTATGCTACGAAGCCAAAAAGAGAGAGAGGTAGCAGAAGCTTTTTGACCTCTCCTCTGACCAGAGAAAACGACAAACAGGGAAGACGTTTGTCGAAAATCTTTAGTTGTCTGTAAATAAAATTTAAGGGCACGAACTACATCCAGATTGTGCAAAAGACGTTCCTTCCTCGAAGAAGGATTTGGGCACAAGGATGGAACAACAATCTCCTGATTGATATTCCTGTTAGTGACTACCTTAGGTAAGAACCCAGGTTTAGTACGCAGAACTACCTTATCCGAGTGAAAAATCAAATAAGGAGAATCACAATGTAAGGCTGATAACTCAGAGACTCTTCGAGCCGAGGAAATAGCCATTAAAAATAGAACTTTCCAAGATAACAACTTTATAACAATGGAATGAAGGGGTTCAAACGGAACACCCTGTAAAACGTTAAGAACAAGGTTTAAACTCCATGGTGGAGCCACAGCTTTAAACACAGGTTTAATCCTGGCCAAAGCCTGACAAAAAGCCTGAACGTCTGGAACTTCTGACAGACGCTTGTGTAACAGAATGGACAGAGCTGAGATCTGTCCCTTTAAGGAACTAGCGGATAACCCCTTTTCTAAACCTTCTTGTAGAAAAGACAATATCCTAGGAATCCTAACCTTACTCCAAGAGTAACCTTTGGATTCGCACCAATATAGGTATTTACGCCATATTTTATGGTAAATCTTTCTGGTAACAGGCTTCCTAGCCTGTATTAAGGTATCAATAACTGACTCAGAAAAACCACGCTTTGATAAGATCAAGCGTTCAATGTCCAAGCAGTCAGCTTCAGAGAAGTTAGATTTTGATGTTTGAAAGGACCCTGAATCAGAAGGTCCTGTTTCAGAGGTAACGACCAAGGTGGACAGAATGACATGTCCACCAGATCTGTATACCAAGTCCTGCGTGGCCATGCAGGCGCTATTAGAATCACTGATGCTTTCTCCTGTTTGATTCTGGCAATCAATCGAGGAAGCATCGGGAAAGGTGGAAACACATGAGCCATCCTGAAGGTCCATGGTGCTGTCAAGGCATCTATCAGGACCGCTCCCGGATCCCTGGATCTGGACCCGTAGCGCGGAAGCTTGGCGTTCTGTCGAGACGCCATGAGATCTATCTCTGGTTTGCCCCAACGTCGAAGTATTTGGGCAAAGACCTCTGGATGAAGTTCCCACTCCCCCGGATGAAAAGTCTGACGACTTAAGAAATCCGCCTCCCAGTTCTCCACTCCCGGGATGTGGATTGCAGACAGGTGGCAAGAGTGAGACTCTGCCCAGCGAATTATCTTCGATACTTCCATCATTGCTAGGGAGCTTCTTGTCCCTCCCTGATGGTTGATATAAGCTACAGTCGTGATGTTGTCCGACTGGAACCTGATGAACCCCCGAGTTGTTAACTGGGGTCAAGCCAGAAGAGCATTGAGGACTGCTCTCAATTCCAGAATGTTTATTGGAAGAAGACTCTCCTCCTGATTGCATAGTCCCTGAGCCTTCAGAGAATTCCAGACAGCGCCCCAACTTAGTAGGCTGGCGTCTGTTGTTACAATTGACCAGTCTGGCCTGCTGAATGGCATTCCCCTGGCCAGATGTGGCCGATAAAGCCACCATAGAAGAGAATTTCTGGTCTCTTGATTCAGATTTAGATTGGGGGACAAATCTGAGTAATCCCCATTCCACTGACTTAGCATGCACAGTTGCAGTGGTCTGAGATGTAGGCGTGCAAAAGGAACTATGTCCATTGCTGCTACCATTAGTCCGATTACCTCCATGCATTGAGCTACTGACGGGTGTTGAATAGAATGAAGGACACGGCATGCACTTTGAAGTTTTGTTAACCTGTCCTCTGTCAGGTAAATCTTCATTTCTACAGAATCTATCAGAGTCCCCAGGAAGGGAACTCTTGTGAGTGGAAAGAGAGAACTTTTCTCTTCGTTCACTTTCCATCCATGCGACCTTAGAAATGCCAGTACTATCTTTGTATGAGATTTGGCAGTTTGAAGGCTTGAAGCTTGTATCAGTATGTCGTCTAAGTACGGAGCTACTGAAATTCCTCGCGGTCTTAGTACCGCCAGAAGAGTGCCCAGAACCTTTGTGAAGATTCTTGGAGCCGTAGCCAGTCCGAATGGAAGAGCTACAAACTGGTAATGCCTGTCTAAAAAGGCAAACCTTAGATACCGGTAATGGCTTTTGTGAATCGGTATGTGAAGGTAAGCATCCTTTAAATCTACTGTGGTCATGTACTGACCCTCTTGGATCATGGGCAAAATTGTTCGAATAGTTTCCATCTTGAACGATGGAACTCTTAGGAATTTGTTTAGGATCTTTAAATCCAAGATTGGCCTGAAGGTTCCCTCTTTTTTGGGAACTACAAACAGATTTGAGTAAAACCCTTGTCCTTGTTCCAACCGCGGAACTGGATGGATCACTCCCATTAATAAAAGATCTTGTACGCAGCGTAGAAACGCTTCCTTCTTTGTTAGGTTTGTTGACAACCTTGACAGATGAAATCTCCCTCTTGGGGGAGAGGATTTGAAGTCCAGAAGGTATCCCTGAGATATGATCTCTAACGCCCAGGGATCCTGAACATCTCTTGCCCAAGCCTGGGCGAAGAGGGAAAGTCTGCCCCCCACTAGATCCGGTCCCGGATCGGGGGCCCTCAATTCATGCTGTCTTAGGGGCAGCAGCAGGTTTTCTGGCCTGTTTGCCCCTGTTCCAGGACTGGTTAGGTTTCCAGCCTTGTCTGTAGCGAGCAACAGCTCCTTCCTGTTTTGGTGCAGAGGAAGTTGATGCTGCTCCTGCTTTGAAATTACGAAAGGAACGAAAATTGGACTGTCTAGCCTTGGCTTTGGCCTTGTCCTGAGGCAGGGCATGACCTTTACCTCCTGTAATGTCAGCAATAATCTCTTTCAAGCCGGGCCCGAATAAGGTCTGCCCTTTGAAAGGAATATTAAGCAATTTAGATTTAGACGTAACATCAGCTGACCAGGATTTCAGCCACAGAGCTCTGCGTGCCTGAATGGCGAATCCTGAATTTTTAGCCGCAAGTTTAGTTAAATGTATTACGGCATCTGAAATAAATGAATTAGCTAACTTAAGGAATTTAAGTTTGTGTGTGATGTCATCTAGTGTGGATGATTGAAGTGTCTCTTCCAGAGACTCAAACCAAAATGCTGCTGCAGCCGTGACAGGCGCAATACATGCAAGAGGTTGCAATATAAACCCTTGTTGAACAAACATTTTCTTAAGGTAACCCTCTAATTTTTTATCCATTGGATCTGAAAAGGCACAGCTATCCTCCACTGGGATAGTGGTACGCTTGCTAAAATAGAAACTGCTCCCTCCACCTTAGGGACCATTTGCCATAAGTCCCGTGTGGCGGCGTCTATTGGAAACATCTTTCTGAATATAGGAGGGGGTGAGAAAGGCACACCGGGTCTATCCCACTCCTTAGTAACAATGTCAGTAAGTCTCTTAGGTATAGGAAAAACGTCAGTACTCGTCGGTACCGCAAAATATTTATCCAACCTACACATTTTCTCTGGGATTGCAACTGTGTTACAATCATTCAGAGCCGCTAATACCTCCCCTAGTAACACACGGAGGTTCTCAAGCTTAAATTTAAAATTTGAAATGTCTGAGTCCAGTTTATTTGGATCAGAACCGTCACCCACAAAATGAAGCTCTCCGTCTTCACGTTCTGCAAACTGTGACGCAGTATCAGACATGGCCCTTGCATTATCCGCGCACTCTGTTCTCACCCCAGAGTGATCACGTTTACCTCTTAGTTCTGGTAGTTTAGCCAAAACTTCAGTCATAACAGTAGCCATATCTTGTAATGTGATTTGTAATGGCCGCCCAGATGTACTCGGCGCTACAATATCACGCACCTCCTGAGCGGGAGATGCAGGTACTGACACGTGAGGCGAGTTAGTCGGCATAACTCTCCCCTCGTTGTTTGGTGAAATATGTTCAATTTGTACAGATTGACTGTTTTTTAAAGTAGCATCAATACATTTAGTACATAAATTTCTATTGGGCTCCACTTTGGCATTAACACATATAGCACAGAGATATTCCTCTGAATCAGACATGTTTAACACACTAGCAAATAAACAGCAACTTGAAAATACTTTTCAAAGTAATTTACAAATAATATGAAAACGAACTGTGCCTTTAAGAAGCACAGAAAAAAATTATAACAGTTAAAATAATTAAGTTATAGCATCAATCTTTGTCAGAATATACAGTTTTAGCAAAGGATTGTTCCCCTCAGCAATTAAACAACACAACTTTAGCAAAGGTTTAATCCCATTAGCAAAGATAACAATTTCTGAAAGCAGGAAACAAATTACAGAATAAACGTTTTTATCTCAGTCAAACTATAATTCTTACAGCTCTGCTGAGAGAAATTACCTCCCTCAAAATAAGTTTGAAGACCCCTGAGCTCTGTAGAGATGAACCGGATCATGCAGGGAATA
This sequence comes from Bombina bombina, assembly GCF_027579735.1. Lineage (NCBI taxonomy): Eukaryota > Metazoa > Chordata > Amphibia > Anura > Bombinatoridae > Bombina > Bombina bombina. Next base: position 411,842,940 of record NC_069502.1, read on the forward strand.
CAATTAGTTGCTGACTGAAATATTTGATGCATAGTAAAAGCGCCCCTCCCCCACACACACAGCAGTGAGGGAGAACAGAAACTGACAGAAAAAACAGATTTAAGCAACTGCCAAGTGGAAAAATAGTGCCCAAACATTTATTCACTCAGTACCTCAGTAAATGAAAACGATTTTACATTCCAGCAAAAACGTTAAACATAATCTCTAGTTATTAAACAGCTTTATGTCTTTCTTACAGTGTAATTCTAGTGAATTACCATTCTCCCAGAATACTGAAGTGTAAAGTATACATACATGACATTATATCGGTATGGCAGGATTTTCTCATCAATTCCATTGTCAGAAAATAAAAACTGCTACATACCTCTATGCAGATTCATCTGCCCGCTGTCCCCTGATCTGAAGTTTACCTCACTCCTCAGATGGCCGAGAACAGCAATATGATCTTAACTACTCCGGCTAAAATCATAGCAAAACTCTGGTAGATTCTTCCTCAAACTCTGCCAGAGAGGTAATAACACACTCCGGTGTTATTTTAAAATAACAAACTTTTGATTGAAGATATAAAACTAAGTATAATCACCATAGTCCTCTCACACGACCTATCTAGTTGCTGGGTGCAAGAGAATGACTGGAGGTGACGTAGAGGGGAGGAGCTATATAGCAACTCTGCTGGGTGAATCCTCTTGCACTTCCTGTAGGGGAGCAGATAATATCCCACAAGTAATGATGACCCGTGGACTGATCACACTTAACAGAAGAAAGGTACGTTTTTTTTTCACAACAGGAGTGAAATGTAAATTTTGATGAATTAAAGTGCCCCTGTTTTTAATCAAATTTTTAAAAAACAGGCACTTTAGCATCAAAATTTACATTCACTTTAATACAGTGAACAGTTTTTCAGGGTTCAGCTTGGATACTTTCTTCAAGATGACTTAATCTTTCTAGTCATAAATCATTGATCTTATTCACTTTCCTGTAAAGTGCTGCTGGCTAAAGTTAAGTATTAAACTGTGACAGTTACAAAACACATATAAACCTACTACTCATTGATCATATCTCAATGTCCCTATTTTTATTGATGGGACAGCTGGGGGAGAAGATGGACAAATGATTACTTATCATGACTACTGATATCTTCAGGAGGAAAGCTGAGTCTGACAGGGAAGATGAGACAGTGGAGATAGGAGAAGATAAACGTCAGGGTCATCCATCTCCCTGTGATAGGTCAGTATCAGTGGAGGTTTCAAGGCAACAGCTCAACCTGCAAGTGATGTTACAAACCAAAGCAAAGAGAACAATAAAGTTTCTTACTGTTGATAGAGCTTGTTAGTGTGAAACATAAAACACGCAATTATGTGTAATTAAAATATTTGAAGTTTTCACAGAGATAAGTCAAGTGAAGGGCATACAGGTAAGATGGATTTATACTTACATACATATATATTTTCTATAATGGGATTTTAACAGTTCCTCGTAGTGTAAATGTTTATAATATCTACAAGATTTCCTAACTTTACTGTACAGAACAAGGTTTATCTATGCTGAATTTCTATTTCTGCAAGAAAATGTTATTGTTGACATGAGGTTCTAGTTATGGTAAATCACAATTTTTCAAAAATCCATTTTAGAGACTTCTGTTGTCTTATAAACCTATATAAATGATCTCAATTGCTAATAAACAAGACAGAATGTCAAAATGTTAAATCTCAATCATGAAGATGAGATTGCCAAGAGAAAAATAAAAAAATACTGTAACAATCACAAAAGTGTGTGTATGAAATGCTAACAAACATTTAAAAGGAAAGAAATAGCTAAACGTTGTTTCTAGATTTTGTGGTACTGATTTAAAGTTTCTTTTGTTTACTGCAGATCTTATTCACTATATATATATTATGCCAAGGTGCACTGCTAGTAAATCTCCATATCCTCCAAAAAGCAGGCACTCACTGGACTTTGTATAAAAAAAATATAAATTTTATTAGATCATATTAAAAGACAAACGTTTCAGCACTGCTATGTGCCGTTGTCAATGTCACAAAAAATCGGAAGGAAGTGCAACTAAGCACCCGAAATCAAGTAACACACATTAAAACACTTACCCCTTAAATACAAAACAGGTACCCCTTAACCTTGCCGCCATCCATTGAAACGCTTGTTCAGACACTGGCCCTGACGTCACACTGACACGCTAGACGTGCCTAGCGTGATGACGCATAGCACGACGTTGTCATGGCAACGTCAGAAACAATACAACAGCGTCTCTACCGTGTGTCAAGAATACCCAGGGTGACAGTGCGCATGTTCAGAGACCAATGTCTCATAGGGCACAACAGTTGCTAGTAGCAACAAACGTAAATATCAACATTGTCGCACTATAAACACTCCGAGCATCATGATCACATGGATTGATGGGGCAATTCACGTATTATTGTAGACAAAGTGTAATCACAATACCGGTATGTAAATCGACAATTATCAAGTCATCACACCGAATTGATCAGAGACATTGATAATTACAAATCCATCATAGTCAATTTGTAAGCATACCTAGTATTACACTGTATACAAGAACACAAAAAAATGGCAGGGTTTTAAGCAATGTTGGCTCAGTGCTGCTACTATATAAACAAAGGATAACATGATGGCATATGTAAATGAAAGCAAAGTCATACAATTAAATATAGTTATGCCTCAAGCCTATAGGAGTATGGTAAATCAACATCATAGAAGCAGACACCCCAGGACTCACAGTCTTGTCTGGACAGGAGAACACAGCTTTTATTAATAGTAGGGGCTAAAGTCCAGTGTGGTATTTAAGCCACGTGGAGCCATTGTGTCCAGTCTATATATCCACCTGCTCTCACATTGAAGTAGCTTATTTGCTCTGTCCCCACTCCTTGGACTGGGTGGTATGTGATCAATTAGCATAGATCTAATACTAGACACTGGATGTTTAAAGTGTGCACAGTGGCGTGCCACTTACTGGTCAGAATCACCACTCTTCAAGCCTCACGGATGGCATAACGATGATTAGCCATCCTATCGCGGAAGGAGGTGGTCGTTTTGCCAATGTAGACATTAGAACAAGGACAAATGAGCATATAAATTACAAAGGTGCTTGTGCAACTAAGTCGGTAATTGATCTTATACCGCTGGTCTCCTGTGAGGATGTTGAAAAGAGTCACATTTAAGCATGCTGTTACATGTAGTGCAGCTTCCACAAGGGAAGCAGCCTTTCTTTGACGACTTTAACCAAGTCTCCTTTTTGTAGTGGTTAACTGGGTCAGATTTCACGAGGATATCCCTCAGGTTCCTGGCTCTCTGATAAACCAATCTAGGAGCAGTCATCTTTTGGAAGGGTAACATGGGATCAGTCCCAACCACAGGCCAATGGCGACGTACAGCCTTGGTAAGACATTCACAACCAGGTCTGAACGTGGTAATCAAATTTAGTTGCTCACTCGTCTCCTTTGATGGGATCCTTGTATCAAGTATAGTATCAGGGTTCAACAATTTTTCTTGAATACCACAAATCTCATTTTTTGGATAGCCCCTTCTAACTAGTTTTTCGCCCATTTTGTTCAGTTGGATCATTTTCAGGGGTGTCTCGCTGTTGTTCCTCAGCGCCCTAGTGAGTTGGGAGGTGAGTATACCCTTTTTCTGGTGTTTAGGGTGAAAGCTACTGGCGTGCAATAATGAGTTGCGGTCTGCGGGTTTAGTGTACAAAGATGTACCGAACCGCCAACCACCAGAATTATTGACCTTAAACACACTCAAATCCAAAAAATTAACCTTATCAAAACTGAACTCAAGCTTAAAGCGAATGGGACTAGCCAAGAGGTTCAAATGTGACACCCACTCACGCAATAACACCTCGCCACCTCTCCAGACGACGAAAATATCATCGATGTAGCGGGTGTAATAAACCACTTGTTGGTTCTCAAAGGGTTTCATTAGCTCCTGCTCGTACCAAGCCTTATAGATATTTGCGTAAGTGGGTGCCACATTTGACCCCATGGCTGTGCCTGCCACCTGCAAATAATAACAATTTTCAAACTTAAAGTAGTTCTTTTCTAGACAAATGGTCAGCAATTCACATATGAATTCAATGGGAGGGCCATTATAGTGGGCATTATTGGTCACCATGGACCTGACAGCCTCCACTCCACCAACATGGGGAATAACAGTGTAAAGACTGTCAACGTCCATGGTGACCAAAATGTCATCATGTCGCAAATCAATAAAATCACCAAGTATCCTCAGCAGACTAGGCGAGTCCTGTAGATAGGCCCTAGTGTTTTTAACAACATCCTGTAAGTGGGAATCAATGTAGATGGCAAGGTTAGTAAGAACCGAACCCCGGGCAGATACATTGGGTCTGCCCGGGGGGTTCACCAATGTTTTGGGAAACTTCGGTAGTAAATATAATACAGGCACTATGGGGTATTCAGTTGTCAAGAATGTTCGTTCTTTCTCACTTATGAAACCTGCTTCTAGACTACATTGTAAGAAAGTATCAATCGCTTTTTTGTAGATATGTGTGGGATTACCCCTCAATTTAATGTAAGTATCTGAGTCAGCCAACTGTCTCAAGGCTTCCTGGCGATAATCGGCGTAATCAAGTACTACAATAGATCCGCCCTTATCCGCAGGGCGGATAATGATAGATCTATCGCTGCTGAGGTCAGCAAGTGCTTTCCTCTCTGCTACGCTAAGATTTGGATAACATTTCGTCTGTGAAGCATCACAAATATCATAAGTAAGTAATCTTGTGTAACTCCTAATGGAGGAAAGCACAGCAGAGAGGGAAGCACTTGCTGACCCATTGGCTAGTCCCATTCGCTTTAAGCTTGAGTTCAGTTTTGATAAGGTTAATTTTTTGGATTTGAGTGTGTTTAAGGTCAATGATTCTGGCAGTTGGCGGTTCGGTACATCTTTGTACACTAAACCCACAGACCGCAGCTCATTATTGCACGCCAGTAGCTTTCACCCTAAACACCAGAAAAAGGGTATACTCACCTCCCAACTCACTAGGGCACTGAGGAACAACAGCGAGACACCCCTGAAAATGATCCAACTGAACAAAATGGGCGAAAAACTAGTTAGAAGGGGCTATCCAAAAAATGAGATTTGTGGTATTCAAGAAAAATTGTTGAACCCTGATACTATACTTGATACAAGGATCCCATCAAAGGAGACGAGTGAGCAACTCAATTTGATTACCACGTTCACACCTGGTTGTGAACGTCTTACCAAGGATGTACGTCGCCATTGGCCTGTGGTTGGGACTGATCCCATGTTACCCTTCCAAAAGATGACTGCTCCTAGATTGGTTTATCAGAGAGCCAGGAACCTGAGGGATATCCTCGTGAAATCTGACCCAGTTAACCACTACAAAAAGGAGACTTGGTTAAAGTCGTCAAAGAAAGGCTGCTTCCCTTGTGGAAGCTGCACTACATGTAACAGCATGCTTAAATGTGACTCTTTTCAACATCCTCACAGGAACCAGCAGAATAAGATCAATTACCGACTTAGTTGCACAAGCACCTTTGTAATTTATATGCTTATTTGTCCTTGTTCTAATGTCTACATTGGCAAAACGACCACCTCCTTCCACGATAGGATGGCTAATCATCGTTATGCCATCCATGAGGCTTTGAAGAGTGGTGATTCTGACCAGTAAGTGGCACGCCACTGTGCACACTTTAAACATCCAGTGTCTAGTATTAGATCTATGCTAATTGATCACATACCACCCAGTCCAAGGGGTGGGGACAGAGCCAATAAGCTACTTCAATGTGAGAGCAGGTGGATATATAGACTGGACACAATGGCTCCACGTGGCTTGAATACCCCACTGGACTTTAGCCCCTTCTATTAATAAAAGCTGTGTTCTCCTGTCCAGACAAGACTGAGTCCTGGGGTGTCTGCTTCTATGATGTTGATTTACCATACTCCTATAGGCTTGAGGCATAACTATATTTAATTGTATTACTTTGCTTTCATTTACATATGCCATCATGTTATCCTTTTTTTATATAGTAGCAGCACTGAGCCAACATTGCTTAAAACCCTGCCATTTTTTTGTGTTCTTGTATACAGTGTAATATTAGGTATGCTTACAAATTGACTATGATGGTATGTAATTATCGATGTCTCTGATCAATTCGGTGTGATGACTTGATAATTGTCGATTTACATAACGGTATTGTGATTACACTTTGTCTACAATAATACGTGAATTGCCCCATCAATCCATGTGATCATGATGCTCGGAGTGTTTATAGTGCGACAATGTTGATATTTACGTTTGTTGCTACTAGCAACTGTTGTGCCCTATGAAACATTGGTCTCTGAACATGCGCACTGTCACCCTGGGTATTCTTGACACACGGTAGAGACGCTGTTGTATTGTTTCTGACGTTGCCATGACAACGTCGTGTTATGCGTCATCACGCTAGGCACGTCTAGCGTGTCAGCGTGATGTCAGGGCCAGTGTCTGAACAAGCGTGTCAATGGATGGCGGCACGGTTAAGGGGTACCTGTTTTGTATTTAAGGGGTAAGTGTTTTAATGTGTGTTACTTGATTTCGGGTGCTTAGTTGCACTCCCTTCCGATTTTTTGTGACATTGACAAAGGCACATAGCAGTGCCGAAACGTTTGTCTTTTAATATGATCTAATAAAATTTATATATTTTTATACAAAGTCCAATGAGTGCCTGATTTTTGGAGGATATATATATATATATATATATATATATATGTGTGTGTGTATATTAAATGCACATGCATATGTAAATATCTATCCCACCCACTACTGATGGACTGTACTATAGTGATCAATTTAGGTTTTATTTATCTAGACCATAAATTTGTATATACATGTAAGATGGAATATATGGCCACTTCAGAGCCTATTGCACATGCACAAAATAATAGAATTATTCCAAATCTTAGCAAACATGTTGAATAGGCTACTTTTGCACTTTTTGAAGTCCTTTTAGGTGGTAAAAAACTATCCCAAAAACCTGTTGAAAAATACTGAAAAGTTTGATTGTGATATTGAAAATGAATGTATCTTCGGGGTGATGTTTCCAATATCCGATATTTCTCCTATGTGATTAAGGTGTTATTGTTTAAATTGTTATTGTCCCTATAAAGCCTATAAACACAATCAACAAGATTGTAATGAAGCCCTATGTGCTTATCCCTTTAAAGTCAGCTCCAGAGCAGCCATAAACTACTGGACCTAGCTTAACACATCTGCTGAGCCAGTGACAAGAGGCATATACGTGTAACCAACAAACACTAGCTACGTCCCAGTAGAGCATTGGTGCTTTGAGCTTTCCTTAGTGTGCTTTCCAACAAATGATACCAAGAAAATAAAGTATGTTTTATTATAGAAGTAAATTGAAAAGCATTTTAAAATTGCATGCAGATCCTTTAAACCAGGAAATTATTGTGTTTATCAAAGGATCATGGTGCTGAAAAAATGTATCTCCTTTAATCTGTTTCTCATGATACATTTTACCAGCTAAAATGTATTGAATGTTTCACAAATAGCTACTTTAGCTTTGTTTTGTTATTTAGAATAGCTGGTATTGCTCATTGAAATCGCTGTCTATTATTAAAATGTCAGTGCTGCAGATGTATTGGCTATAGAAAAGCTATGTAAGCAAGAGGCAGCAGGTGAGCACTCATTTGAAAGGAGTTTCCTGTGCAAGCTTTAAATTCAATGAACAACCAGCTGCTAACCTAATTATGATGATTCTTTAACACGTGGACTGAGCATGTGCTAAAATTTAAATATTGAATGATGTTTAACATCCAAGATTTGAGGCTGAAATAGATTTTTACTACGTCAAATATGTTTCAAGTGCAAAAAAAATATGGAAAAATATGCTATAAAGGAACTTTAGAATAGATTGGAACACCACTGCAAGAGTATCTAACTGCAGAGTATTAGTGGAATTTATTCACCTGTGTCATGTTTTACCTTTCCCTTTGGCAGCATATAATTTGCATCTATAAATGTTTCTGACAATACTTGCAAAAACATACATGATACGTCTGTTTCTTATTGCACAGAGATCACATATTAACTGAAATTATTTATTGTTTTCATGCTAGGAAAGGAGTGCCTTATCCACCAGTAGAGACAAGTGATTGAACTTTGTCCTGTATGTGTGTGTATATATATATATATATATAAAAAAAAATGTATATGCACTTTATTAGTAATACTCTTCTAAGCAAAGTATTTCATTGCTTTTATGAACTCATTGTGCTATATTGGGAGTATCCTGTGATTTCTATTTCTGGGCCAATAGCAATTTCATGCTGTTACTTAAAATATTTTCTTTTGTGTCGTATTAAATTTTCTAGGTGTACTGTGAAATAGCCATAAACTAGAGTCCATTGGTAATGGTCTATCTAATACTTTAGAGGATTCTGTTACTACGCTCTCCCATAAAGGGGCTATATTGGTACAGGTCCACCAAATATGGGTCATTGTTCCTATCTCGAGACCACACCTCCAACACACATTACTTTGTGTATGGAATAACTGATTCTTACTGGAGTCATGTACCACCTGTGCAAGATTTTTAAGTTAAGCTCTATCAAATTAGCTGATACAGATGATTTCATAACATTGTGAAAAATTCCCCTTGCTTCCACCTGAGTAATGTCTGTACCCAACTCCCTAATTCCATCTTTCTAAGTAATATGGGGCATGTCCCGAAGGAGGTTGTTGTAATAATTTGTATATAAGAGATAAGGAGGCCTACTTATCAAGCCGTCAACTGTGCTGCATTCAACGGCACCAATGCGCTCGCCTGACATCGCCTAACATCGTGGCCGCGGACCTGAATACACTGTCCATATTTATATAAAAAGCTGTCAAAAAGCCGCGCACCAAGTACGGGGTGATGAGCAGCGGACTGTTGTTAACTAACAGTCATCGATCTCGCTGCTATTCGGCTTTTTCCCAGCTTTATTTATACCCTGTCACTAAACGCCGCCACTATACTAAAATGTTTAACCCCTTTCCCGCCGCTCCCGGACCCCGAAGCCACTAAATAAAGTAATTAACCCCTATTCCGCCACTCCCCGACACCGCCACAACTAAATAAAGTTATTAACCCCTATTCCGCAGTTCCCCGACACCACCGCAACCTAACTAAATGTATTAACCCCTATCCCTCCACTCCCGGAGCCCACCGCAACTCTAATAAAGTTATTAACCCCTATTCCGCCGCTTCCTGACACCGCCGCAACTAACTAAATGTATTAACCCCTATCCCTCCACTCCCGGAGCCCACCGCAACTCTAATAAAGGTATTAACCCCTATCCCTCCGCTCCCGGAGCCCACCGCAACTAAATAAATCTATTAACCCCTTAACCCCTGGCCTACCATATCACTATCACTTACTAAACCTATTAACCCCTAAACCGTCAGCCCCCCACATCGGCATAAACTAAATTAACCTATTAACCCCTAAACCTAACAACCTGCTAACTGTACATTAAAATTACATCATCACTATCATAATAAAATTTAAAATTACCTTTAGAATTAAATTAAACTATATTAAACTATTAATTAATCTACCCTAACTATTATACTAAAATTACATTAAACTGAAGGGTATGGGGACTTCCGGATGGGTGGAGTCAGCAAGCACACGCACGCTGACTGTGGGCTCTGAATTTGGAAGAGCCGGAAAAACTCCCCAAGAAGCCTGGATCCCTTGGCTACACTCTGAGGGTGGCAGTACGGGCAACGGGCTGACGCGGTCCAACCACAGGCAGGGAAGTCCTCATTTGCTGCTGGGCTCACAGCAGAGCCACATATCTTCGGCGCTGGAGATACATCCGACCTCAGCTGGGTAAGGCGGACCGGAAATAGGTTGCATCACTGGCTAAGGACGAGGCGCGGGTACAGGAGGCTACGGTGACAAGTCAAAAGTTATTCTACTGGCCTGAACACAGGAGTGCGGTCCCTAAAGGTACTACGAATCGGTGGCCTTTTTCCTTGGGCACTGGGGCATCAAACTATCTGGCCTGGTTCCAGATACCTATATATTCGTGCACAGGAGTACTTGCTACACAGCCAAGAGGATCACGCTGGTAACAGCAAGGGACCGCTAGCGGTAAGAGTATCACCTATATATATGGACTTGGTGAGTAGTCTATACTTCTACAAATTCATTTAAGCAGTATGAAATTACGCAAAGGGACAAAACTTTGTAAAGTGCCATATTGGCTGATTAAAATCATGTGTTGCCTTTAAACCAGTACTTACAAAGCAAGCTTAAAACGCTGAGGAATCTATAAGCTTGCCCCAGGTGGCTCTAAATTAATAATAAACACGCATTTCAAGATCTCAGTTTTGCTCAGAGGCACTGCGGGCTATAACATTAAAGATCTGGGACTGACCCTGCTAAGGCCCATGAAAAGTTACTGGAAAAGTTTATGGCATTTGGGTGCTAATTTGTTCTGTTGAAAGCTGAAGTCCAGGTAGAGGATATATCTGGATTATAATGATCGGCTCCTGATGCTAATTAAAGTGTCCCTTAAAGAGCCTGGAGACGTAAAACTGTGAACATTTTCTTGCTGAACAGAGGATAATGGTGGACTGGGTATGATTATCAGCTCAAGGGGAGAAATCTGTCTGAAAACATAATTTATGCTTACCTGATAAATTCCTTTCTTCTGTTGTATGATCAGTCCACGGGTCATCATTACTTCTGGGATATTATCTGCTCCCCTACAGGAAGTGCAAGAGGATTCACCCAGCAGAGTTGCTATATAGCTCCTCCCCTCTACGTCACCTCCAGTCATTCGACCAAAGACCAACGAGAAAGGAGAAACCAAGGGTGTAGTGGTGACTGAATTATAATTTAAAAAATATGTACCTGCCTTAAAAAACAGGGCGGGCCGTGGACTGATCACACAACAGAAGAAAGGAATTTATCAGGTAAGCATAAATTATGTTTTCTTCTGTTATGTGTGATCAGTCCACGGGTCATCATTACTTCTGGGATACCAATACCAAAGCAAAAGTACACGGATGACGGGAGGGATAGGCAGGCTCATTATACAGAAGGAACCACTGCCTGAAGAACCTTTCTCCCAAAAATAGCCTCCGAAGAAGCAAAAGTGTCAAATTTGTAAAATTTGGAAAAAGTATGAAGCGAAGACCAAGTTGCAGCCTTGCAAATCTGTTCAACAGAGGCCTCATTCTTAAAGGCCCAAGTGGAAGCCACAGCTCTAGTGGAATGAGCTGTAATTCTTTCAGGAGGCTGCTGTCCAGCAGTCTCATAGGCTAAACGTATTATGCTACGAAGCCAAAAAGAGAGAGAGGTAGCAGAAGCTTTTTGACCTCTCCTCTGTCCAGAATAAACGACAAACAGGGAAGAAGTTTGGCGAAAATCTTTAGTTGCCTGCAAGTAGAACTTGAGGGCACGAACTACATCCAGATTGTGTAGAAGACGTTCCTTCTTTGAAGAAGGATTTGGACACAAGGATGGAACAACAATCTCTTGATTGATATTCCTGTTAGTGACTACCTTAGGTAAGAACCCAGGTTTAGTACGCAGAACTACCTTGTCTGAGTGAAAGATCAGATAAGGAGAATCACAATGTAGGGCTGATAACTCAGAGACTCTTCGAGCCGAGGAAATAGCCATTAAAAATAGAACTTTCCAAGATAACAATTTTATATCAATGGAATGAAGGGGTTCAAACGGAACACCCTGTAAAACGTTAAGAACTAAGTTTAAACTCCAAGGCGGAGCAACAGTTTTAAACACAGGCTTGATCCTAGCTAAAGCCTGACAAAAGGCCTGGATGTCTGAATTTTCTGACAGACGCCTGTGTAACAAGATGGACAGAGCTGAGATCTGTCCCTTTAATGAGCTAGCCGATAAACCCTTTTCTAAACCTTCTTGTAGAAAAGACAATATTCTAGGAATCCTAACCTTACTCCAGGAGTAATCTTTGGATTCACACCAGTATAGGTATTTACGCCATATTTTATGGTAAATCTTTCTGGTAACAGGCTTCCTAGCCTGTATCAGGGTATCAATAACCGACTCAGAAAACCCACGTTTTGATAAAATCAAGCGTTCAATTTCCAAGCAGTCAGCTTCAGAGAAGTTAGACTTTGATGTTTGAATGGACCCTGAATCAGAAGGTCCTGTCTTAGAGGTAGAGACCAAGGCGGACAGGATGACATGTCCACTAGATCTGCATACCAAGTCCTGCGCGGCCATGCAGGCGCTATTAGAATCACTGATGCTCTCTCCTGTTTGATTTTGGCAATCAATCGAGGAAGCAGTGGGAAGGGTGGAAACACATAAGCCATCCTGAATTTCCAAGGTGCTGTCAAAGCATCTATCAGAACCGCTCCCGGATCCCTGGATCTGGATCCGTAGCGAGGAAGTTTGGCGTTCTGGCGAGACGCCATGAGATCTATCTCTGGTTTGCCCCAACGTTGAAGTATTTGGGCAAAGACCTCCGGATGAAGTTCCCACTCCCCCGGATGAAGAGTCTGGTGACTCAAGAAATCCGCCTCCCAGTTCTCCACTCCCGGGATGTGGATTGCTGATAGGTGGCAAGAGTGAGACTCTGCCCAGCGAATTATCTTTGATACTTCTATCATTGCTAGGGAGCTTCTTGTCCCTCCTTGATGGTTGATGTAAGCTACAGTCGTGATGTTGTCCGACTGAAACCTGATGAACCCCCGAGTCTTTAACTGGGGCCAAGCTAGAAGGGCATTGAGAACTGCTCTCAATTCCAGAATGTTTATTGGCAGGAGACTTTCCTCCTGACTCCATTGTCCCTGAGCCTTCAGAGAATTCCAGACAGCGCCCCAACCTAGAAGGCTGGCGTCTGTTGTTACAATTGTCCAGTCCGGCCTGCTGAACGGCATCCCCCTGGACAGATGTGGCCGAGAAAGCCACCATAGAAGAGAGTTTCTGGTCTCTTGATCCAGATTCAGAGTGGGGGACAAATCTGAGTAATCCCCATTCCACTGACTCAGCATACACAATTGCAGCGGTCTGAGATGTAGGCGTGCAAAGGGAACTATGTCCATTGCTGCTACCATTAAGCCGATCACCTCCATGCATTGAGCTACTGACGGGAGTTGAATGGAATGAAGGACACGGCATGCATTTAGAAGCTTTGTTAATCTGTCAGAGATGAACCGGATCATGCAGAAAATATAAGTGTAACTGACTGGAAATTTTTTGATGCGTAGCAAAGAGCGCCAAAAAACGGCCCCTCCCCCTCACACACAGCAGTGAGAGAGAAACGAAACTGTCATAATCAAAACAAGCAAACTGCCAAGTGGAAAAATAATGCCCAAATATTTATTCACTCAGTACCTCAGAAATGCAAACGATTCTACATTCCAGCAAAAACGTTTAACATGAAATAAATACCTATTAAAAGGTTTAATGTACTTTTACAGAGTAATTCCGGTGAAATACCATCCCCAGAATACTGAAGTGTAGAGTATACATACATGTCATTATAACGGTATAGCAGGATTTTCTCATCAATTCCATTCAGAAAATAAAAACTGCTACATACCTCAATGCAGATTCAACTGCCCGCTGTCCCCTGATCTGAAGCTTTTACCTCCCTCAGATGGCCGAGAAACAGCAATATGATCTTAACTACTCCGGTTAAAATCATAAGAAAAACTCTGGTAGATTCTTCTTCAAACTCTGCCAGAGAAGTAATAACACGCTCCGGTGCTATTGTAAAATAACAAACTTTTGATTGAAGTTATAAAAACTAAGTATAATCACCATAGTCCTCTCACACCTCCTATCTAGTCTTTGGGTGCAAGAGAATGACTGGGGGTGACGTAGAGGGGAGGAGCTATATAGCAACTCTGCTGGGTGAATCCTCTTGCACTTCCTGTAGGGGAGCAGATAATATCCCAGAAGTAATGATGACCCGTGGACTGATCACACATAACAGAAGAAACAAGGTTTATGTAAAGAAATAGTCTGTTGAATATTTTTGTTTGTTAAAGGAATTGCCGCATTCTATTAGCAAGGAAAGGGTGGAATTGTTGAGACTACGTTATTGTTATCAGGGGTATTACCTTGCTATAGTAACTATTGGATAAAGCTAGGTGTCCTAATAAAGTACAATTAAGCATTTTGGAAAAAGGGCAGACCATTAGTACAAGTTGATCTTCTAAAATTAATAAGTGTCCAATTAAACTGGTTTGTGATTATAAGACAGAAAGTGAGATACATGTATTTTGTTACATTATACATATTGTTGTAATGTATTCAATACTAGGATGTTGTTCTTACTTGCAGCAAATATTGTTAATATAATGACTGCTAATTTAAGTGATAACAACAGTTATATAAAGTGAGATTTCGGACAGAAGTGAATTTATTTGATATAAGTACTCCATAAGAGGTTACCAATATCTTAGGATAAGGCCCTGGTTGGTTATTAATAAATAGCTGAGCACTGCGTGGATTTGTGTTGCCTTGCTGTCCCTAATTTTTGAGTCTGGTTGGTTTCCTTTGCTTCCTTCCTTTTTTTTCCCTTTCACTATACGCACTATTTGCACGAGCTACACTGTTGGGTTTATAAGTTTTTTTTCTGTTTTTCTTTGGTTCACCCACACTTTTCTGTTGGTAGTTTCACTTTCTTTTTCTTAGATACTCTTTACGTGCGGGAGGTTTTTTGGCCTGCACGATAAAGAGTAGAAAGAGTTGACACTTTTGATCTTTTTTTTTTTTGCACGGATTCTATGTTAGAGAAACTTTTGTAACTTTTCTCGTATTTGGCTTACCCATCTGGCACTACTAGCTTTCACGGGTATATCTCACAATTTATTGCACAGAACGGGACGATCTTTATTACATATGGAAAAATTCCTCCTGCACTCTAAGAACAATTCGCCAATAATGGCGCCTAAACACAAGGACAGAAAGGCTAAACAGGTCGATATCAGTATAGAAGCTACAAATGACCATACACCGACCACAGTAGACAACACGAAACTACTTCAACAGATTTCTGATCTGTTCATGCCACAGTTCGAATCAATCAAACAGGATATTGCAAGTCTGTCAGGAGAGGTTAAGCAATTTGCTATAAGAATGGCAGATGTTGAAGCAAGGGTCTCGGACATAGAGGATCGTATTATTGTACAGGAACAGTCGAGTGTATCACAGAGTAGACAGATCAATTTACTGCATTCCAGACTAGAGGAATTAGAGGACAGGGCCCGCCGTAACAATTTGAGAATAGTGGGTCTCCCTGAAACAATAGAATTCCAGGATTTGCTGTCCTTTGCTTCCTCTAAGCCGCTGCAAGCATTGGGACTCACTACAGAAGGTCTCCCAATGCAGATAGAAAGGGCCCATAGAGTTGGCCCAATTAGGGATAAGCAGGATGGTACTGGTAGACCAAGACCGGTAATTATAAAATTTCTGAATTTTCAGGATAAAATAAGTATCCTCTGGCACTATCGTAAAAATAATAGTCTAGTGATTGCTCAACACAAAATATTGGTCTTCCAAGACTTCTCTGCAGAGACTCTATCTAAAAGGAGGGAGATGTCACCATTTTGTTCTAGACTGATTAAGGCTAACTTTAATGCAAGGTTAATATACCCTGCGAAAATTATTTTTGAAAAAGATGGTGCTTCAATAACATTAAATAATCAAGTGGAGGCTCAGGAATATTGTCCCAGACATTTGTAAGAGCAATAATTTTAAAAGTGGATTTGCAAGAAAGAAATGCTATGTTTTTCTTTTTTTTTCTCTTGATCTTGATGTGTGGGTTATATCTGAGAATCAGCCGATCCCAGGGAAGGGGGGGAGAGATATTGTTTTCCTTTTTGCTTGGATACATGTTTGTATCAGTTTTAATTTTTGCTGTGTTTGACAGTTATTTTTGTCCTTTTGATGGATCAGAAAAGATGTTGTGTGATGTTTTCTTTTTCCACTATTTTTTTGCTGTTTTAAATGGGGGATAAACTTAAATTAATTTCGTGGAATGTCGGGGAACTGGGGAAACATAGGCCCGACATTGCATTTGTTCAAGAGACCCACCTGAAACCTAACGAATTACTTAAACTGAAAACTAAATGGGTGGGAGAGGTATTTGCAACAATGTATGAGAAAAGGAAAAGAGGAGTTGCTATACTGCTCAATAAACAACTTTCTTATCAGATTATATCCCAGGTATTAGACATAGAAGGTAGACTTCAGATTTTGGAAATCTTGATCAATAAGTGTAATTTTATTCTATGCAATGTATACGGTCCAAACTCCTTGGATAGAGGATTCTGGGAGAAGCTGAGTCTGCAGTTACTCCCTTTCATAGGGAAGAATATTATCTTGGCTGGAGATCTTAACATGTCATTCACTTCTAGTTTAGATAGGTCGAACCCCACGCAAAGATCCAGATATAATAGGGAGGCGAAGGTCTTACAGAACTTTGGTTATAAGCTTGCTCTTAAAGATGTATGGAGACTGCAACACCCTGATAGTAAAGAGTATACCTGTGAGTCGAAGACTTTTAAATCCTTTTCACTAATAGACTATTTCTTAATATCTAGTATTATGTTTGGTTTAGAGATTAAATCAGATATAGGTGAGATTGTTATTTCCGACCATGCAATTATCACCTTAGAAATTAATGCAATGCGCCCATCAGGTGTATGCAACTTTTTCCCTCAATATCTAGTTAATAACTCCAAATTTAAGAATTGGCTACAAGCCAGCTGGAAAGAATTCTATCAGATTAATGCTGCATATGGTGATAAGCCAGAAATTTTGTGGGAAACAGCAAAAGCAGTTTTTAGGGGTAAGATCAAAGCTTATATATGCAAATAGAAAAAAAAAAAAAAAAAATAGAGAAGAACAATTAGCCAACCAGGTGAAAAATACTTATAAGAGATATTTAAATTATCTCAACCAGACTTCCTGGGCTAATTATAATGCCGCTCGAGTAGAGAGAGATTTGTTCCTGAAACAAGGTCTAGCCCTAGAAATCCAAAAACAAAAAGCTAGATTTAGAGGTCATTATGGTAATTCTGCAAAATGCCTAGCAAAATTATCTAAAGGTTGGTCGCAGAAGAATTTTATAGCTACAATTAAGATTGGGAACAGAAGAATTACTAACATCTCTGAGATAAGAAGGGAGCTTGTTAAATAATTTCAAGAGGTTTATTCGGCAGGAGTAGTCATTCCAGAGAACAAAAAATAATTTTGGAATAGTATAGAGCTACCTAAAATAGATTCTCAGGATTTAAGCCGGTTGAATGAACCTCTCTCACTATGTGAGATTTCAGATGCAATTAAACAGGCCAAGTCTAATAAGACACCAGGTCCGGATGCTCTTCCATCTGAGTTCTATAAACTCCTACACGATCAAATTCTTCATATATTAGCGTAACTTTTCAATGAGTATTACATCAAAAACCAAATGCGATCAAGGTTCTTTTCAGCATCCAATGTGGCGTTGATCTTTAAAAAAGGATAAAAACCCAGAAATGTTGTCTTCTTATAGGCCTATATCGTTGCTAAATCAAGATTATAAGCTTCTAACGGCCATTATCTCAAATAGACTTAAGCATATCCTGGAGCCACTAATTCACCCAGATCAGGCAGGCTTTATGGCTGGAAGAAATTCAGTGAAGAATCTTCGAAAAGCGATGCTGGTCATTGATCATTTTTGGAATAGATCAACTAAAAAAAAGTTATACCATAATACCGACCTAGCTCTCCGAGAAGGCGTTTGACTGTATAGTCTGGGATCACCTGTTTAGTGCGCTTAAAGGATTTGGTCTCATAGGGAACTTTTACGATTTTATAAGCACGTTATATCAGACTCCAACATCTGCTATTATTATTAATGGAGAGATATCTGAGAGTTTTACTCTCCAACGAGGTACTCGTCAGGGGTGCCCTCTTTCTCCCTTATTGTTTAATCTATCTCTAGAGCCACTGGCGATATTATTAAGAAAAGATCTAAAAGGAATTAAGTTGGGGAATAAGAACTTTGTGACATCACTATTTGCAGATGATATTCTGCTCTACCTCAGTAACACTAAACAAGCTATACCCCAATTGTTAAAGATTATTGAAATATTTAGCTCAATTTCAGGCTATAAAATGAATTGGGGGAAATCAGAACTGCTGTGGATCTACAAACCTAAGAGCTATATCCCACATCCTTTTAAAGAAGTACAAGAAATTAAGTACTTAGGTATCATGTTAAGTAATAACCCTTCATTATGGTATGATTCAAATTTCCGGAAATGTATAGATTTGTTCGAACAGAAATTATTAGCTTGGCATAATCTTCCCATTTCTCTGTCAGCGCGTGTAATGCTAATCAAAACAAGTCTATTCCCAAAATTACTGTATTTATTACAGAATCTGCCTCTTTTGATTAGGAAAAAGGATTTAAGATTTCTACAAATGTTATTTACTAGATTTATATGGCTTGGGAAGAAAGCCAGGATATCTTTGGTTAAAGTATCCCTTTTAAAAGCACATGGTGGTTTGGCGTTACCTAATCTTCAGTTTTATAACTATGTTGCACTTACCAAATTTGTATTAGATTGGATATCAGAAAAAGAGCATGTCTCCTTTTTTGAACTAGAATCACAGTTGGTAGCCCCATTCTCACTTAAAGCACTGATACATATTCCAGCTATGAGTTTACCAACTAATGTGACACATTTACACACTTTTAAATATATCATCCTGGCATGGCAGAAACTCTGCTCTGAGCTGCATATCAACTTCCGTAGATCCGAATTTCTTCCTTTAGTAGGAAACCCCGCTTTTCTTCCGGGGATTACATACAAAGTTTTTGCTACATGGGCCAGGAATGGCCTTCAAAATGTAAAAGATATTTGTGTAAACGATTCCCTAACGATTAAGACATTTGCAGAACTAAGAACTAGTTTTAATATAGAAAAAACCTCCTTCTATGCATATCTCCAGGTACAACATTGGATCGCGACTTTACGTGCAGGGGATAGTTCCAGACCCTCATTGGGGGTCCTAGAAGATGTGATTAGACTTTATTTTGCTGGGAAAATCTCCATCTCAATTCCTTATAATATCCTCATTAAGCACCACGGACTGCTACATATTGACGATATAGAGAGGAAATGGGACAAATCCTTAAAAATTACTAAAGGATATATTCTTCAAAGTTTTAAACTAGTTGATCAAACGCAAGTCTTTATAGATTGGAGGGAATCACACTTCAAGTTAACCAATTTGCTATATATTACACCAGCTAAAATGTCAAAATGGTACAAAAAGGAGGTTAATTGTCCCAAATGTAATGCTAGGGATGCAGACGAAATGCACTGTTTCTGGAGTTGCCCTAAAATAATGCAGTTCTGGAGTAAAGTATGTTTCTGGACGAATAAAGTGATTGCTTGTAATCTCATTCTCGAGCCGAGATATATTTTTTTCCTTTTAAATCATGAGGACCCTTACTCGAATACGAGACTTATAAACACTATTATCCTAGTGGGACGCAATGTCATTCTCAGGAACTGGAAGTCCTCCCGGGAGCCTAAATTCAAGGAGTTTTTAAACAAAATGCACAACCAGATTACTATGGAACAATTTAATTTAAGAGACTATAGCGACAAGTCAATCCAAAGATTTTTTCTTAAATGGGAAAAAGTAATAATAACCTTTCCTTTAGATGCACAATTGCAGTTAATAGCCCCACTAAGGGAATCTTGCTGGTTTGTTCAGCACTTGGAACTTGGCTTATTTCCATCTAATTGGAAACTATAAAAAATTTTGTTTCTCCCTTTTTTACTCCGCCTCTTTAAGAGATTTTGCCGTCTATGTAATTTAGGCGCTTTTTTTTTGTTTTCTTTTTTTATCTTTTTTTTGCTGTTCGCCATACCGCCTTTAGTGTCCCCCTTCGTCACCCTGGGTTTCTGCTGATTGTCCACTCCAGGAGGTTTTATGGAGTTAGCCAGTAAGATTAATCTTCATTGACAACAAGATCTAAATGTCATTGTTTGTTGTGTAAAGGACCATAAGCATAAAGTATATTGGAGTTTAATTTAATATGCTAATGTAGAATTGGTATGTTTCCCTTATTTTGTAATTGATGTGTTAATAATTGATTTTCCTTGTCTTATTTCTGTACCCTTGAATGATATTTCAATAAAAACTTAAAAAAAAAAAAAAAATTACATTAAACTACAAATTAAATTAAATATATTATATAGTTAAAAACCTAACCCTACTCAAATAATTTAAATATACTATTAAAAATTACAAAGTTACAAAAAAAACTAACAACTAAGTTACACAAAATAACAAACACTAAGTTACAAAAAAATAAACATTAAGTTACACAAAATTAAAAAAAAATTATCAAATATTTAAACTAATTACACCTAATCTAAGAGCCCTATGAAAATAAAAAAGCCCCCCACAAAATAAAAAAAACCTAGCCTACAATAAACTACCAATGGCCCTTAAAAGGGCCTTTTGTGGGGCATTGCCCCAAATAAATCAGCTCTTTTACCTGTAAAAAAACAACCCCCCAACAGTAAAACCCACCACCCATACAACCAACCCCCCCAAATAAAAACCCAATCTAAAAAACCTAAGCTCCCCATTGCCCTGAAAAGGGCATTTGGATCTGCATTGTCCTTAAAAGGGCATTTAGCCCTTTCTCAGCCCAAACCCTACTCTAAAATTAAAACCCACCCAATAAACCCTTAAAAAAACTAACACTAACCCCTGAAGATCCACTTACAGTTTTGAAGACCGGACATCCATCCTCAACGAAGCGGCAGAAGTCCTCATCCAAGCGGGCTGAATCAAGCTCGCCACAATTACGCTGCGGAATTCCAGCGTATTTGCGATTGACGGCTTGAGAAATAGGCCTCAAGGAGTGTTGTGTCAGACTCTTAGCTATGCAAATGTTCTCAAATTGAGTCAAAGGCCTGATAAGGTTTCTCCTGTCTCTATGTTTAGAGATGAAAGAGATGCATTGGTGGTGGAATAGCCAGTCCCGAAAGACAGACAAACCGCAGTCAAGTAGTTCTCTAGCTGAGAGGAGTTTAGCTTCATTACCCAATTGAAACTCCAGAAGGGTCCTAACTGTTGGTCCCAGATGGTGCTGTAATAAGCGTAGCTCCGGGACGAACTCCCCATTTTCAAATAGAGGTGTCAGAGGGGAGTGTTTAGATATGTGTGGAAATTTTGATGTGACATTACTCCATACTTTAAAAGTTTCCAAGCTTAGTGAGTTTAAGATGATGTTCTTAGGTGGTGACCCCAGATTGTTCCAGCATTGGGACCCTAAGTGACTGATATTTGACACTTCATGTTCTATTTGTACCCATATCTTATTTTGATAGTTATAGAACCAATCAAGTACCCATTGTAAAAATATGGCTTTGTCTATACTTTAACAGGTCAGGTACCCCCAAACCCCCATACTGCATGGGTAGACACATCATATTTTTATTTATTCTAGCATTTTTTTGTCCCAGATAAACTCTAAAAATTTTTACTGTAATGATGGTAGGTAGTTGTAAGGGAGAGGAATAGGTAAGACCTGTAGAATGTACAATATGCGTGGTAAGACATTCATTTTAAAGATGTTTATTATCCCTATCCAAGATGTGTGTAGAGATCTCCATGATGACAGATCTGCTATTATTCATTTTTGTAGTGGGATATAGTTAGTCTTGTGTTCTGTCCATAAGATAGACCCCCAGATTTTTTTATTTAATTTTTAACATAATTTTTATTGAGGCAATAAAAAAAAAGTACAGATATGCAGTATACTACAATTTGTAAGCTTAACAGGTATCACCATGGACAAATATTGGAAATTATCATACATAAAACATAATACAGTACTTTGTAATGGTCATTATAGAGTACATAATATAAGAAACTATAGAAATGCTTCAATATACTGCACTCTGACTGGAAGAACTAAACAAACCTTGTAGCACCTCCATATTTTTTTGTTTGTTATTTTTTTTTTGAGTATTCTACAATGTTAAATTCCCCCATAGCAAATACTAAAGTAGCCAGCTAACTATTGTCACCAAATAATATAAGAAGGTCACTCATGGACCTCCCTAATAAAGAAAAAAAAAAACCTTTGGCTAAGGGGAAGAAAAGAAGATACAAATAGGGTTCCAAGGGATGCATTTCTTTCATGTAATTGGCAAGAGTCCATGAGCTAGTGACATATGGGATATACATTCCTACCAGGAGGGGCAAAGTTTCCCAAACCTCAAAATGCCTATAAATACACACCCCACCACACCCACAATTCAGTTTTACAAACTTTGCCTCCTATGGAGGTGGTGAAGTAAGTTTGTGCTAGATTCTACGTTGATATGCGCTTCTCAGCATGCTGAAGCCCGGTTTCCTCTCAGAGTGCAGTGAATGACAGAGGGATGTGAAGGGAGTATTACCTATTGAATGCAATGGTCATCCTAATGGGGATCTATTTCATAGGTTCTCTGTTATCGGTCGTGGAGATTCTTCTCCTACCTCCCTTTTCAGATCGACGATATACTCTTATATAAACCATTACCTCTACTGATTCTCGTTTCAGTACTGGTTTGGCTATCTGCTATATGTAGATGAGTGTCTTTTGGTAAGTATGTTTTCTTTTATTTATGACACTCTCAGCTATGGTTTGGCACTTTATATCTAAAGTTCTAAATATATGTTTTTATACTTATATTTGCCATGATTCAGGTTAATCAGTATATTTCCTTTTTACAGACTGTCAGTTTCATTTTGGGAAATGCATATGAATAAATTTTTTCTTACCTGAAAATTTTTTCAAATTGTCTTTTTTTCTAAATTGCGAGCTGTTAGGATCGCGGGAGCGCAAAATGCTATAATTTATTGTGTCATTTTTGGTGCAAGACTTTTTTGGCGCGAGAATTACGTTTGTTGACGTTATGACGTCATTTCCGGCGTCTTAGTTGGCGCCGAGAGTTTTCAATTTAGTTGCGTCATCTATGACGCTCGTGTTTATTGCAGACATTTTTGGCGTCAAAAAATATTTTGTCAATTGTGGGCGTCATTCTTGGCGCCAGATTTTTTGACATTATTTAAGTCATTATTTCTTTTTGCTTCTGGTTTCCAGAGGCTTATTCTGTTTGCATTTTTTCCAATTCCCGAATCTGTCATATAAGGAAATTGATAATTTTGCTTTATATGTTGTTTTTTTCTATTTACATATTGCAAGATGTCTCAAACTGACCCTGTATCAGAATCTACTTCTGGAATGCTGCTGCCTGATGTCGGTTCTACCAAAGCTAAGTGCATTTGTTGTAAACTTGTGGTAACTGTTCCCCCGGCTGTAGTTTGTGTTAGTTGTCATGATAAACTTTCAAAAGCAGACAATATTTCCATTAGTAGTAATCCATTACCTGTTGTTGTTCATTCAACATCTAATGTTCAGGATATTCCTGTTAATGTAAGATAATTTGTTTCTAATTCTATTCAGAAGGCTCTGTCTGTTATACCACCTTCTAATAAACGGAAAAGGTATTTTAAAACTTCTCATAAATTCGAAGAATTTTTAAATGACCGAGAGCATTCTGATTTATCTATCTCTGATGAGGATATATCTGGTTGAGAAGATTCTGTCTCAGATATTGACACTGACAAATCTTCATATTTATTTAAAATGGAGTATATTCGTTCTTTATTAAAAGAGGTGTTGATTGCATTAGATATGGAGGAGACTAGTCCTCTTGATATTAAAACCAGTAAACGTTTAAATTCTTTTTTAAACCTCATGTAGTTATTCCAGAGGTTTTTCCAGTTCCTGATGCTATTTCAGATGTAATTTCTAGGGAATGGAATAGTCTGGGTACTTCATTTACGCCTTCTCCAAGGTTTAAGAAGCTGTACCCTTTGCCGACTGATAGATTGGAGTTTTGGGAAAAGATCCCCAAAGTTGATGGGGCTATCTCTACTCTTGCTAAGCATATTACTATTCCTACGGCGGATAGTACTTATTTTAAAGATCCTTTAGATAGGAAGCTTGAATCTTTTCTAAGGAAGGATTATTTATGTTCAGGTCATCTTCTTAGGCCTGCTATTTCTTTGGCTGATGTTGCTGCAGCTTCAACTTTTTGGTTGGAAACTTTAGCACTAGTACTAGATCCTAATGTGTATAGCATTGTTAAGCTAATTCAACATGCTAATAATTTCAATTGTGATGCCATTTTTTATATCATTAGAATTTATGTCAGATATATGTCTTTAGCTATTTTTGCTAGAAGAGCTTTATGGCTTAAATCCTGGAATGCGGATATGACTTCTAAGTCAACTTTGCTATCTCTTTCTTTCCAAGGTAATAAATTATTTGGTTCTTAGTAGTGATGTTGCAAACTTAAAATTTTCCGTTCGCGAATGGCGAACGCGAACTTCCGCAAATGTTCGCGAACGGGCGAACCGGGCAAACCGCCATAGACTTCAATAGGCAGGCAAATTTTAAAACCCACAGGGACTCTTTCTGGCCACAATAGTGATGGAAAAGTTGTTTCAAGGGTACTAACACCTGGACTGTGGCATGCCGGAGGGGGATCCATGGCAAAACTCCCACGTAAAATTACATAGTTGATGCAGAGTCTGATTTTATTCCATAAAGGGCATAAATCACCTAACATTCCTAAATTGTTTGGAATAACGTGCTTTAAAACATCAGGTATGATGTTGTATCGATCAGGTAGTGTAAGGGTTACGCCCGCTTCACAGTGACAGACCAAACTCCCCGTTTAACGCACCGCAAACAGTCCATTTGCACAACCGCAAACTCCCCATTTGTACAAGGTTGGATACCAAGCTAGCCATGTCCCGTTCCTTGTCCTTACTGATGTCATTGAAGGTCTCTTCCTCCACCCAGCCACGTACAACACCAAGGGTCCCCGAAAGGTGACAACAAGCCCCCTGGGACGCCTGCTGTGTTTGGTCTTCCACCTCCTTAAAGCCACCTTCCTCCTCTGACTCCTCTTCTTCAGACTCCTCTCTCTGCGTTGCCTCTCTCTGCGTTATTATAAGGTGTGTTAAGTAGTACTATTCCTATCAGTTTAATCCCTGTTCCGTCCCCGGGACGTGTATATGGCATGGATTTTAGGAACCGGGAGATGGAAAAAGATGCTTGGTCGGTCCTCCTACTTCAAATTTGGGGCACTGCGCGTGCAATCTACTGTGCCACCAGATATGAGTGGTGTGTTAAGTAGTACTATTCTTATCAGTTTAATCCCTGTTATGTCCCCTATCAGGGGACGTGTATATGGCATGGATTTTAGGAACCGTGAGATGGAAAAAGATGCTTGGTCGGTCCTCCAACTTCAAATTTGGGGCACTGCGCGTGCAATCGTGGCCGGACTTTTAGCCGACGGACATTTGGCAGATGGACATTTGGCCGACGGACATTTGGCCGAAACACAAGTGGCTGTCAGATAACAGTCCGGCCACGAGATAGATAGATTTGATAAATAAATAGATACATAGATTAGATAGATAGATCAATAGATGCAATAGATACATTTGATAGATACGATAGATAGATTGATAGATAGATTTGATAGATAAATAGATAGATTTGATAGATGATTTCCCAGACAGAGAATTACAAGACGTGCGGTCTGGGACCCATGGTAAGGTTCCCAGAGGCAGTTGCAGCTCCAGGGGACGTGTATATGGCATGGATTTTAGGTACCGGGAGATGGAAAAAGATGCTTGGTCGGTCCTCCTACTTCAAATTTGGGGCACTGCGCGTGCAATCTACTGTGCCACTAGATATGAGTGGTGTGTTAAGTAGTACTATTCTTATCAGTTTAATCCCTGTTACGTCCCCTATCAGGGGACGTGTATATGGCATGGATTTTAGGAACCAGGAGATGGAAAAAGATGCTTGGTCGGTCCTCCTACTTCAAATTTGGGGCACTGCAAATGCAATCTACTGTGCCACCAGATAGGAGTGGTGTGTTAAGTAGTACTATTCTTATCAGTTTAATCCCTGTTACGTCCCCTATCAGGGGACGTGTATATGGCATGGATTTTAGGAACCGTGAGATGGAAAAAGATGCTTGGTCGGTCCTCCTACTTCAAATTTGGGGCATTGCGCGTGCAATCGTGGCCGGTCTTTTAGCCGACGGACATTTGGCAGACGGACATTTGACCGACGGACATTTGGCCGAAACACAAGTGGCTTTCAGATAACAGTCCGGCCATGAGATAGATAGATTTGATAGATACATAGATTAGATAGATAGATCAATAGATGCAATAGATACATTTGATAGATACGATAGATAGATTTGATAGATAGATAAATAGATAGATTTGATAGATAGATAGATAATTTCCCAGACAGAGAATTACAAGACGTGCGGTCTGGGACCCATGGTAAGGTTCCCAGAGGCAGTTGCGGCAACAGGGGACGTGTATATGGCATGGATTTTAGGAACCGGGAGATGGAAAAAGATGCTTGGTCGGTCCTCCTACTTCAAATTTGGGGCACTGCGCGTGCAATCTAATGTGCCACCAGATAGGAGTGGTGTGTTAAGTAGTACTATTCCTATCAGTTTAATCCCTGTTATGTGCCTTTTGTTTGGTTTGGTTTGGTTTTTGAAGCCACAGTGCAGCACCAGAGGCCAGAAAAATTAGGCCTGTACGCATGCTTGAAAAATTAGGTATTGTTGCAGCCGCTGCTGTAGCAGCGGCCAGAAAAATTGATGTTTGTTTCCCAGGCAGAAAGTGCCC
Organism: Bombina bombina; assembly: GCF_027579735.1. Lineage (NCBI taxonomy): Eukaryota > Metazoa > Chordata > Amphibia > Anura > Bombinatoridae > Bombina > Bombina bombina. Next base: position 411,869,757 of record NC_069502.1, read on the forward strand.
TAAAACATTGCGGCTTGAACCCTAGTTGGTGGCGGATAAGTCACGCAAGTCATCCGGCATTCGACGATAAAATACAGCAGCGTGTGGACCATTTTTAGCCCAAGGCAGCTCATCTCATCAGGCCTTTTTTACTCGAATGTATCGCCCAATGTCAGTCCCTTCGGGATCCATCCCTCATTCATCTTAATAAAGGTGAGGTAATCTAGACTTTTTTGACCTAGGCGACTTCTCTTCTCAGTGACTATACCTCCTGCTGCACTGAAGGTCCTTTCTGACAGGACACTTGAAGCGGGGCAGGCCAGAAGTTCTATCGCAAATTGGGATAGCTCAGGCCACAGGTCAAGCCTGCACACCCAGTAGTCAAGGGGTTCATCACTCCTTAGAGTGTTGAGATCTGCAGTTAAGGCGAGGTAGTCTGCTACCTGTCGGTCGAGTCATTCTCTGAGGGTGGACCCCGAAGGGCTGTGGCGAAGCATAGGACTTAAAAAGTTCCGCATGTCCTCCATCAACAACACGTCTGTAAAGTGTCCTGTCCTTGCCGGCGTGGTCGTGGGAGGAGGAGGATTACTTTCACCTCTTCCCCTGTTAGATTCCCATTGTGCTGTGACATCACCCTTATACGCTGTGTAAAGCATACTTTTTAATTTATTTTGGAACTGCTGCATCCTTTCCGACTTGCGGTAATTCTGTAACATTTAAGGCACTTTATGCTTATACCGGGGGTCTAGTAGCGTGGACACCCAGTACAGGTGGTTCTCCTTGAGCTTTTTTATACGAGGGTCGCTCAACAGGCACGACAGCATGAAAGACCCCATTTGCACAAGGTTGGATGCCGAGCTACTCATGTCCCGTTACTCGTCCTCAGTGATCTCACTGAAGGTATATTCTTTCCCCCAGCCACGTACAACACCACGGGTACCAGATAGGTGACAACGAGCACCCTGGGATGCCTGTTGGGGTTGGTCTTCCTCCTCCTCCTCAAAGCCACATTCCTCCTCTGACTCCTCTTCCTCACAATCCACTTCCAGGGTTGCCGCTGGTCCAGCAAGCGATGCTGATAAGGCTGTTTCTGGTGGTGATGGTGACCACAACTCTTCCTCTTCACGCTCATCTATGGCCTGATCCAGCACTCTTCGCAGGGCACGCTCCAGGAAGAAACAAATGGTATGATGTCGCTGTTGGTGCCTTCGGTGCGACTGACTAGGTTTGTCACCTCCTAAAAAGGAAGCATGAGCCTACAGGCATTGCGCATGAGCGTCCAGTAACGTGGCAGAAAAATTCCCAGCTCCGCAGAGGCTGTCCTAGTACCCCGGTCATACAAATACTCGTTAACAGCTTTTTCTTGTTGGAGCAGGCGGTCGAACATTAGGAGTGTTGAATTCCAATGTGTAGGGCTGTCGCAAATCAAGCGCCTCACTGGCATGTTGTTTCGCCGCTGGATATCTGAAAAGTGCACCATGGCCGTGTAGGAATGCCTCAAATTGCCACACACCTTCCTGGCCTGCTTCAGGACATCCTGTAAGCCTGGGTACTTATGCACAAAGCGTTGTACGATCAGATTGCACACATGTGCCATGCACGGCACATGTGTCAACTTGCCCAATTTCAATGCCGCCACCAAATTACTTCCGTTGTCAGAAAGCACTTTGCCAATCTCCAGTTGGTGCGGAGTCAGCCACTGATCCACCTGTGCATTCAGGGTGGACAGGAGTGCTGGTCCGGTGTGACTCTCTGCTTTCAGGCAAGTCAACCCCAAGATGGCGTGACACTGCCGTATCGGGGATGTGGAATAGTACCTGGGGAGCTGGGGGGGTGCCGTTGATGTGGAGCAAGACGCAGCAGCAGAAGAGGACTCAGCCATGGAGGTTATGGAAGAGGATGGAGTAGGAGGAGTAGAGGAGGTGGCAGCAGGCCTGCCTGAAAGTCGTGGCGGTGTCACCAACTCCTCTGCAGAGCCACGCATTCCATGCTTGGCAGCCGTCAGCAGGTTTACCCAATGCGCAGTGTAGGTGATATACCTGCCCTGACCATGCTTTGCAGACCAGCTATCAGTGGTCAGATGGACCCTTGCCCCAACACTGTGTGCCAGACATACCATTACTTCATTTCGCACAATCGAGTACAGGTTGGAGATTGCCTTTTGTGCAAAGAAATTTCGGCCGGGTACCTTCTATTGCGGTGTCCCAATAGCTACAAATTTTTTGAACGCCTCAGACTCCACCAGCTTGTATGGTAAAAGCTGGCGGGCTAAGAGTTCAGACAAGCCAGCTGTCAGACGCCGGGCAAGGGGGTGACTTTGTGACATTGGCTTCTTACGCTCAAACATGTCCTTGACAGACACCTGACTGTGGGCAGATGAGCAGGAACTGCTCCGGAAGAGAGATGGAGTGGTGGATGGTTGAGAGGGGGCAAGGAGGACAGCAGTAGTTGACGTGGCTAAAAATGCTGGACCAGGAGGAGGATGGTAGCTTTGAGTTTGTGTGCTGCTTGTACTCATGTGTTGATCCCATAGGCGTTTGTGATGTGCGATCATATGCCTTCACAAAGCAGTTGTACCTAGGTGGGTGTTGGACTTCCCACAACTCAGTTTCTTTTGGCACAGGTTGCAAATGGCATCGCTGTTGTCAGAGGCAGACACACAAAAAAAAATGCCACACTGCTGAGCTCTGCGATGACGGTATTCTGGTGGTGGCAACAGCATGCGTTGATTGGCGTGCTGTCTGGCTGACCCCGGGTGCCGATGCATGCTGTCTGACTGTGCCACTAGCTCCTTGCAACAACCTCCCCCTGCTTCCAACTCGTCTCCTCCTCCTCCTCCTCTCTGTCTCCCCATCTGAACTTTCCCCCTGTTCTTCTTCTCTTCTAGCGGGCACCCACGTGACATCCACGGACGCATCGTCATCATAAACCGCTTCACTTGTATCTGACAAATCAACAAAGGAAGCAGCAGCGGGTACAACATCATCATCACACCGTACGTCCATGTCTGTAATGCTGCCTGACTGAGACATATCACTGTTATCTAAATCCTCTCTCAATGATGGTTGCGCATCACTCATTTCTTCCAACTGATGTGTAAATAACTCCTCTGACAGATAAAGTGAAGCGGCTGTGGTGCTAGTGTTAGTGGTGGCGGCAGGCGGGCGAGTGGTAACTTGAGAGGTGCCCGAAGATAAGCTGGAGGAGGATAGTGCGTCAAGGTTCGGAGCGGAAGCTATAGAAGATTGGGTGTCCTGTGTTAAAAAGTCAACTATGTCCTCAGAACTTTTCGAGTTCATGGTAGGTGGCCTCTGAACACTGGGCATTATTCTAGGGCCAAAGGGAATCACAGCACCCTGACCACGACGGCACCTGCGGGGTGGCCTGCCTCTGCCTGTAATTTTTTTTAAAATGTACACTTACACTACTATTAAACAAGATATGAGTGGACAAGATATGAGTGGTGCCACTGGGCAATTGGGCACAGTATACGCTGTGAGCCCGACACAAAAAAGCAGACTGATGTTTCACAGTCCAAAAAGTTTTTTTTGTTTTAAATGTACATTTACACTACTATTAAACAAGATATGAGTGGTGCCACTGGGCAAGTGGGCACAGTATACGCTGTGATCCTGACACAAAAAAGCAGACTGATGTTTCACAGTCCAAAAAGTTTTTTTTTTTTTAAATGTACACTTACACTACTATTAAACAAGATATAAGTGGTGGCACTGGACAAGTGGGCACAGTATACGCTGTGAGCCTGACACAAAAAAGCAGACTGATGTTTCACAGTCCAAAAAGTTTTTTTTTTAAATGTACACTTACACTACTATTAAACAAGATATGAGTGGTGCCACTGGGCAAGTGGGAACAGTATACGCTGTGAGCCTGACACAAAAAAGCAGACTGATGTTTCACAGTCAAAAAAGTTTTTTTTTTTTAAATGTACACTTACACTACTATTAAACAAGATATGAGTGGTGGCACTGGGCAAGTGGGCACAGTACACGCTGTGAGCCTGAGACAAAAAAGCAGACTGATGTTTCACAGTCAAAAAGTTTTTTTTTTTAAATGTACACTTACACTACTATTAAACAAGATATGAGTGGTGGCACTGGGCAAGTAGGCACAGTATACGCTGTGAGCCTGGCACACACGCTGGCAGGCAGGCAACTGCAATTAGATTACACAAGCAGACTGATGTTTCACAGTCAAAAAAGTTTTTTTTTTTTAAATTTACACTACTGTTACACCAGATATGAGTGGTGGCACTGGGCAAGTGGGCACAGTATACGCTGTGAGCCTGGCACACATGCTGGCAGGCAGGCAACTGCAATTAGATTACACAAGCAGACTGATGTTTCACAGTCAAAAAAGTTTTTTTTTTAAATTTACACTACTTTTACACCAGATATGAGTGGTGGCACTGGGCAAGTGGGCACAGTATACGATGTGAGCCCTGGCACACACGCTGGCAGGCAGGCAACTGCAATTAGATTACACTAGCAGACTGATGTTTCACAGTCAAAAAAAGTTTTTTTTTTTTAATTTACACTGTTACACCAGATATGAGTGGTGGCACTGTGCAAGTGGGCCTGGCACACATGCTGGCAGGCAGGCAACTGCAATTAGATTACACAAGCAGACTGATGTTTCACAGTCAAAAAAGTTTTTTTAAAAAAAATTTACACTACTGTTATACCAGATATGTGTGGTGGCACTGGGCAAGTGGCTTGGCAGGCAGGCAACTGCAATTAGATTACACAGGGGAAAAAAACAGACTGATGTTATAGCCCTAAAAAGGGCTTTTTGGGGTGCTGTCCTTACAGCAGAGATCAGATGAGTCCTTCAGGACTGTAGTGGACACTGAATACACTAGCCTAGCTATCAATTTCCCTATTAAATCAGCAGCAGCTACACTGTCCCTCCTCTCACTAAGAATGCAGCTTCCGAATGAATCTAAAATGGCTGCTGTCCAGGAGCTGGGAGGGTCTGGGAGGGAGAGTCTGCTGCTGATTGGCTGGAATGTGTCTGCAGACTGTGAGATACAGGGTCAAAGTTTACTCAATGATGACGAATAGGGGGCGGATCGAACATCGCATATGTTCGCCCGCCGTTGCGAACGCGAACAAGCTATGTTCGCCAGGAACTATTCACCGGCGTACAATTCGCGACATCACTAGTTCTCAGTTGGATTCTATAATCTCAACTGTCACGGGGGGGAAGGGAGCCTCTTTGCCTAAGGATAAAAAAAATCTAAGGGTAAATTTAGGGCTGCTAACAGTTTTTGTTCCTTTTGTCAGAATAAGGAACAGAAACCTGACCCTTCCCCTAAAGGAACGGTTTCCAATTGGAAGCCTTCTCCAGGCTGGAATAAATCCAAGCCTTTAAGAAAACCAAAATCAGCCCCCAAGTCTGCATGAAGGTGCAGCCCTCATTCCAGCGCATAAGTATTAAAAGCCATTTTATTTGAAGTTGTCTGTGTTGTGGTTTATCAATACCAACTGAACAACACACAAAAGATTACACCTTTGCAGCACCTGAAGTCCAGCCAACAGGAGACACACTCAGAGTTTCAACTAGGACAAGTGCCTTTGGAGCTTGGCTTCCACAGTGTAATAGCCACTGATAAGTGCTAGCCTGCTTTCTTGCACTGGTCACAGTACAGTGTCACACCATCTGGTTATCTATACCTACATATCCAGACGGTATCACGCTATTGTGGCGCCCTCTTTCTACTTTCTATTTTAACAGTTGTTCCACACTCTCTGGGATCAAGAGGAGCAGCCCTACTCACGTAACAGGAGGATACCTTTATCCTTTCAATTTACCACCAGTTTATGGACAATAAACAGGACTAATACGGTAGACTTGATCTACTATACTTTAAGTGTATTACCTGGTTTTATATTGAATATTGCTTTTTTATATTTTAAATATCAGCGCTCTTTTATATCACTTTATTGGGATATGTTCATTTTTTGATTCATCATGCTTATTTGGAGTCAAGTAAATCCCCGCCTCAGAGGATTACGGCTCATTCTACTAGGTCAGTTTCTACTTCCTGGGCTTTTAAGAATGAAGCTTCTGTTGATCAGATTTGCAAAGCAGCAGCTTGGTCTCCTTTGCATACTTTTACTAAGTTCTACCATTTTGATGTTTTCTCTTCTTCAGAAGCAGTTTTTGGTAGAAAAGTTCTTCAGGCAGCTGTTTCAGTTTGATTCTTCTGCTTATATTTTCAGTTTTTTTCATTATACAGATTAAAACTTTTGATTTGGGTTGTGGATTGATTTTTCAGCAGAATTGGCTGTCTTTATTTTTATCCCTACCTCTCTAGTGACTCTTGCGTGGAAGTTCCACATCTTGGGTATTTGCTATCCCATACGTCACTAGCTCATGGACTCTTGCCAATTACATGAAAGAAAACATAATTTATGTAAGAACTTACCCGATAAATTCATTTCTTTCATATTGGCAAGAGTCCATGAGGCCCACCCTTTTTTGTGGTGGTTATCATTTTTTTGTATAAAGCACAATTATTCCAATTCCTTGTTGATGCTTTCGCTCCTTTCTTATCACCCCACTTCTTGGCTATTCGTTAAACTGAATTGTGGGTGTGGTGGGGGTGTATTTATAGGCATTTTGAGGTTTGGGAAACTTTGCCCCTCCTGGTAGGAATGTATATCCCATACGTCACTAGCTCATGGACTATTGCCAATATGAAAGAAATTAATTTATCAGGTAAGTTCTTACATAAATTATGTTTTCCCATGCTTGCTTGCAAGCTATATCTCTGGGGGGAGATTTAATTAAAGAAAGTTATATAAACTATGCCACCTATGTAAAGTATTGCCTAGCATATATCATGTTAACCCACTATTTGGGATTGGTGAGTATTACTATTAGATGTATGTAAATAAGTGAGATCAATGTTAGCTGGACAAAATTACAACTACTTCTCTTGTCAAAAGGAAAAACCTATACATTGCGTAATAGGTAATCATATATATAATAACATAACCAAAAACAATGCCAGTAGGCGCAACAATGCATATTAACTGTAAGAAGTGAGAACTATGATTATTATATAAGGACATAAGCATAATATTTTCATATTGTCTCACATTCATCACCATGCTGTACATAATGTTACTTGTCAATTATTATGGAGGGTCTATAACACCTATAAATATAGGTTATTGGTATCCATCATACAATATTTATATAGCTAATATGTAGCTATACCAGTAGTATAGTAAAGAAGACATTTTTTATCAACAATCCTATAGAGTTAGACCTTCTCACCTAGGCACGGCCTTTATACCCAGGCGGCAGGCAAATCAACTGTTTTTGAGATAAGTAGTTCCTAGTGATATGCTATCTTGAAATCTATTCATTGTGTATATAACTATCCTAGTACCTTGTAGGTATCATAGAAGAAAAACTTTAGTTAAGGTGTAGTCCTAAGCAGGATTGACATTCTGACTTTTGTTCTTATATAGCAACAATAACACACCCTTAAGCACGTAAATAGTTATAATAAATCCATACAAGCTTGAGGCAACAATATAAAGGGAGATAATCAGTTATAAAAACCAGCATTCTCAGTATATAGTATGTCAAAAACAACTAAAGTTATTATCCATATAAAAGTTTAACAGTATACATGACAAGGTTCTATTGTGTTCCTTTACAAAAGCACTTCTATATGTGCCTACATTTTATTAATATGTAATGTTAGGTTTGTAATATTACCATGATTAACAACCCAGCAGATCTAAGGGATCCTATTGAATCCGAATTTAAGAACTAAATATAAAATGCTGAATAGCTAGATAAGTAAAAAGGTGCTTCTTATGAGATTAGTAACAATATTGTCTAATATCCGCTATCAATATTGGGTTACATAAAATATCCAGAACTAGTGGGTGGTAATTTGCATCTAAACTGTAACCCGGGCAGCAGTCTTGTATTGTTCAATGTAGAACATGAACTATTGAATAACCCATGTGAACATCATGCAGGGATAAATATAAAGGTAGTTCAAACTTCTATAATATAGTAGGTCACACAACCTAAATGTAAAAAACATGAAAACACACACCAAACAAAAACCTAGGTTTATGACCCCCAAAAAATCCAGTAGCTCTGTAAATATTAACTTCCACAGAGATGCTTGAACATGATAGACTGGAGGAGCCAGTCCCTGAGCCCAAAGGGAGTTTAACCTATCCCTCTCTTAGCTTCCCATCCCAAAGGGTTATCAACAGTCTGCCCTATATAACACTCTATGTAAGCCAAAACATAAGCACTCCACTGCCAAAAAGTAGTCAAGCACAACTTTAAACACCCCTGTGAAGCTGCAGTCTCAAACAGAAGTGAGTCAACATACCCCCCATGCTGGATTTATCATTTCTTGCTCCATAGATTGATAGACTAGGGCACACTGCATTCAGAGGTTCTTTGTCTTGCTCTAAAGTCCCTTCGTCTTCAGTCATAGTTACACAAACCTCAATTAGTTGCCCTACAATGCCGGAGATACGATCTTGCAGAGGCTGTAATATCACTGACATCCATAGGTCTGACTCCATCTTGGTCAGGTTTATGCTAAATGAGCCTTTTATTGGTATGCTTCCGCTTCCTGACACCGGTCCTCAGATTGCAGAATAGGACTCCAGTCCTGGAAATTTCCCAATGGTAATGCTGTTTTTTTTCCGTTGCATGGGTGATATACCTAAATAGATGAGGCTCCGTTGTGTAAGCCGGTGGATTACTTCTCCCTGCCGGGCAGATCAGGAGAATGGATTGAGCAGATGTAAGGGCTTTCTGTTATTCACATCAGAGCTGGCGTGTCCTGCAGTATATAGTCAGCGCTTCACCGTTATCCAGGGTGATAGAATCTGCACCACATATATGACATTCCGTATGTTCACTATTGTGGTGATGGGTCTACACGTGGGCCAGAAGATGGCCGCCGCAACGTAGCTCTCATCTCAGGCTTCATGGAAAATTTCAGCGTTTTACCGTTTCAGGGTGATCAGCTGGGATCAGGTCTCGTTGGTAGCAATAAGACTAAAAGGATAGTGTGTAAAAGATACTAACACTCTCTAGCTCTATTGTGCTAACCCAAAAGGCATTGGCAAATCTCCAAATTGCTAATGAATAGTGACAACAAAAATGGGGGGTATGGGTAGCGCTACTTAAAGCTTAGAGCGAATAATATGTGAGACTATTATAAACCGTTTGGATAATCTTAAAGTTAATTTTATCATTGATTATGAACAATTATACTCATATGGCCACTCTAAATGAGACCGGAATATTAAGTATATATATGTTGAGTGATAAGAAATTATGTAGAGATATAGAGTTCAACCATAAGATAAATTTAATGACAATAAAAAATAAACAGTTTAGTGCTGGCACTATCTATAGCAATATAGTTAAAAGTCTAACATAAAAACAAGATTCTATTTGTGATAATAAGTTAAAAGTAATGTAATAAGCACAGACAAGTTTATAGCTTGCTTGCTGGATATTACTTGTAATAATTATTTGCAACGTGTAGCGGAGAGTATTTTCCGTATTAAAAATGATACAAAGTTCTTAAACATTGATTACAGAGTTACCGTCTTTGAAATAGTAGGTGTGTCCGTTGTTAGGCAGTCCCGTGTCTTTGTGTTGGAATAGATCAACCCTCCAGATTGAAAGAGTGTATAATGATCCAGGTAACAAAATGCTTGTTAGGAGATTTCTTCAACTTGTTGGATAATTTTTCTTGTGAAGTGCCTTGCGGCGTCCTGGGATGTCGATAATGACAGCGGGGAAGTAGGTAGGTCCTGGGAACGAGGTGTTAGCTGACAACAAAAGTCTCCTTCGCAGCTGTACCTACGTGTCCTGCTACCCGTTCCGGTGTGAAAGGAAAGGAGCTTTAGTACAACCCCAGACAGTTATGCAGCTGTACAGACCAGATGCCTATTGAATACAAAAGGTATGCAGATCATGGGTGGGATTTTTTAAGCATATATCAGCCACTCAAGATTTAGCGAGAGGAATCATGCACTGCACCTACTGTAACCAATTGTGTATGAAATACAATAGTCGGATAGACAAGCAAATCTACGTGTTTCAGCCCTGTAGGCCTTTATCAAGATCACACTTGGTAGTGTGAGCCTTAAAACATGGGATGTGGCTTCCTCTAACCTGCAGTCTTAATACATCTATGTGACATGTCAGCCTGGACTGTCTAATATAACATATAGTAAAAAACATTAACCATAAAATAACAAAAAAACAAACTTTAAGAACATCAATATAGCTTATTGCTATTATATAGGGGGAATGCTAAACAACATAATTTCCCCCTCTAACGATTTTAAATTCAGCCTCTGAAAGAACACCACAACAAGTATACTGCAGCTTGCCCTTATTTGCTAAGATACCTGATATTACATTACAAACTAAGGTCAGCGTGTACCTGGTAAACATCAATTTTTGATCTGCTTATTAACACCAATATCACCTATGAACATATCTGCTTCATGTCTCTTGTGTGGTAGAAACTACTATGTCTTTAGTAGTAGTTTTGTGTTTGTCCTTTCTGCGCTTTCTGGCTGAGGCCACCTGCCAATGTCGCTTCCTCTGAGTTGGTCTAGGGTCCAAAACCTCCCTGTCACTTCTGCTCCCCTTATCGATTAAATCTGATGGTATGTTGAACATTATGCCAAGTCCTTTAGAGAGTGTCTCTAGGTCCTGTAGTTCTGTATAAGTGATGGTGGTTCCTTTGTGAGTAACCACCAAACTGAAGGGGTATCCCAATCTGTATCTTATATTTTTGTCCCTTTGTACACTGGTAACAAAATCAACCTCCCTCCTTCTTTACAGGGTGTTGAGACTCAGACTAGATTTAGAGATCATGGTCTAGATACGAGATGATCCTCAGCTGATGAGCTAATGTCCATACTTCTTCTTTGTCCTCATGCCTAAGGAACCGCAGGATCACATCTCTTGGTGGGGCAGAATCCGGTGGAAGGGGTCTTAGTGCTCTATGTACCCTATAAAGTTCCACCCTCATGGCTTGAGGGTCCTTTGTCAGGTGTCGAAATAAGTCCTGGATATAGTTTTCTAGATCTGCATTAATAATTTTTTCAGGTATTCCACAAACCCTTAAGTTGTTTCTCTGGTTTCTATTATCTAGATAGTCTATTTTATCTTGAAGAGCAGAAAACTTTGATTAATGTATGTTAGACTGGATCGTAATTAAATTGGTCAGAGAGTTTAGAGTTTCTTGTGTCTCTTTTAGTTCTTCGACACGGTAGCCTATGTCGGTTATCTCTTTTCTTATAGTTGTCAATTCAGACTTAATTAACATTTTCAGCGAGTCAAAGTCAGATTTTGAAGGGAGATTTGCTATATCTGCCTTTAGTTGTGCCATCAGGTCAAGCAGAGTAGACTGCAACAAAGATACTTCCTGTTGGCATGGGTCAGTGCCCGCAGGATCCCGCTGTTCCAGGTTGGGGGCCTCACTGGGGCTAAAGAAGCTGCTCACTGATATTGGCAATGCAGCTTGTTGCTTATTGTTTTTGTCCAGCTTAGCACCTTTCTTAGATGCCATGTTGGTTGTTAAAGTTGCCCCCCAGTGAAGTGTTATAATGATTGTGGCCTAGCAAGCAGACGTGACAGTATATTGCAACTTATGATGTGTACAGAACCCAATCTGACAGTGCTGTTATCTCACAAGCTATGGCTGTTGTTATTTGCAGACTTATATGTGTTTTTCCCCTGTAGGGTATACAGATCCTGTGACAGCAGAATGTAGGCCTAATATTTAGAGATCTTTAAACATGACAGATTGCTGACTCTCTATATTAAAAATTCAGAGGTATCCTATCGATTAAGGCGTGTTGCATATGTGCGCTGCTATATAATAATGCCAGTCCATAGGGTGTATTAGTGCACCTGTGTTTTAGTGGCCCTTAGGCCTGATGCTGCATGTCCGTATACACATGGCTATCATCTCTATTTCCGTTTGTGAACAGCAGTAGTCGCTCTTAATATGCCCCCCCATCCGGGGATATAGCTCTCAGTTATACTTTCTTTCTCACCTGGAGCAGTATATCAGCGGTTCTAAGTTTGCCTTAGTCGTCGGGCTCCGTGTTAATACTCCCCAAGATGGAGCCGGCCTCTGCTGTGTTATGTGCGCAGTATTAAGAGATCACTCGTCGGAAGCCTAAATTCACTTCATCTCTTCAACAAGGAGCTCGCTCCACCTCTAGATACTCCCAGCTTCAATGTGGTGCTCCCTCCAGGGCCAATGCATGTATCTGTATATAAGGGAAAGGTTTGTTCAGACCGGAGCTTTGTCTCTATGCGGCCATGTTCCGGCACAACCAGGCTCTACCCCCACAAAAAAGGCACTTTTATTCAAAAAAATTATATGGTGCACTGAAAACATAAAAAAATCTATAAGACCATCAGCATGCCTCCAGTCTTAAGCATTTCAGCAGATAATGCCTTAGTCATAGGCATTCATTAACTATTAAGTTAACTTTTTTTCCTAAAAAAAAAAAAAAATGTTTTAGCTTGTGACATTAAAGAAAATTTAACATGCAAAAAAATGCCCTTCTAATTCACCATAAACCGTTTTTACAATATGCTTAAAAAAAATGTCTCTTTGAAAAAATATCCACAGGCTTTTCAATGTCTTTTTGTGCATGACCTACCAATTAGTTTAATTGTTTTTCAAATCTTTTTTTTAATTGTTTTTCAAATCTTTTTTTTTATTGTTTTTCAAATCTTTTTTTTTATTGTTTTTCAAATCTTTCAGGCGCTCATGAGTTTACTTTCATTTTAACTATGGGTGTCTGTTAAGAAGTAGACATTATATATATATATATATATATATATATATATATATATATATATATATATATATATATATATATATATATATTTGGAGTGCTGCAGCTTATTCTATGCTTCTATATTTACCTGTCTGGGTGGGACAGAGGCAGCTTGCACCCAGCAACTAATAGAGAAACTGGTGCCGGACTTTACCTGTATTATATATATATATATATATATATATATACACACACACACAACAACATTTTAAATTAGGGGAAGATAAAAGGTGAGTTTAAAATCCTCCACTACTCAAAAAATATAGAAAAAATAACTTGTGTAGTTCATTAACAAATCTAGACAGGCCCAGAAACCTCTGGTCCTGTCTAGATTTGTTAATGAACTACACAATGAGTTATTTTATATATATATATACATTTTTATTTTTATTTATTTTTTCCATACAAATAGAAGTGATATTTAAAAAATAAGTATTTGGTATGGTCCCCTAGGGGGAGAATATTAAAAAGTAGAGAAAGTGTTAAATCTTACTGTGGCTGTCACGGATGTAACGATTGTTTAGAAAAAGAGTGATACCAACTGTAACAAAGGCAGCAGGCAGTTGTAGTAGAACATGCATAGATAATGATGTTGATTTTTTGCATTGTGGGGTTTTATATTACTCTTATGTTTCAAAATATAGAGAAGAACAGAAGCAGGACTGTAGATGGAAGACTCCTAGTGAAAAATGTGAAGTGGGTCAGTCATGCCATGAAATTGAACCCAGAAGTGACATATGGTGATAGCTTGAGAGGAAGGATAGATGGCTGACATTTTAGAATTAGTGTAACAAATGCTTGTTAGAAGAAACATAGAAACATAGAAACATAGAAACATAGATATTGACGGCAGATAAGAGCCATAGGCCCAGCAAGTCTGCCCGACCTTACCTAACAGTATAAACTTATCTAGTTCGTAGGATAGCCCTATGCTTGTCCCATGCATTTTTAAAGTCCCCCACAGTGTTTGTTGCTACTACCTCTTGAGGAAGTTTATTCCATAAATCAATCACTCTTTCTGTAAAGAAGTGCTTCCTCAAATTACTCCTGAATCTACTACCCTTTAGCTTGAGCTCATGACCCCTTGTTCTTGAATTTTCCATTTTATGTAAAATACCCACAGCCTCAGTTTTACTAAACCCTTTAATGTACTTGAAAGTTGCTATCATATCACCTCTTTCCCTTCTCTCCTCTAAGCTATACATATTTAGGTCATTGAGCCTATCCTAGGCCAAGGGAGCAGCAGATAAGTAAGGCTAAAATGTGCATTTTATGTTAAAGGCCCAAGATTTGGTGCAGTAAATAGGTTCAAGTGGCACATGGCAGTGTCAGGTATAAGGGGTGTTAACTTCCCGGAATATGCTAGGTTGTGGCCTTTATTAACATGTCCAGTGATTTGGGGAGCATTAAAAGAAGCGAAGAAGGGAAAAAGAGAATTAAAAAAAAAATAAAGGAAGACATAGATAGTAGAAGATGAGATCTCCATCTCTACCACCTGCACCTTTATTTTTCTTTGTGGTTAACATTTTGTACCCAACAGTTTAAGATCTAGAACCATTCCTTGCAAGCAGTAATGAAGATAACTAGAGCAAAGCAGACAATTCCTTATATGCATCAGTGGAGGACAAAGGTAGAAGACTAAATTTACTTCTGCTATGAAGTGACTAATTTTTAGAGAACAGATAGAAACTGAATCCTGATTTGCTGCCCAGACTCTTGGAGGATATGTTTTCTCTTCTTACACACAACATTGACATAAAACAGTCGCAGTGTTCTACTGGACTATCAAAATGTTTTCAAGAAGATAATTTAACACCTGCAAAGGAGAAATTCCATCTGCTGGTGCACCCGATATAGGGCAAGATTACAAGTGGAGCGCTAATTTATCACGCGCCCATAAATTGAAAAATTAGAACCATTTACGTGCGTGCGATAAATAACCAGACATTACAAGTGGCTGGTTATTGCTACCACGATCCTGCTGTAGCAATTAGCGCTTTGAAAATTAACCAGAGATCAGATCTCTGGTTACTTTTATAAAAGTTCCCCAATTGGCCCCAAATTTAAGTGTAGTGTATTTATTATTAAAAAAAAAACAGAATTTATGTTTACCTGATAAATTACTTTCTCCAACGGTGTGTCCGGTCCACGGCGTCATCCTTACTTGTGGGATATTCTCTTCCCCAACAGGAAATGGCAAAGAGCCCAGCAAAGCTGGTCACATGATCCCTCCTAGGCTCCGCCTTCCCCAGTCATTCGACCGACGTAAAGGAGGAATATTTGCATAGGAGAAATCATATGATACCGTGGTGACTGTAGTTAAAGAAAATAAATTATCAGACCTGATTAAAAAACCAGGGCGGGCCGTGGACCGGACACACCGTTGGAGAAAGTAATTTATCAGGTAAACATAAATTCTGTTTTCTCCAACATAGGTGTGTCCGGTCCACGGCGTCATCCTTACTTGTGGGAACCAATACCAAAGCTTTAGGACACGGATGATGGGAGGGAGCAAATCAGGTCACCTAGATGGAAGGCACCACGGCTTGCAAAACCTTTCTCCCAAAAATAGCCTCAGAAGAAGCAAAAGTATCAAATTTGTAAAATTTTGTAAAAGTGTGCAGTGAAGACCAAGTCGCTGCCTTACATATCTGATCAACAGAAGCCTCGTTCTTGAAGGCCCATGTGGAAGCCACGGCCCTAGTGGAATGAGCTGTGATTCTTCCAGGAGGCTGCCGTCCGGCAGTCTCGTAAGCCAATCTGATGATGCTTTTAAGCCAAAAAGAGAGAGAGGTAGAAGTTGCTTTTTGACCTCTCCTTTTACCAGAATAAACAACAAACAAGGAAGATGTTTGTCTGAAATCCTTTGTAGCATCTAAATAGAATTTTAGAGCACGAACTACATCCAAATTGTGCAACGAACGTTCCTTCTTTGAAACTGGATTCGGACACAAAGAAGGCACGACTATCTCCTGGTTAATGTTTTTGTTAGAAACAACTTTCGGAAGAAAACCAGGTTTAGTACGCAAAACCACCTTATCTGCATGGAACACCAGATAAGGAGGAGAACACTGCAGAGCAGATAACTCTGAAACTCTTCTAGCAGAAGAAATTGCAACCAAAAACAAAACTTTCCAAGATAATAACTTAATATCTACGGAATGTAAGGGTTCAAACGGAACCCCCTGAAGAACTGAAAGAACTAAATTGAGACTCCAAGGAGGAGTCAAAGGTTTGTAAACAGGCTTGATTCTAACCAGAGCCTGAACAAAAGCTTGAACATCTGGCACAGCCGCCAGCTTTTTGTTAAGTAAAACAGATAAAGCAGAAATCTGTCCCTTCAAAGAACTTGCAGATAATCCTTTCTCCAAACCTTCTTGAAGAAAGGATAGAATCTTAGGAATTTTTATCTTGTTCCATGGGAATCCTTTAGATTCACACCAACAGATATATTTTTTCCATATTTTATGGTAGATTTTTCTAGTTACAGGCTTTCTGGCCTGAACAAGAGTATCAATGACAGAATCTGAGAACCCTCGCTTTGATAAAATCAAGCGTTCAATCTCCAAGCAGTCAGTTGGAGTGAGGCCAGATTCGGATGTTCGAACGGACCTTGAACAAGAAGGTCCTGTCTCAAAGGTAGCTTCCATGGTGGAGCCGATGACATATTCACCAGGTCTGCATACCAAGTCCTGCGTGGCCACGCAGGAGCTATCAAGATCACCGATGCCCTCTCCTGATTGATCCTGGCTACCAGCCTGGGGATGAGAGGAAACGGTGGGAATACATAAGCTAGGTTGAAGGTCCAAGGTGCTACTAGTGCATCTACTAGAGTCGCCTTGGGATCCCTGGATCTGGACCCGTAGCAAGGAACCTTGAAGTTCTGACGAGAGGCCATCAGATCCATGTCTGGAATGCCCCACAATTGAGTAATTTGGGCAAAGATTTCCGGATGGAGTTCCCACTCCCCCGGATGAAATGTCTGACGACTCAGAAAATCCGCTTCCCAATTTTCCACTCCTGGGATGTGGATTGCAGACAAGTGGCAGGAGTGAGTCTCCGCCCATTGAATGATTTTGGTCACTTCTTCCATCGCCAGGGAACTCCTTGTTCCCCCTTGATGGTTGATATACGCAACAGTCGTCATGTTGTCTGATTGAAACCGTATGAATTTGGCCTTTGCTAGCTGAGGCCAAGCCTTGAGAGCATTGAATATCGCTCTCAGTTCCAGAATATTTATCGGGAGAAGAGATTCTTCCCGAGACCAAAGGCCCTGAGCTTTCAGGAGTTCCCAGACCGCGCCCCAGCCCACCAGACTGGCGTCGGTCGTGACAATGACCCACTCTGGTCTGCGGAAGCTCATCCCCTGTGACAGGTTGTCCAGGGTCAGCCACCAACGGAGTGAATCTCTGGTCCTCTGATCTACTTGTATCGTCGGAGACAAGTCTGTATAATCCCCATTCCACTGACTGAGCATGCACAGTTGTAATGGTCTCAGATGAATTCGCGCAAAAGGAACTATGTCCATTGCCGTGACCATCAAACCTATTACTTCCATGCACTGCGCTATGGAAGGAAGAGGAACAGAATGAAGTACTTGACAAGAGCTTAGAAGTTTTGATTTTCTGGCCTCTGTCAGAAAAATCCTCATTTCTAAGGAGTCTATTATTGTTCCCAAGAAGGGAACTCTTGTTGACGGAGATAGAGAACTTTTTTCTACGTTCACTTTCCACCCGTGAGATCTGAGAAAGGCCAGGACAATGTCCGTATGAGCCTTTGCTTGTGGTAGGGACGACGCTTGAATCAGTATGTCGTCCAAGTAAGGTACTACTGCAATGCCCCTTGGTCGTAGCACCGCTAGAAGGGACCCTAGTACCTTTGTGAAAATTCTTGGAGCAGTGGCTAATCCGAATGGAAGTGCCACAAACTGGTAATGCTTGTCCAGAAAGGCGAACCTTAGGAACCGATGATGTTCCTTGTGGATAGGAATATGTAGATACGCATCCTTTAAATCCACCGTGGTCATGAATTGACCTTCCTGGATGGAAGGAAGAATTGTCCGAATGGTTTCCATTTTGAACGATGGAACCTTGAGAAACTTGTTTAGGATCTTGAGATCTAAGATTGGTCTGAATGTTCCCTCTTTTTTGGGAACTATGAACAGATTGGAGTAGAATCCCATCCCTTGTTCTCCTAATGGAACAGGATGAATCACTCCCATTTTTAACAGGTCTTCTACACAATGTAAGAATGCCTGTCTTTATGTGGTCTGAAGACAATTGAGACCTGTGGAACCTCCCCCTTGGGGGAAGCCCCTTGAATTCCAGAAGATAACCTTGGGAGACTATTTCTAGCGCCCAAGGATCCAGAACATCTCTTGCCCAAGCCTGAGCGAAGAGAGAAAGTCTGCCCCCCACCAGATCCGGTCCCGGATCGGGGGCCAACATCTCATGCTGTCTTGGTAGCAGTGGCAGGTTTCTTGGCCTGCTTACCTTTGTTCCAGCCTTGCATTGGCCTCCAGGCTGGCTTGGCTTGAGAAGTATTACCCTCTTGCTTAGAGGATGTAGCACCTGGGGCTGGTCCATTTCTGCGAAAGGGACGAAAATGTGGTTTATTTTTAGCCTTGAAAGACCTATCCTGAGGAAGGGCGTGGCCCTTACCCCCAGTGATATCATAAATAATCTCTTTCAAGTCAGGGCCAAACAGCGTTTTCCCCTTGAAAGGTATGTTAAGCAATTTGTTCTTGGAAGACGCATCCGCTGACCAAGATTTTAGCCAAAGCGCTCTGCGCGCCACAATAGCAAACCCTGAATTTTTCGCCGCTAATCTAGCCAATTGCAAAGTGGCGTCTAAAGTAAAAGAGTTAGCCAATTTGAGAGCATGAATTCTGTCCATAATCTCCTCATAAGAAGAATCTTTATTGAGCGACTTTTCTAGTTCATCGAACCAGAAACACGCTGCTGTAGTGACAGGAACCATGCATGAAATTGGTTGTAGAAGGTAACCTTGCTGAACAAACATCTTTTTAAGCAAACCCTCTAATTTTTTATCCATAGGATCTTTGAAAGCACAACTATCTTCTATAGGGATAGTAGTGCGTTTGTTTAGAGTAGAAACCGCCCCCTCGACCTTGGGGACTGTCTGCCATAAGTCCTTTCTGGGGTCGACCATAGGAAACAATTTCTTAAATATAGGGGGAGGGACAAAAGGTATGCCGGGCCTTTCCCATTCTTTGTTTACAATGTCCGCCACCCGCTTGGGTATAGGAAAAGCTTCGGGGGGCCCCGGGACCTCTAGGAACTTGTCCATCTTACATAATTTCTCTGGAATGACCAAATTCTCACAATCATCCAGAGTAGATAACACCTCCTTAAGCAGAGCGCGGAGATGTTCCAATTTAAATTTGAATGTAATAACATCAGGTTCAGCTTGTTGAGAAATTTTCCCTGAATCTGAAATTTCTCCCTCAGACAAAACCTCCCTGGCCCCCTCAGACTGGTGTAGGGGCACTTCAGAACCAATATCATCAGCGTCCTCATGCTCTTCAGTATTTTCTAAAACAGAGCAGTCGCGCTTTCGCTGATAAGTGGGCATTTTGGCTAAAATGTTTTTGATAGAATTATCCATTACAGCCGTTAATTGTTGCATAGTAAGGAGTATTGGCGCACTAGATGTACTAGGGGCCTCCTGTGTGGGCAAGACTGGTGTAGACGAAGGAGGGGATGATGCAGTACCATGCTTACTCCCCTCACTTGAGGAATCATCTTGGGCATCATTTTCTCTAAATTTTGTGTCACATAAATCACATCTATTTAAATGAGAAGGAACCTTGGCTTCCCCACATACAGAACATAGTCTATCTGATAGTTCAGACATGTTAAACAGGCATAAACTTGATAACAAAGTACAAAAAACGTTTTAAAATAAAACCGTTACTGTCACTTTAAATTTTAAACTGAACACACTTTATTACTGAAAATGTGAAAAAGTATGAAGGAATTGTTCAAAATTCACCAAAATTTCACCACAGTGTCTTAAAGCCTTAAAAGTATTGCACACCAAATTTGAAAGCTTTAACTCTTAAAATAACGGAACCGGAGCCGTGTTTACATTTAACCCCTATACAGTCCCTGGTATCTGCTTTGCTGAGACCCAACCAAGCCCAAAGGGGAATACGATACCAAATGACGCCTTCAGTAAGCTTTTTCTATGTATCTGAGCTCCTCACACATGCATCTGCATGTCTTGCTTCCCAAAAACAACTGCGCAATAGAGGCGCGAAAATGAGGCTCTGCCTATGATTAGAGAAGGCCCCCAGTGAAAAAGGTGTCCAATACAGTGCCTGCCGGTTATTTTACATGATTCCCAAGAATAAAATAACTCCTCAAAACTATGAAGTATTAAAAATGCTTATATATCAATCGTTTTAGCCCAGAAAAATGTCTACCAGTCTTTAAAGCCCTTGTGAAGCCCTTTATTCTTATTTAATAAAAATGGCTTACCGGATCCCATAGGGAAAATGACAGCTTCCAGCATTACCAAGTCTTGTTAGAAATGTGTCATACCTCAAGCAGCAAAAGTCTGCTCACTGTTTCCCCCAACTGAAGTTAATTCCTCTCAACAGTCCTGTGTGGAAACAGCCATTGATTTTAGTAACGGTTGCTAAAATCATTTTCCTCTTACAAACAGAAATCTTCATCTCTTTTCTGTTTCAGAGTAAATAGTACATACCAGCACTATTTTAAAATAACAAACTCTTGATTGAAGAATAAAAACTACATTTAAACACCAAAAAACTCTAAGCCATCTCCGTGGAGATGTTGCCTGTACAACGGCAAAGAGAATGACTGGGGAAGGCGGAGCCTAGGAGGGATCATGTGACCAGCTTTGCTGGGCTCTTTGCCATTTCCTGTTGGGGAAGAGAATATCCCACAAGGATGACGCCGTGGACCGGACATACCTATGTTGGAGAAATAATCTTTTTTTTTTAATAACTGCAGGAAGCAGTTGTGAGGGGTTAAAGTTGGTGGGTGTGGGGTGTGAGGAAAAAACAGCACTGAAAAGTGCCTTTACATAGCGGTCTATGGGAAACTGTGTGTTTCCTGTAAATATATATGTATATGTTTATATACATATATATATATGTATGTGTTAAAATGGGTATATAGACATATTAATTAAAAGGAAAAATCCGGAACTGGTAAAAACTTGAACTTTATTTCAAACCTTAAAAAATGGCTCACATGAAAAGTTAAAATGTTTAACGCACAGACTTGACAGACTAGTCTGACGCGTTTCGGCCCTAGAAGGCCTTATTCATAGACACAATTGTCTCTTTTACCTAGGAGGCTCTTATACGCTCCTGTACATTCTCATTGGTTAATTCAAATCTGTGCAATCTATTGATCCTGGTAGATAAAGAGACAAGGGGCTACATATAATTATCACTCCTTTTACCTCTATAGTGACAACATGCAAAAAATATATATATATAAATATATGCATATATATATATGCTTAATGTGTCTTGATACAGTGTACATTTGTACCGGTATCCTAAATGGTACCCTTATCAATTTGTCGATTCAAAATAGAAAACCCTTAACAACAAGATACTGCACTATTTTCACTACAAGGGATGTCACAAGCCTGAGTTTATAATATTGGTATATACAAGTTGTAAAGTAGATCTCTTAGGGGGTCAGCATTGCTAATGCTTATATATATTATGAGTGTATCTCTGTTTAATTCTCACGGTGTATTCACTAATATTACCTCTAAGTGACAACTTAATAATGCCAAAAGTATACTTATATACTGTATATAAGCATAAGCTTTAACAAGGATAATCTAAATGTGGTGTAAGTTTATAAGATTTCCTGAGGAAACTCTAATTTTTTTTGCATTTCAATAGTAAACTCTTAGCATACATTGATTACTCCTATTCACATCATAAACTCTGTCCTGACCCTGCATTTATACATTTCACATGAGCAGACCAAGGGATGACATACCGATAGTGAACCAGTAAGAGATAAATATTGCTAATACACATATATACAGTATATATATATATATATATATATATATACAGTATATATATATATATATATATATATATATATATATATATATATATATATATATGCATGTTGTTTATATCTCTGTATATTTCTCACAACATATATTAATATGATTTCCTATGTGATACATAATGGTGACAACCCCATGTTAGTAAGCTAGAGTACCCAATTGAGGACAATGGGAAGATAGCCTAAAATGGTTATTGCCAATAGTTTATTATGTCACCCTCTATGTTCATTCCTTGTGGTCTACGTGTGTGCAATTTTAAAATCCAAAAAGCTTCCTTTTTCAATAGCTCACTTATTCTGCTTCCACCCCTAGGTTTAGAAGTTATTAGGTCAATGACCATCTATTTTAATGATCTGACGTCTTTTTGGTGCTCATAGATAAAGTGCTTGGCTGCTCCTGTTACTGCCTTGCCTCTCTCTATGTCATTTAAGTGTTCACGTATCCTGACTCTAGTCTCTCGAGAGGTACACCCTATGTACTGTACCCCACAGATTGTACAAGTGATCATGTATACAGCATATTCAGATCTGCAGTTGGTGCAAACATTACAATCATAGGCTTTCTGTGTATATTGTGACGGAAACACCTTACTTATTTGTGTATAATCGCATGCTATACAACTTCGTGCTCCACACCTGTAGTGACCTTTGCATGTAAGCCAACTACTCTTTTTCTTTGGTTTTCTTAATGCACTGTGGGATACTAAATTGCCAATTGTTACATTTCTTTTCGAGACAAAGTAGCAGCCTTTGTCTACCACATTCTTTAGCAATTCATCTGCCCGCAGTATAGGGAGATTTTTATTTATAATGTTACATACATCCCTGTATTGATTTGAATATGTAGTGACAAAAGTCATCTCACTCTTCTGTTTATCCAGAGTATTAGCTTTGTTCCTCTTAGGTTTCAATAGGTCTGACCTTGGTATTTTTAGGACCTCCATGTAAGCTTTTTTGATTGGTCCCTCTGGATACCTTTGTGCACTCAGTTTAGACCGTAATACCTTGCTCTCAGACAAAAAGTCTTTTTCTTCCGAACAGTTCCGTTTTATCCTTATGAACTGTCCCTTCGCCAAACCATAATTCATGTGGTGAGGGTGACAGCTTTTGGCATGGAGCAAGTCATTAGCAGTGATGGGTTTAACATATAATGATGAAATAACCCTGCTATTACTGCTATCTCCTTCAACGCTTACATCTAGGTAGGATACCTTGGTTTTGTTATAGAATGCAGTAAACTGTAAGACCTGCTCTGTTTTGATTCAAATACTCAACAAAATATTCACCTTCAATCTGAGACCCTGACCATACAAACAGAAGGTAGTCTAGGTATCGCTTGTAAGCCACGACCGAGCCTCTGTATGGATTACTATCAGCATAAATGTGGGACAGCTTCCACCATCCCATATAGAGGTTTGCAAATGCTGGGGCAAATTTTGCCCCATGGCTGTCCCACGTCTCTGCAAATAGAAAACATTATCGAACTCAAAATAATTGTGCGTAAGCTAAACAGGTTAAGCATATATTCCATGACCATCAATCCTTCTCTGTGTGGTATGGCTAAATATAGGCCTACCACATCTATTGTTAACCAACTATATTCACAATTTCATATCAGGTCGTTTGTTAGATTAAGTAGATGCTTTGTGTCTTTGAGAAAGGATGGGAGTTTCCACACGATGGGCTGGAGCAGGGATTCAATCCAATTTGAAAGGTTCTCAAATAGAGATCCAATCCTGAGACAATTGGGCGTCCCTTAACATCTGTAATGGATTTATACACCTTTGGTAAATGATGAAACATAGGTGTTACCGGTTTATCAACATACAAATACTTACAGGTCATAAGATCCATTACTCCCAGTTTCAGTCCATCGTCTAGAAGACCCCTTAACTCCCTCCCAAAGAGAGTAGAGGAGTTTGAGGCGAGAGTATCATATACCTCCCTATCCTGTAGTTGTCTAAGTGCTTCCTGTACATAAAAGGACCGATCACTTTTAGATCCTGTACCTGTTCTGCTTGCCCCTCCTCAATGTGTAACGCTCTCTCTGTGTTGTAAGGTGCTGCTCTCCCTGTCCCGTATGGATCTTGTTTCTTGTCCCCCCTCTTCCTCCTCCTCCCTGTCCTGCCACTACCTCATGAAAAACCTGAGTCTCTACTGTAGGAACCTCTTGATTAATACTGGCCATATTCTCAAGGGCGCTCACATATCTGTTTATATGTGTTTTACTATTTTCTTTTACAATTACTACATTTACTACTGGGGTAGGGGAGGGGGTAGTTACTGCTACTGTTTGAGAGCCTGCTATCGGTCATTCATCAGAATCATAATTAGAACCCCCCTCATCAGATGAGGGACCACTCGTCATGAAGTTCACAAAGTCCTGTACATCTCCTTCCTCATTTGAGTAATACTAAGAGTGAGATGGGGTTAACATTGTATCATTTGGAGAGAACGGTAGTACATGATCACTTCCAAGTTAAGGATACTCTAGATTTTCTTTCACTTTACCAATTGGAGAGGGAAAGTATACAGCCGGAGACTATTAAAAGCTCTCAAAAGGGACAGACGGTCGGAAGGGGAGGAGCTAGCAGCAGGCTGCGTGCTAGCACTGTGCTCTGATGTGAAGGGCAAGTTTGATCAAACCCCACCTGCGTTTGTTCCTTGGCCGGTGAGATACACCTGGCTTGGAAACCACACAGCAGAGGCCGACAAAAATTCCTGCAGATTGACTCTGGCGCAGAGTCACGACGCCTGGAAGGCGTTCTTGCAACCAGCACAACTACAGCATACTTGAATACCCAAAGAAACCGGTTCGGAGTATACATATCTGAGGGCCCAGGAGAGGAGTGGAGTCCAGTTGGCGGTGGCTGAGGCGGCGTTCACTGAGGTGTCCGGGAGCTGCGGCCCTTTCCATTCTGCCGTGCCTGGCAATCATCCTCTGAATCCTGCAGCTTGGTTGGCCCCATCACGGTGACCACATCGCACAGGAAGTGCGTACCTGCGCGCCGGAACTACTGGTGGAATCAGTCCAACTAGCTGGTGAGCAGACATTGGGGACAACGGAGCGATCCCGGTTGCTGGGGCAAGATCTGTACTGCCCGGTCCGGTAAGACTACACCCGATTATATCAAGTAGTATTTAAACGCTGCAAAAGACAGGAGTCTTTGGACTGGAGGGACACAATTGCTCCTTAATTGGAGTTAAAACAGGCCTGCCCTCGCTCCCAGTCATGTTCTAACTCGGCCTAGTAAATTAATTTCAGCGGGGACTCTGAGAAGATTAAGTGGAGACATTGTGAAAATAATAACTTTTGCCCTCAACATAGAAAAGCTGTTGTTTGTGCCCATTTAAGGAGTCTGGGGCACGTACTTTTTGCATAAAGTTATATCAAGAAATGTCATCTCATACATAATCTGGGCATAATATATAAACTGCTCTTTTTTTTCAGAAAATATACCTAGACTCCAAAAGGAACAGAACTGTTAAAGGAACTTTCTTGTTGAACAATCCTCTAATTCTTGTTGTTATAGGAATTGTGATATCCAACCTATAAAAGGGAAACCTGGTTATAACTTTAGACCAGCATAATCTTTGGTGTAAGGATATACTGAATATACCAATATATGTTAATACTATCACCTGATTCAACTGAGGCCAATATGTGTAATTGATAAAGTTATTTTACATATTAAGTGTGGTTAGCAACGTTGGTTAAGCGCATATAGGCTTAGCAGTTAGCAAAGGGTTTAAACATAAGATCTTCCTTTAGGAAACTATCCTGAAATGTTATTGGGTAATATAAATTAGTAAATATATCCCCCGTGGCACCTCTACTCACATTATAATTTTAAAGCTGAACATCCCTCTTTAAAGAGGGAAAGAGGTTTGGTGAGGCATGGGTAGAAAAGGTCATTACCCACAGTATACAAAATAAAGAGACAGGAAAGTGGGAATTTAAGTGCTGCATCTATATAGTTTTACCCCTCTCCCTATCAAGTTACACACAAAGATCTATTTTGCATACCATGATGATTATACTGAGTATCATTGGTAACTGATAAAAAGGAATCGATAGGAAACAGGTTGCCAGCTAGCAAGGTCTTTACCCCTTAATTTCATTATCTCTGATACATAAAGCGGTTCAGACTTGAATTGTACTGTGACTGAACTGCATTGGAAACAAGTATTTTGAGTTAATATTGAATAGTTTCTGTGTGGTATGCCCACCATTTTTTCTTGTTTTTGCCTTTTCTCCTTTTTTTGTAAAGTGATCACTTTTCTGTTTATGTTTGTTTTTTCTTTTCCTTCTCTATCTTCTCTTTTTTCCCCCCATCTTTTTAACCCCCCTTTTTTTTCCCCTTTTTTCCCTACTTCACTTTTTGAATTTCCCTTTTATGGATATTGTGTTTAATATATGTATTGTGTGATGTTTTGCTTATTCATGATGGCTCTGTATTGAATTATGCACACCATGATTTTTTGATTCACTGTTTATTTATATGTAGACACATCACAACACATTCACTGTGTCTAATCTATTACAGCGGGTTTTAAGGCTGGTCTGATATTGCTGGTTGAGTTGCACCCATTTTTAAGCTCTTTTTATTTTGTAGGTATTAGCCTTTAATTAAAGGTGCTGCAGTATCCTTAGCACTAATAAACTCGGTTAGGACTAAGTTCTTAGCCAGATTTTGCAGTAGTAACGATTCACTTTTCCACCGAATATATGGAAAGATATATATCACATTCTAAACCCTCTTCACCCAGCATGCCACCTAAAACTAAAGATAAAAAATACAAGCCCAGTGAAAGCAGTTCAGACACGCAAAGTCAGAATGAAATAGCTGTGAGCTCTTTAGACAATACCTCATTAATCCAACAGATTTCTGAGTTAGTCATGCCACAATTTGAAGTTTTAAAACAAGAAATGGCAACAGTTACTAATGAAATAAAGCAGTTTGCAACTCGTATGAACGAGGTTGAATCGAGAGTCTCAGATCTAGAAGATAGAGCAGTAACACAGGTTCAGATGACTAACTCGCATGAGGTTAGACTTCTCTCACTACAAGCTAAACTAGAAGAACTTGAGGATAGGGCACGGCGCAACAACCTGAGGGTTGTTGGGCTACCAGAAACGGCAGAGTTTCATGACCTGATAAATTTTGCTGCTACACAACTCCCAAAATTACTCGGTAGTAATATTGAAAATATAAGAATCCCGATAGAGAGAGCACATAGACTAGGCCCTCCTAGAGGGAGTTCAGATGCTCAGGTAAGACCGCGAGCAGTAATCATTAAATTTCTGAATTTCCAAGACAAATTCCATGTCCTCAGATTATACCGTAAAAATAATAATCTCATGATTGGTTCCCACAAAATCTTAATATTTCAGGATTTTTCAACTGAAACTCAAAACAGGCGTAGGGAAATGGCTCCTTATTGTTCTAAAATGATTAAAGCTAATTTAAAGGCAAGATTGGTTTACCCTGCCAAGGTGATCTTGGAAAAAGATGGCGAATCTCACAGCTTTACGAAGCCGGATGAGAGTAAAATATTTTGCCAGAGCATAGGTCTACAATAAAGGAATTAAGGTAGGAGAAGGGTCCCATAGAGAAGGGAAGAGGATGGGGAATCAAGAAGAAGTGACAATGCTGGTTCTGCTGGGGAACGATATAGGTATAGGAATGCCTAAACACATAAAAAGAGTTTTAACAATAAGTAACTGGGTGGGATGCGAGGTAGAAGATTTTAGTAACCTAGTAGACTTGAGGAGGGGGAATGGGGTAGGGGGTTTATCCTTTTTTTTCTCTCTCTTTTTTTATGTGATTAGATGGTTAAGTTGAAATTAGTGTCCTGGAACGCTGGGGGGATTTCATGCCCCAGCAAAAGGAAATTGATTATCAGACATCTTGGACTCCAAAAGCCAGATATAGCATTCATTCAGGAGACCCATCTCAGACCAAAAGAAGCGGTTAAACTTAGATCTAAGTGGGTGGGGGAGGTATTATTTACTCCATATGACAAAGCAAAGAGAGGCCTCGCTATTTTAATTCGCAAACAACTGGACTGTAAATTTATTACAGTAGAAAATGATTCTAATGGGAGATATCAGATCATGGAGATCAAAGTTAACGGTTCTAACTTTGTTTTCCGTAATATATATGGTCCCAATCTGAAAGATAAAAGATTCTGGGAAGACATAAGTTTAAAATTATTTATGCATACTGGGAAAAATTTAGTGGTTGTAGGAGACTTCAATATGGCTTTTTCCCATATTTTAGACAGATCTAAGACCAGATTCTTGCAGAGAAAGGCCAGGGAAGCTGATATCCTCCAAATGTTTAGGAAGAAGTTAGCTCTATACGATGTGTGGCGGGGACAAAACCCGGATCGTCGCGAATATACGTGTGTTTCACGCGCCCACTCTTCCTTTTCTAGAATAGATTATTTTTTAATCTCTAAGCATATGGCTAGAATGCAAATTCAGGCAGACATTGGTGAGATCGTGGTTTCTGACCACGCTACTATCACACTAGAAATTGGAATAAGCGATAAGAGCAGGTTGAAAAATACTAGGATGTACTTCCCCCAATTTTTGTACCATAATCTTCATTTTAAAAAATGGGTTAAGAACAGATGGTTTCAATTTTGGGCCGAGAATAAAGATTATATAAATAGACCAGAAATTCTCTGGGAAACTGCAAAGGCGGTTTTCAGAGGAGAGATTAAGGCATACTTGGCCAGGATGCAAATAATTTGGGGGAAAAGGGCGGAGCAACTCGCGAATACCTTAAGCAATAACTATAGGAAATATTTAAGTAATCCTTTGGCAGAGCAGTGGCTCAAATACAAGGAAAGCAAAGCGCTTTATGATCTTTTCCTGAAACAAAATTAGATATCAGAAGAACTTAAATTGAAGGCCATATATTCAGGGGCTCAAGGTACGTCAGGTAAATACCTAGCTAGAATTGTTAAGATCAGACAACAGAAGAATGTTATCACTGCAGTTAAATTTAGGAACACTAGGGTGACTGATTCTGCAGGAATTAGAGAAGCTTTTTTTCAGACTTTTCAAGAACTATATGCAGCTAAACAGATAGATATATCGTCAAAACAACAATTCTGGCAAGGGTTCACAATGCCTCAAATTGCGAGAGAGGATCTGCAAAGACTGAACGATCCTATTTCTCTGGAAGAAGTCATTAACTCTATTAAAAAGTTAAAACTTGGGAAAGCTCCTGGGCCAGACTCTCTGCCAGCAGAATTTTATAAATTACTTCTTGATTAAGTTCCGACGGTGCTGGTTCAACTTTACAACAATTATTATATCCAGAACAAGTCACAGTCGTGTCTGTTCGCGGCGTCCAGTATAGTTTTGATTCCAAAGAAAGATAAAGATCTAGAATTGCCCTCTTCCTATAGGCCTATCTCACTTTTGAATCAAGATTATAAAATTCTCACCTATATTCTTGCTAATCGATTAAAAGTTCCTTTAGGATATCTGGTGCATCAGGATCAGACTGGTTTTATGACAGGAAGGAATCCTGTCAAGAACCTGAGGAAAGTGCAATTAGTCTTGGATTTCTTTTGGAATAAAGTGGAAAGACAGAGATCTCATATTAAGACAGACCTTGCTATTCTCACGATCGACGCTGAGAAAGCGTTCGATTCCATTATATGGGATCATCTAACAACGGCTCTGGGGAAATTTGGTATAGCTGGTAATTTCCAACAATTCATATCACAGCTCTATAAGGCACCGACTTCCACAATTATAGTAAATGGGGAAGCAACAGGAAAGGTTATTCTTGGACGAGGTACGCGGCAAGGATGCCCGCTTTCGCCTTTTTTATTTAATCTGTCTCTTGAACCACTGGCAATCTATTTAAGGAAGGAACTACATGGTATTCAGGTAGGAAATCATAAGTTAGTTCTTTCGTTATACGCAGATGACCTCCTTCTCTTTCTTAGCAATACACAGGACTCCATTCCCCTCCTTCTGGAAATATTTAATTTGTTTAGCTCCTTCTCAGGATATAAAATAAACTATGAAAAATCTGAGATTATGTGGATCCGTAAACCTTTAGGGCAGAGCCGGCATCCATTTATAGAATCGCTACAGATCACATACCTAGGAATCAGGTTAACCAGGGATCCCAAGCGCTGGTACAAGCTTAATTTTAAACAATGTATTAAGGGACTACTGTCTAAATTACGGAGTTGGAATAATCTCCCCCTTTCGCTTACGGCCCGAATAATGTTAATTAAAGTAATTCTACTTCCTAAAATTTTATATTTCTTACAGAATCTCCCCCTCTTGCTATATAAAAAAGACTATGCTCTCCTCAATAGATCTTTTAATCAATTTATTTGGCAAGGTAAAAAACCACGTATATCACTTTATAAGTTAACATTACCTAAAGCTTTTGGTGGAATGGCTTGTCCCAATTTAAAATTTTATAACTATGCAGCAGTAGTGAAATTTGCTCTGGACTGGATTACCGAAAAAAATCTGGTTACGTTTTATGATATGGAGTCAATAGTGATAAAGCCGTTTAATCTTAAGGCGATTCTTCACCACCCAGCAAGTAAGCTTCCAGATCCAATTAATTATCTCCACACCTTTAAGTATATTCTACAGGCTTGGCAGAAAGTATGTAAGGAACTGGGAATTGATTTCCGAAAATCAGAATTTTTACCCAGCAGCTCATAATTTTTACCCTAGTTTCCCAGCAGCTCATAATCCATCGATTTTTGAGCTATGGGCTGAACGAGGAGCGAAATATGTGATTCAGTTATGTGATGAGAGCAATTTGCGGCTCCATTCTTTTGAAACTATAGTACAGCAGTTTGGTATTCCAAGGTCTAGTTTCTTTGCTTACTTACAAACTAGGCATTGGGTAGAGAATCTAAGGCAGGAAACTGGTGTGGAGATTGACAGTAAATACTTGCAGAATGTTATTACACAATATAATGAAGGGGTGAACTCCATTTCCATAATTTATGGCGTAATTATGAAATTTCTGGGTCAGAAAAATATAATTGAAACATCATCAAAATGGGCTAAAGAAAAAGTGGAGGTTGAGAGCGAGACCTTCACACAGAGTATTACTCTTGCAGCTGGGGCGACTTGCATGCACTCGTGGAAGGAATCCCATATGAAATTATTAAATAGGGCGTATTTAACGCCTATTAGATTGGCAAAATGGAGTCCTGAGAAAAGGAATTGCCCCAAATGCTGTAAAGAACAGACAGACTTCTTCCATTGCTTTTGGGAGTGCCCTAAAATATTTCAATTTTGGCAAAAGATAGATTTCTGGATAGGTAAATTAATGGGGATAAAATTCAAAATTAATCCACACCAAATAATATTTTTATGCAAACTTTCGCCTGTTATACCTAATAATAGATTTATGAATTTATTAATCCTGACGGCTCGTAACATAATATTAAAAAAATGGAAAAGCCACAAATCACCTAAGTTTATAGACTTCTTAAATGAAGTGCAACATCAAATGGTGATGGAACAGTGTCAGGTAAAAGTCAATAATCCAAAAATGATCACCAGATTTTTCAGTAAATGGAAGAGATATATCTATTCACTCCCCTTAGAGATGCAGAGACAAGCGGTGAATCAATTTAAAACCTCAGCGTGGGTACAACGCCAAATAGAGCTGGTTCTCTTACCTAGAGCATGGTTTGATTAATAGCTTTTGAAAGAGACTGATATATCTCTTCCCCCAGGAATATAGTACTAATGCCATCTTACTTATAGGTTCTTTTTTTTTTTTTTTTTTTCCCTTTCCCCCTCCCTTTTTCCCATTCTCCTCAGATCAAGGCTAAGCAGACTAATCCTTGAAACTTTTGAGGGATTGGGAGTTTAGGCTCTGGGGAATAGGGTTAGCAATTGAATGTATTCTCCGTACCATCTAATAAATCTTAGTTTTCGAAAGTGGAATCTCTCGCCAACCGCCACATTTATAGAAGACACAAACCAAACAGATAAGAGGGTTTTGAAGTTGGTATAGATTTATAATGACTCTTATAGACAAGGTATTTGTGTTCGCATTAAGAGCTGAGTCATTAACATGGATAGGAGGTATAACTGATAGTTCGGTAGTTAAATATGTAAACACACAAGAAGTTATTTCTGGTTAGATAGAAGTATCAGTGAAGGTAACTGGTTGTATCATTTTAATAATGGAAATTCTTTGTATTTGCTTATGTGAAGTACAGGAGCTGCGTCTCCTAAACAATTGTATTACAATACTTTTTCTCTCTGAAATAAAATTTTCAAAAATCAAAAAAAAAAAAAAAAAAGCTCTCAAAAGGGTTACAAACCAAAGTCAATCTTTTACCCAATCCAAACTAGGGGGAACACATTGGAACAATTCCATAGGAGGGTTGAAGAGGATTTAGTGAGACTTAAGGCAGAGAGTCAGCCACATAGGAATAATCTCACAGCAAAACAGAGAACAGGCCTAAAAAAACTAAAGGATAGAGAGGAATTAGTAATTAAAAAATGTGGCTCTATAGTGGTCATGGATAGGTCCTTTTATGTACAGGAAGCACTTAGACAAATACAGGATCAGGAGGTATATGATACTCTCACCTCAAACCCCTCTACTCTCTATGGGAGGGAGTTAAGGGTCTTCTAGACAATGGACTGGAGCTGGGAGTAATGGATATTTATGACTTTCAAGTATTTATATGTGGATGAACTGGTAACACCATATATTTCATAATTTACAGAAGGTGCATAAATCCATTACAGATGTTAAGGGACACCCAATTGTCTTGGGGATTGGCTCTCTATTTGAGAACCTTTCAAATTGGATTGAATCCCTGCTCCAGCCCATTGTGCGGAAACTCCCATCCTTTCTAAAAGACACAAAGCATCTACTTAATCTAATGAATGACCTGATATGGAATAGTGAATACACTTGGTTAACAATAGATGTGGTAGGCCTATATTCAGCCATACCACACACAGAAGGATTGATGGCAATGGAATATATGCTTAACCTGTTTAGCTTACGCACAATTATTTTGAGTTTGATAATGTTTCCTATCTGCAGAAACATGGGACAACCATGGGGGCAAAATTTGCCCCAGCATTTGCAAACCTCTGTATGGGATGGTGGGAGCTGTCCCACGTCTATGCAAATAGTAATCCATACAGGGGCTCGGTCATGGCTTACAAACGATACATAGACGACCTTCTGTTTGTATGATCAGGGTTTCAGATTGAAGGTGAATATTTTGTTGAGTATTTGAATCAAAACAAGGCAGGTCTTCAGTTTACTGCAGTCTATAACAAAACAAAGGCTTGAAGGAGATAGCTGTAATAGCAGGGTTATTTCTTCATTATATGTTAAACTCATCACTGCTAATGCCTTGCTCCATGCCAAAATCTGTCACTCTCGCCACCTGAATTATGGTGTGGCGAAGGGACAGTTCATAAGGATAAAACCGAACTGTTTGGAAGAAGGGATTTTTTGTCTGAGAGCAAGGCATTACGGTCTAAACTGAGAGCACAAGGGTTTTCAGAGGGACCCATCAAAAAAGTTTACATGTAGGTCCTAAAAATACCAAGGTCAGACCTACTGAAGCCTAAGAAGAACAAAGCTAATACTCTGGATAAACAGAAGAGTGAGATTACTTTTGTCACTAGGTATTCGAATCAATACAGGGATGTATGTACATTATAAAGAAAAATCTCCCTATACTGCGGGCAGATGAATTGCTAAAGAATGTGGTAGACAAAGGCTACCACTTGGTCTCAAAAAGAAATGTAACAATTGGCAATTTAGTCTCCCCCAGTATATTAAGAAAGCCTAAGAAAAAGAGTAGTTGGCTTACTTGCAAAGGTCACTACAGGTGTGGAGCACATAGTTGTACAGTATAGCATGCGATCATATGCAAATAAGTAAGGTGTTTCAGTCACAATATACACAGAAAGCCTATGATTGTAATGTTTGCACCAACTGCAGATCTGAATATGCTGTATACATGATCACTTGTACAATCTGTGGGGTACAGTACATAGGGTGTACCTCTCGAGAGACTAGAGTCAGGATACGTGAACACTTAAATGACATAGAGAGAGGCAAGGCAGTAACAGGAGCAGCCAAGAACTTTATCTATCGTCAGATCATTTAATTAGATGGTCATTGACCTAATTACTTCTAAACCGAGGGGTGGAAGCAGAATAAGTGAGCTACTGAAAAAGGAAGCTTTTTGTATTTTCAAATTGCACACACGTAGACCACAAGGAATGAACATAGAGGGTGATATAATAAACTATTGGC
The DNA here is from genome assembly GCF_027579735.1 of Bombina bombina. Lineage (NCBI taxonomy): Eukaryota > Metazoa > Chordata > Amphibia > Anura > Bombinatoridae > Bombina > Bombina bombina. The sequence continues at coordinate 411,904,047 of NC_069502.1, forward strand.
AATAACCATTTTAGGCTATCTCCCCATTGGCCTCAATTGGGTACTCTAGCTTACTAACATGGGATTGTCACCATTATGTATCACATAGGAAATCATATTAATATATGTTGTGGGAAATATACAGAGATATAAACAACATGTATATATATATATATATATATATATATATATATATATATATATATATATATATATACACATACACATACTGTATATATGTGTATTAGCAATATTTATCTCTTACTGGTTCACTATCGGTATGTCATCCCTTGGTCTGCTCATGTGAAATGTATAAATGCAGGGTCAGGACAGAGTTTATGATGTGAATAGGAGTAATCAATGTATGCTAAGAGTTTACTATTGAAATGCAAAAATGATGAGTTTCCTCAGGAAATCTTATTATACAAAGAGAGATAAGAAGCGCCTCACTTGCAACCCTGTGTGCTGTTTAAAAGAATAATCTCACAATTACTGGATGGGAAACTTGGATGTCAATAAATACAGATTAGCTAAAAGAGGATGGGAAACTTGGATGTCAATAAATAAAATTTATTAATGTTATATAAAACCTATAATAAACAATTTGCCATAGGAAAAATGAAAAAATATAAAAAATAAACGTACTGCAATAATATAAAAAATTAAAACTGTAGAGATAGGAGGACGTCTCCTCCACAACTCTGTATGATATATATAATATTACCACTTCTGCATATTACTCAAAACCACCTTTAGAATATTAGCCCTGGTTAGGCCATGCACATATCAGATACAGTTCTTCTGAGACAAGTCCAAATTGTATCAATCCACCTTAAATACTAGAGCTTCCAATTTGTATCAAATTGTAACAGTCCACCTTAAATGTAATAACTTTGATATGTTGTCTCAAATCCAAGTGAAACTTGCAAACTGCTTCACCAACAATGTCCCATTCAGACTTATATAGACAATAATAAAAAAGCTGGTACAATCTGCTTTCCAGATAGTATGCAAACTTTCACAGATATTATATTTGCAAGATGTGTAGCGGGTTTGAACTCTGAGGCCCTTTAACAATGAAAGTTCAATACGGTATTGATATAACTAGTGGGTATACTTTACCGGTCTCCTTGCCATTTAATTTATGGCGCTGATCGTACAGTTTCTCTGCGGGCTAGCCTTGGACCTGTCAGCCTCCAATCTCACCTCTGACCTCTTTGGTGTATTCGTATCCCGGTTGCTCTTAACGTGAGTCTTTACCGCTTTGGTCTCTCCAGGTGTTAGATATTTTCTGGGGCTACCGGTTTCTTCTCCACTTCCACTTTCAATATGTATCAATCTGCTCTAAGCCTCTGTGAGCGATGAAGTCCTGTCCGTGATCTTTGTTAGAAACTCTGCGCAGAGTATCGATGCTGGCTCACAAAACCAGATGGAATGCTTTCAGAGATTTAGAGGCCTAGTTATCAAGCCGTCAACCTCAAATACGCTGGAATTCCGCAGCGTATTTGTGGCGAGGCTGATTTGCCTAAGTTATCAAGCCCTGCTGCCCGGCAAAAGTAGAATATAGTAACGTAAGCTTCGATCCGCAGGACTCAGTCCGACACAGATCGATTCTTACATCACTCCAGATGTTCCGAACGCAAGTTTGGCACAATCTGACTACTTTTGGTAGTTATCAAATAACTACCAGGTACGCTCGGCACTTTTCCCGGCCCAGCGTATCTGGTTTTCAATCCGCCGCCCTGGAGGCGGCGGATCCCATAGGAATCAATGGGAGTCTGACCATAGCGAAAGTTCATGTTCGCTGCTGCCCGACATCCCATTGATTCCTATGGGAAACGTCTGCACCTAACACCCTAACATGTACCCTGAGTCTAAACACCCCTAATCTGCCCCCCCTACACCGCCGCAACTAAATAAAGTTATTATCCCCTAAACCGCCACTCCCGGAGCCCACCACCACTCTAATAAACTTATTAACCCCTAAACCGCCGCTCCCGGACCCCGCCGCAACCTATATTAAACTTATTAACCCCTAATCTGCCCCCCCTACGCCGTTGCCACCTATAATAAATGTATTAACCCCTATCCTGCCCCCCCTATACCGCCGCCATCTATATTAAACTAATTAACCCCTAAACCCAAGTCTAACCCTAACCCTAACACCCCACTAACTTAAATATTATTTTAACAAATCTAAATAAAATTACTATTGTTACCTAAATTAATCCTATTTAAAACTAAATACTTACCTATAAAATAAACCCTAATATAGCTACAATATAACTAATAATTATATTGTAGCTATTTTAGGATTTATTTTTATTTTACTGGGAAATTTCTATTTATTTTAACTAGGCACAATAGCTATTAAATAGTTATTAACTATGTAATAGCTACCTAGTTAAAATAAAGACAAATTTACCTGTAAAATAAAAACTAATCTAAGTTACAATTACACCTAACACTACACTATCATTAAATAAATTATTCCTATTTAAAACTAAATACTTACCTGTAAAAAAAACCATAAGATAGCTACAATTTAATTAATAATTACATTGTAGCTATTTTAGGATTTATATTTATTTTACAGGTAACTTTGTATTTATTTTAACTAGGTAGAATAGTTATTAAATAGTTATTAACTATTTAATAACTACCTAGCTAAAAGAAATACAAAATTACCTGTAAAATAAATCCTAACCTAAGTTACAATTAAACCTAACACTACACTATCAATAAATACATTAAATTAATTATCTACAAATACCTACAATTAAATACAATTTAATAAACTAACTAAAGTACAAAAAATAAAAAAAAATAAGTTACAAAAAATATTACAAGATTTTTAAGCTAATTACACCTAATCTAAGCCCCCTAATAAAATAACAAAGCCCCTCAAAATAAAAAAATGCCCTACCCTATTCTAAATTACGAAAGTTAACAGCTCTATTACCTTACCAGCCCTTAAAAGGGCCTTTTGCGGGGCATGCCCCAAAGAAATCAGCTCTTTTGCCTGTAAAAAAAAACACAATACCACCCCCAACATTACAACCCACCACCCACATACCCCTACTCTAACCCAAACCCCCCTTAAATAAACCTAACACTACCCCCCTGAAGATCATCCTACCTTTAGCCGTCTTCAGCCCGCCAACCACCGATGGAACAGAAGAGGACATCCGCAGCGGCCGAAGTCTTCATCCAAGGGGCACTGAAGAGGTCTTCCATCTGATTGAAGTCTTCATCCAGGCGGCGTCTTCAATCTTCATCCATCCGGAGCGGAGCCATCTTCAAAGCAGCCGACGCAGAGTCATCTTCATCCACCAATGCCTACTCGCCGAATGAATATTCCTTTAAGTGACATCATCCAAGATGGCATCCCTCGAATTACGATTGGCTGATAGGATTCTATCAGCCAATCGGAATTAAGGTAGGAAAAATCTGATTGGCTGATCCAGGGTAGGGCATTTTTTTTATTTTGGGGGCTTTGTTATTTTATTAGGGGGCTTAGATTAGGTGTAATTAGCTTAAAAATCTTGTAATATTTTTTTTATTTTTTGTAACATAGTTTTTTTTATTTTTTGTACTTTAGTTAGTTTATTTAATTGTATTTAATTGTAAGTATTTGTAGATAATTAATTTAATTTATTTATTGATAGTGTAGTGTTAGGTTTAATTGTAATTTAGGTTAGGATTTATTTTACAGGTAATTTTGTATTTCTTTTAGCTAGGTAGTTATTAAATAGTTAATAAACTATTTAATAACTATTCTACCTAGTTAAAGTGAATGTAAATTTTGATGCTAAAGTGCCCGGTTTTAAAAAATTTGATTAAAAACAGGGGCACTTTAATTCATCAATATTTTCATTTCACTCCTGTTGTGAAAATAAACTTACTTTTTAATCTTCACAGCAGCTCCAGCTTCCTCCACCTGTTTCAAAGCCTCTTCCTGGGTCTAAAATGAGGTATCTGGCTTCCTCCAATCACAGCAGTGAATCAGACACTGAATCCCCCGGGGGGGAATCTGTGATTGGAGGATGACCTATCAATCATTTCTGACATCAGAAATGGCTTGTGAGACCGGAGGAAGCAGCAGCTGCTGTGTAGTTTAAAAGGTAAGTTTTTTGTCACAACAGGAGTGAAATGTAAATTTTGATGAATTAAAGTGCCCCTGTTTTTAATCAAAGTTTTAAAAACCGGGCACTTAAACATCAAAATTTACATTCACTTTAAAATAAATACAAAGTTGCCTGTAAAATAAAAATAAATCCTAAAATAGCTACAATATAATTATTAGTTATATTGTAGCTATATTAGGGTTTATTTTCTAGATAAGTATTTAGTTTTAAATAGGATTAATTTAGTTAATAAGAGTAATATTTATTTAGATTTATTTAATTAATATTTAAGTTAGGGGGGTGTTAGGGTTAGACTTAGGTTTAGGGGTTAATAATTTTATTATAGGTTGCGGCGGTATAGGGGGGCAGGATAGGGGTTAATAAATGTATCATAGGTGGCGACGGTGTAGGGGGGGCAGATTAGGGGTTAATAAGTTTAATATAGGTTGCGGCGGGGTCCGGGAGCAGCGGTTTAGGGGTTAAACTATTTATTTAGTTGCGGCGGGGTACGGGATCAGCAGGATAGGGGTTAATAAATTTATTATAGGTGGCGGCGGTATGGGGGGGCAGGATAGGGGTTAATAGGTATTATGTAGGTGGCAGCGGGGTCCGGGAGCGGCGGTTTAGGGGTTAATCAGTTTATTAGAGTGGCGGTGGTCTCCGGGAGTGGCGGTTTAGGGGTTAATACATTTATTATAGTTCGGCGGGGTCTAGGAGTGGCGGTTTAGGGGTTAATCATCGCCCCGTACTTGGTGCGCGGCTTTTTGACAGCTTTATTGATAACTTTGGCGAGCGTATTCAGGTCCGCGGCGGCGATGGTAGGCGAGCTTAGGCGGGCGTATTGGGGCCGGCAATGGCAGGTAAGTAGACCTAAGTGTAGGCTTTGTCAAGGCTGCTATTCAAGGGGAATAATTGCTATGTTTAAATACCCCGCCCTGGGTTTTCATTGGTTCAAATTCTTCCAATTGTTTCTTGAATCTCATTAAGGTGGTATTGTCTGATCTATTACTAAAGGTGGTATTTCTATTTATAATCAGGTTTTTAGTAGTGGCTTCAACAGAACTGATCTTCTTATTAAGGTGGTATCGTTTGATCTGTTACTAAAGGTGGTATTTCCATTTAGTTGTGGGGGGCTCCGGGGGCGCCGGTATAGGGGGTAGAACAGTGTAGTTTAGTGTGGGTGCTTAGTTACAGCTCATCAATAAAGCTGTAGAAAAGCCGAAGAGCAGCGAGATCGGATGAGTGATAACTATCACAGTCCGCTGCTCATCGCCCCGTACTTGGTGCGCGGCTTTTTGACAGCTTTATTGATAACTTTGGCGAGCGTATTCAGGTCCGCGGCGGCGATGGTAGGCGAGCTTAGGCGGGAGTATTGGGGCCGGCAACGGCAGGTAAGTAGACACATTGATAACTAGAGGCCTGAGTATTCTCTCTTTACCCTTGAATAAATGTCTACGCGTTTCACCTAAGTGTAGGCTTTGTCAAGGCTGCTATTCAAGGGGAATAATTGCTATGTTTAAATACCCCGCCCTGGGTTTTCATTGGTTCAAATTCTTCCAATTGTTTCTTGAATCTCATTAAGGTGGTATTGTCTGATCTATTACTAAAGGTGGTATTTCTATTTATAATCAGGTTTTTAGTAGTGGCTTCAACAGAACTGATTTTCTTATTAAGGTGGTATCGTTTGATCTGTTACTAAAGGTGGTATTTCCATTTGTCTGGTAGTGAAGTGGTTTTAAATGTGACATTAACAAAAAATTGGCATTCACAAAAAATTCAATTTATAAAATATTTTAATTTAAAATAGAATACATTTCTAAACTGAACCTTAAATAAATCAACTAAAATATAATAAATAATAGATAAATAATGGAAAAAAAAATATAGGAAATAGAAAGTATACAATGTATTGGCTACTCCCTGCAAGTGTTACTTGGTATATTCTATTAATGTTATACGGGATTATAGCACTACGTGGCCAATTTGTGCAATATACTGAAATTGTCATATATCTTGAAGTTTATTAATGTAAATATTAATATTAACTCCTAATCTATTACAAATGGGTTAAGATCCAATTCTGAATAGAGTCCTTTTGGGTATAGAGTTCCCATATTGTATAGATAGTCTGCCTCCTTCCTTAATATAACTTTTTCAAAATTACCCCCTCTCCAGGGTTTTTGTACCTTCTTTATGCCCCAATATAATAGATCTTTAACATTGTTGTTGTGTACTGATCTAAAGTGTTCGTATAGGTGTGTTTCTTGGTGACCTTTCTCTATATTCCATAAGTGTTCACAAATTCGTGTACGGAGACATCTGGTTGTCTCGCTTAAAATACTGTAGTTTGCAACTACACTGTAGTACATATATAACATTATGGTCACTACATCTAATAGTCTCATTTATTTTTGCTGTATAATTGCTACTTGTTGATTCTACCTCTTTTTTCTTATTACTGTGCTTACACGCTTTACAGCTATAACAGGGATAGAAACCTGTTAGCCGCTTTCCCTTTAGATCTTTATCCACCCTTTTAGCTTTTTGTGTGAACTCGCTGGGGGCTAGCATACTTTTCATATTTCTAGCTTTTCTGTATATGAAATTCGGATTGGATGTCAATTTGTCCCCTATAACAGGGTCTTCTTTCAGCAAATGCCAGTGTTTCTTGACTATTTTCTCCATGATTCTGTAATCGCTATTAAAATTTGTGATGAAGGGTACTTGTAGCCTATCTGTGTCTTCTTCCTTTCTAGTTGTTTTTTGTATACTTTTCCCATTCAGATCTCTCCCAGATTTTATAGCTGTTTTTACTACCTCTTGATTGTACCCCCTTTCTAAAAATCTCTCCTCTAGAATTTTTATTTGTGTGTCATAATCTGTTACCCTGGAACAATTTCTGCTGATTCTCAGACATTGTCCCTTGGGAATGTTATTTATCCACCTTGGAAGGTGGCAGCTCTGTGAGTGTATATAACCATTTGCATCTACTTTTTTGAAATTATTTTTTGTGTGTAGAATTGCATTTTCTATAAAGATATCCAGATCCAAAAATGTTATATTATTCTTATTTATTTCATATGTAAACTGTAAACCATCAGTGTTTGTATTCATATCATCAAACATTTTCAAGAGACCTTGTTCGTCTCCTAACCATATAATTAGAACATCGTCTATGTACCACTTAAAGAGCACGAGATTCGCGCCCAGCTCATGCGACTCCAGGAATCTCTGTTCCCAAAGACCCATAAAGAGGTTCGCGTAGCTGGGCGCGAACCTCATGCCCATTGCTCTTCCTTTTGTTTGTATATAGATTTTTTTGTTGAACACAAATATATTATTCGTCAATATAAATTCCACTCCCTTCAGGATAAAGTCTTTTTGATTTTGTAACATAGTGTTGTCATTATTTAGATAGTATCTTATAGCTTCCAAGCCTTTGTGGTGTATAATGCTTGTATATAGCGCTGTGACGCCAACATGTAACTGTCATCCCATTCTAAATTCTTTAATATGGATCCTGTGTCTTTTAAAAAGGTGGGTAGTGTTTTTACAAATTTTTGTAGTAGGATATTTATATATTGGGACAAGTTTGCTGTTATTGAACCAATCCCAGATATGATGGGTCTACCTGGGGGTGATGTCATGTTCTTATGAATCTTTGGCAAAAAATAAAAAATTGCCATTTTTTTGGGTACTCTAGCTTACTGACATGGGGTTGTAACCATTATGTATCACATAGGAAATCATATTAATATATGTTGTGAGAAATATACAGAGATATAAACAACATGTATATATATATATATATATATATATACTGTATATATGTGTATTAGCAATATTTATCTCTTATTAGTTCACTATCGGTATGTCAATCCTTGGTCTGCTCATGTGAAATGTATAAATGCAGGGTCAGGACAGAGTTTATGATGTGAATAGGAGTAATCAATGTATGCTAAGAGTTTACTATTGAAATGCAAAATTGATGAGAGTTTTCTCAGGAAATCTTATAAACTTACACCACATTTAGATTATCCTTGTTGAAGCTTATGCTTATATATACACAAGTATACTTTTTGCGTTATTAAGTCGTCACTTAGAGGTAATATTAGTGAATACACCGTGAGAATTAAACAGAGATACACTCATAATATATATAAGCATTAGCAATGCTGACCCCCTAAGAGATCTACTTTACAACTTGCATATACAAATATGAGTTCAGACTTGTGACATCCATTGTAATGAAAATAGTGCAGTATCTTAATGTTAAGGGTTTTCTATTTTGAATCAACAAATTGATAAGGGTACCTTTTAGAATACAGGTGCAAATGTACACTGTATCAAGACACATTAAGCACATGCATATATATATATATTTTTATATATATATTTTATGCATGTTGTCACTATAGAAGTAAATGGAGCGATAATTACATGTAGCCTGTCTCTTTAATTACCAGGATCAATAGAGTGAATATATTTGAATTAACCAATGAGAATGTACAGGAGCGTATAAGAGCCTCCTAGGTAAAAGAGACAATTGTGTCTATGAATAAGGCCTTCTGGGGACGAAACGTGTCAGACTAGTCTGTCAAGTCTGTGCCTTAAAGGGACACTGAACCCAAATTTTTTCTTTCGTGATTCAGATAGAGCATGACATTTTAAGAAACTTTCTAATTTACGCCTATTATCAAATTTTCTTTATTCTCTTGGTATCTTTATTTGAAATGCAAGAATGTAAGTTTAGATGCCGGCCCATTTTCGGTGAACAACCTGGGTTGTCCTTGCTGATTGGTGGATAAATTCAGCCACCAATAAAAAAGTGCTGTCCGGAGTGCTGAACTAAGAAAAAAGCTTAAATGCCTTCTTTTCCAAATAAAGATAGCAAGAGAACGAAGACAAATTGATAATAGGAGTAAATTAGAAAGTTGCTTAAAATTACATGCTCTATCTGAATCACAAAAGAAAAAAATTGGGTTCAGTGTTCCTTTAATCAGTTTAACTTTTCATTTGAGCCATTTTTTTAATGTTTGGAATAAAGTTCAAGTTTTTACCAGTTCTGGATTTTTTCGTATCACACAGCATTGGAGAGTGCTGACCGGACAACCTAAAACATAGCGCATATATCCCTAAGACCTGTTGGGGCTCCGAGCCAGTCTCACTGTAGCTGCCAAGACCAGTGACACCCCGCATCAACTCCATCGACACTGTCATTACAGAGGCTATCACCAAGTCCACAGGCGGAGAAAGGATCACATGATGCGGAGCTCACGTCAGATGCCAAAGAGAGGACACTGTGAAAGTAACAGCAGAGGGTAGCAGAGGGGAGTGTATCCCTAAACATCCTCGACAGCAAGTTTGCCTATGGCCGTTTGGGTCCAATGGATTTCATGCCAAGCAGGGAACGGAGTTGAGATGTCCTTGATTTGTTTTCCTTGTTTGCAGGGAGTTGGATGCCAAATGAAGGATCTTCAATAAGGGTGTCACTGCGAGCGGCAGGTAAAGTAGAGCAGCAGTTTTTTCTTACTTAACACATAAATATATACGTATATATTCATATACATATATATTTCAATTTGCTGCCCATCACTGAACGACTTACCCCCTTTGCTGCGCTAGGTTCTCATGCCGTGTCTCACGGCATACGATCAAGGCTCCCATAGCACAATTTGCTGCCCATTGCTGCGTGACTTACCCCCTTTTCTGTGCTAGGTTCTCATGCCGTGTCCCATAGCACAATTTGCTGCCCATTGCTGCGCGACTTACCCCCCTTTGCTACGCTAGAAACGAGGCTCCCATAGCACAAAGCTTCTGTGCAATGTGAACGCGGGGTCGCGTTTGCATTGCACCAAACTTGTAATACCAGCGCTAGTAATACGTGCGCTAGTATTACTAAGTGGAGGGAAAATATTGTCCTTGTGAAATCGATATTTTGGGTTCCACTTGTAATCTAGCCTATAGTGCTTCCGTTTCCTAGCACTGGTTCTGTTGTTTCCTTCCCTATCTATTCTTTTTCTCCCAGTGCTTTCTTTATTCCATCTACTTTCTCTTCTTCCCTGATTATCTACTTAATCCTACCCCTCTTTCTGCTTCATTAACTTTTTATAGTTTTCCCTCCTTTAGATCTTTATTTCCTCCTTTTCCATGTCCCCTTGCTCATGTAAAATTGCTAACTAGAGCAAAATCAGATCAGAAATACTTAGATGAAGGGAGGTCTCCTTAAAGGGCCTATTTACTCAAAACATTTCTACCATGCATAGAAGAAGCAAGCACATAAGTATTTTTTGTTTACATCCTACTAATGCTCATTGGGCGACAAGGAAGACAGACTTTTGGTTGTTGTTTTTAACCTTGCAACAACATGCTTCCTATAGTAACTTTGAAAGGAATTGTACTGTAAGAGTTAAATTATAATAATTTACAGAGAACACAAATGTCAAATACCAGAAGAAATTAAACTTTTATTTAAAATGCACATGAACTATATACTGTTAAAATTAATGTTTGCTTCAGTGTGGCCTCATTTTCTAAAAAAATAAATTAAAAAAAAGGTGAAAGTAGTGATTCTTTAAGGCACCTGGATTTTTATGTATTAAATGAGTTCTGAAGCATTCCATCAATGATGTGAATTGCAAAAGTCAGAACCAAATAGATTCCATATGCTCTGCTTGCAAAGCTGGGAATGCAGGCCAATAATCTTTTCAAGAAAGATACAAAAGCAGATTTGGATGGAAACATCTCAGACACTCCTGCTATTGTCCAAAATACAATACTCATAGACAATGTAAGCCAAAAAAGACTGCAGGATGCACACCTGTGAGTCAGTTATAAGTGCTTGTTCTACATTGTTAGGCCTTTAACTTTCCTGAAGTATATTAGTCTGAGAATATCCAAAAGGCCAGTCCATTCTAGACATAGCAGGAACTATTCCAATGAACCCGCAACATAGCTCACCTGTTAAGCCAGTAGGGGGGAGTTGTCTGTGGAACAGCAAGTTAGCAAGTTGTGGCTTCTCTCATTAAAGTAGACAAATCCTGAAAGTAATTTGAACAAACAAAATTAAATTGAGTATGAAGAACACACTCTAGTTTGCTCAACAATGGAATAACAGTGCAGTCTGTTTTTTTTCCTACATTTATAAAAAGAAAAGTTTATAGATTATAGTTATTAATACAAATAAAAAACATACACCTAGATTATGAGTTGTGTGTTACGGTTTTAACTCTGAAAAAATGACAATTTCAGCGTAAAAACAGAAACGCAGCCATTATGAGTCGTGTCGGTATAGCTATACCGCAAGCATTTAAGCCTATAACGCAACGTCAATCCTGCACTCAAAAAAATGATGTTTTTGTGTGGGATTTCCATAGCACCGGTATTACAGGTTGTGTGGTGAGGCTAAAATGCTTGCGTTACAGCCTATACTGACACGATCTATACCGCCATCTGAGAGCAGTAGTTATGGATTTTGTGTAACAAAAATATTTCACAAAACTCAGATAAAACCCATAAACTACCTATTAACCCCAAAACCGCCACTATCCTGCATCAAACACTATTTAAAACTTATTAACTCCTAATCTGCCGTCCGCCCACATCCACGCCAGTATAATAAAGTTATTAACCCCTATTCCGCTGCTCCCCTACACCGCCGCAACTAACTAAACCTATTAACCCCTAAACCGCCAGCCCCCCACATCGCCACTACTAAATAAACCTATTAACCCCTAAACCCCTAAAGGAAGTGCAACTGGTCCTTAGAACATGTTCAGTAGGACTGTATGTATACGTCTGTGTAAAGATTATTGAAATTAAAGGGTCCATTTACTCCATTCGTTTGGTGGATCATCCATCCCCAAGTTAGTTCAGACACTAATATAAAGTGTTACTCAGTGTTACTTTTTCTTCTGAAGACCAGTAAATGGTAGCAGCCCTGCCACAAACAACTGTAACTTATTCATTATCAAAATTCTAGTTCCAGATAATGTACTGATAGCGCTTAACTAATATAATACATAACTATTATAACAGCATTGCAATCCTGTGTATATTATGTCACAATGCTGTTACCATCTGACTTTTCTTAATAACAGCTCAAATTTGTGGTGTACAATTTTTACTGGCAGCTGAATATATTGAAAAAAGCAGCATAACTAAGTAATTTCTATATGCTATAATACTATGTGATATTGGTCATTATGTACAGTATAAAGCCTCCTTCTGATTTCTTAAAAGGACCACTAAATACAGTAGAATTGTATAATTAACAAGTGCAGAATAAAAAGACAATCAAATAACACTTCCTCTGAATATCAAATAAGCAGCAGATTTATTTTTCAGACAAATTTATTTTTTCCCCATTTGCTGGCCCCCTGTATCATGTGACAGTCATGAGCCAATCACATACTACAATAAATATACCCTGTGAACTTGTGCACATGCTCAGCAGGAGCTGTGTTTCAGAAAGTGTGTATATATAAAAAGAATGTGCAAAATTTGATAATAGAAGTAAATTGAAAAGTGTATGCGCTATTTAAATCATGAAAGTTTAATTTTGACTTTAGTGTCCCTTTAACACTCAGCAAGGACAATTACATACCAACCGATTACATACCATCCCATTGCTAGTTAAAGGGAAATAAAACCCACATTTTTTAGAGCATGACATTTTAAGCAACTTTCTAATTTACTCCAATTATCAATTTTACTTCATTCTCTTGGTATCTGTATTTATAAAGCAGGAATGTAAACTTGGGAGCTGGCCCATTTTTGGTTCAGAACCTGGGTAGAGCTTGCTGATCAGCCAGTGGTTGTGCTGCATAGCAAATCAGACAGTGGTTGTGCTGCATAGCTAATCAGACAGTGGTTGTGCTGCATAGCTAATCAGACAGTGGTTGTGCTGCATAGCTAATCAGACAGTGGTTGTGCTGCATAGCAAATCAGACAGTGGTTGTGCTGCATAGCAAATCAGACAGTGGTTGTGCTGCATAGCAAATCAGACAGTGGTTGTGCTGCATAGCAAATCAGACAGTGGTTGTGCTGCATACCAAATCAGACAGTGGTTGTGCTGCATAACAATTATATATATATATATATATATATATATATATATATATATATATATATATATATATCTCATTGTGTAGTTCATTAACAAATCTAGACAGGCCCAGAGGCTTGTTTTCCCACAGAAAACCTCTGAATTACATTGCTTCCATTGCACCAAAGTATTGGATTTGTAGCACTGGGGAGATAGAGAAATTTTACATTGAGAAAGTTAATTTCCCATTAGAGATAAAGAATGGATAGAGTGTAATTTGAGGGTTTGTACCTGTATTGTGTTTGGGTGGTGAGATAGAGGATTGATAGAGTGTAATATGAGGGTTTGTACTGCATACAGTATGGGGTAAAGTATAACTGATGTGTGTAGTGGGGGTTACTGTATGGGGTAAAGTATTACTGATCTTTGCAGTGGACTGATATATAGGAAGGAAGCTGGACATCTTGTCAGCCAGCATGGTCACTCATGGATGGTCCACACGGACGGTGTTCAGTGCCCACTGCCTGCGGCTCCTTGGGCAAGCAGTGCAGCACCAAAAGCATGTGATGCCCCCACAACATGATGCGCGTACTCCCACACCCTGTGCCAGGCAACGCAATCCAACAACAGGCTCACTCACCTTTGCCACACCGGCGGTGGCAGGCCAGGCTGCAGCCCTTTCAAGGTGTCATCATCTGTTAGCAGGGATGAGTGGTGGTGGGTGACAGAGCGCAGCGCGTTAGGGTGGAGGAGGATGAGCTTATACCAGCACACTGCTGGCACCTTAGAGGGAAAGTTTGGGAAACGAGAGAGAGGGAGAGAGATAGCAAAAGCGAGGGGGGAGAGAGAGCACAAAAGAAAGGGGAAGAGAGAGTGCAAAAGCGAGGGGGAAGAGAGAGAGCACAAAAGAGAGGGGGAGAGAGAGAGCACAAAAGAGAGGGGGAGAGAGCACAAAAGTGACTGGGAGAGAGAGAGAGAGAGAGAGAGAGAGAGAGAGCAAAAGAGAGGGGGGAGAGACAGAGCAAAAGAGAGGTGGGAGAGAGAGAGCAAAAGAAAGTGGTAGAGAGAGAGCAAAAGAGAGGGGGGAGAGAGAGAGCGAGCAAAAGAGAGGGGGGAGAGAGAGAGAGCGAGCAAAAGAGAGGGGGGAGAGAGAGCGCAAAAGAGAGGGGTGAGAGAGCGCGCAAAAGAGAGGGGGAAGAGAGCAAAAGAGAGGGGGAAGAGAGCAAAAGAGAGGGAGAAGAGAGCAAAAGAGAGGGGGAGAGAGCAAAAGAGAGGGGGAGAGAGCAAAAGAGAGGGGGAGAGAGCAAAAGAGAGGGGGAGAGAGCAAAAGAGAGGGGGAGAGAGCAAAAGAGAGGGGGAGAGAGCAAAAGAGAGGGGGAGAGAGCAAAAGAGAGGGGGAGAGAGAGTGCACAAGAGAGGGGAGAGAAAGAGCAAAATAGAGGGGGAGAGAGAGCAAGGGGTGGGACCACTGTACTGCAAAAAATGGCCCGTGTACACAGGCTTTAGGACTAGTTGCTCATAAAATAACAGCAGCCCCAGCTTCCTTTGGCTCCATTTTGTGTGCTCTTTCTCTATATATTTTTGTTTGGAGGTTAAAAGAAATCCTCAGCAGAAAATGTGTGCTTCTAGTTTACTTTTGTTTAACTATATAACAAACAGCTGATGTTTTTAAAGACATAGTTTTAAGCTCCAGTTTTTAAGAGGTTAAGATTATACCAGTAGAAGTGGTATGGAAGACATTGATGTTGTGTTCTGTTTAAAATGGATTAACGTATGTCTTGTTTGGTTACACTGATCAAGAACAGAGGTGATTGAAGTTAGAAGAAGGAACTGTATCCATTGCAGGCAAACTCTGATCATGTATGGAAACTCTTTTGTGTCCAATCGCTTCAAGTAACTGGATAACTCTTCCAGAATTTCTCTTAATAGCTGCATGGTACATATCACTTTGAAAGACTCCAACAGTATTAGTTTATGATGAAATACTTTCTGTAAGGGTCAGAAAGGTTTGGTGCCTCTACAGGATTTAATAGTTAGCAGTCAGTGCTTGTTTTTCCACTCACAACATGTAGAGAAAGCCTATGTGTTCTAACGCCGGATTCCAATTTACAATCAGTAGTACTGATTTATACCATGCACACATTTCAAGCAGCAAAAAGGCACTGTGCTAAGCTTGATTACAGTTTCCAAATATCTGGTTCTGATAAAAGTCCTGGTAATAATACCCAGAATCCACAATCTCATTAATTCTGACATATTTTATATGTTAGACTGAAACACCAAATTTTTAGGAGAGATGAAGTTTCAGTACATGTATTGCAGAGGTATTCTTAGGCTGCACGATTCAGTTTATAAAAATGTTCATATTCCTACTTTAGGTTTAGATATGGAAACTACTTGGTTTGTCAGAATTATACAAATTTGAAAGAAACTTTTATCATAACCCGATTCCTCCCTAATATTTTATTGCTGTTACAACCAAAAAGAGATAGATAGATAGAACATGTTTCTTTTAGGTTTGATAAGGTTAAAAAGTACAGTAAAGGTGGTGGTTTTAACAGGCAAAATCAGCAATTTCAAATGTCAAAATAAATATAAAGTTATTTGCAAACAATGTAATATAGTCCAACAGGTAAAGTGGGTTAATGAGAACACATTAAAGGGGAGAAAAATATTATTTTACAATGTCCCTTGTAATAATATTACCTTGCTATTTGTATTACAAACTAACAGCATACCATCTAAAAGCAATTTCAGTGTTATCAGTTGCCCTAGAAATTTTGCCAGACTCTTAAATAAGTGTAATAATCTCTACTAGTAAGAGCATTAGTATTAGATTAATATTTAAACCTGACCAAAGCTAATTTTTCAACTGATTTCAATGTTTATTTTTTTGGGGTGAATTGCCCCTTTCATTAAGAATTAATCTTGTTGATTTTTGTATAGTGCATTCATTATTCTTAGTAACATTTTTGTAATTGTTCTCTTCTATGAGCATCTTTGATATTTGGTATTCTTCAATTGTTCAGTTAATAAAACAAAGGGAAATGGGCACAAACTACTTTTACTTATAACATTAAATTAATATACAGTTTGTCTACAATATCCTAGTCAAATATTTTGATTAAATTATTGCTATTTAAACCGACATACTAATAGCAATCAAATCTGTATATATATTTACTAAGACACTAAATTCAATAGAATAGTCACAAAAACGCTTTAGAAGTAATAGGAATAAATTACTTAGGATCTGATGATCGAAAGTGCTACGAGGCGGTGAGATATTCAAAAGGAATCCATCACCATTTTGAAAAAGATGGCAAAATATTCAAAAAGGCTGACAGTACTGTTTAAAGGCAGCATCGTCAAGAGGCGTTTTACCATACGTTTCAGTGGGTGATGCTGCTGCGCCGATATGGTGATATATTCAAAGCAGCATAACCACTTACATCAAAGGTATAATGTAAATGCTCCTGTTACGCAGTACTATATGACAATACAATTTACATGTGTCAAGAGAAACTCAACAAAGTAAGTGTCTGTGCACTAAAGTTACGGGTAAGAGGTGTTGGAAGGAGCCTTAGCTTGTATACTTAAGCATTAACACATCCGGATAAACAGTCAACATTTCCATTGAAGCAGATAAATGATGCAGACTTACAAGAGATCAGCATGCCTGCTTGTCATCTCCTCCACTCATGCCGGGTTGCTCTGCCATCTCCAGTATATCCGGGTTAAAGGGTCATTAGTTCCGTGTCCAATCGTCACTGGAGAGCCCTGTGGGACAGTCCAATGGCAAACCGAGAAAGTAGAGATCCAGACTAGCTCCTCCAAGTAAAAGACAATTGATTGGCAAAGTTAAAAACAAAAAGTAAACACATCACACTATTAAAAATAGGCATAAGTGCACCTACAGGCATAGGTAAAGAAATGAGGTTCAGTACTCCTCACATCTGACACGTTTCGGTAGTACCCGTAATCATAGATAGTTCATTCATGGTACCGCCTCCTTTAAATAATAGTTAGTCTTTTCTGATAGGTCCCTATTCGGTAAGCCTCCTACACTTAAATGGTCTGTATATTTACAACAAAGTCTTGATTACAAAATCTGTATTAAAATACAAAATAGCAAAATGTATTACAAACTAACAGAGACATTACTTAAAAGAAAAAAAATACTTGCTTAGCTATTTAATCGTGTTATTTACGCACTCAAAGAAATGCACTCAGTTTTGGAAAAAACATATTAGCACTATGAGCTCTATTTAACAAGCTCCGTATGGAGCTTGATAGCCCCTGTTTCTGGAGAGGCTTCAGACTCGCCAGAAACAGCAGTTATGAAGCAGCGGTCACAAAGACCGCTGCTCCATAACCTGTCCGCCTGCTCTGAGCAGGTGGACACACATCGCCACAATACAACCCGATCGAGTACGATTGGGTTGATTGACACTCCCCTGCTGGCCGACAATTGGCCGCAAGTCTGCAGGGGGCGGCGTTGCACCAGCAGCTCTTGTGAGCTGCTGGTGCAATGCTGAATACGGCGAACGTATTGCTCGCCGTATTCAGCGAGGTCTGGCGGACCTGATCCACAGTGTCGGATCAGGTCCGCCAGACCTTGATAAATATGCCCCTATAGCTCTACAGTCCTGACTAAATTAGGCAATATTGGAAAATTCTTACCAAAGCACAATATTACTCCACAGTCATTTTTCATTAGGTGCACACAAATTCTGGAAGATAATCTATGTTTTGCTGGTAGTGTTCTACCATTCAAGTATTGTATTCCAGTGCATACAGAAGTTTTTGGCGATTACTCAGATCATAATTAAAGGCATTAAGGGGACCATACTATTTCTCATGTATGTATATGTATACTATACTAGATATACTCCATCTTAGCCATCCTCCCTCTAGACTGTCTCCCTCTATTCATAGATATTATTTATTTATTAGTTTATTAATTATAAGGGAGAAAAATACAGTTACGCATTGAATAAATGGACTATATTGTTATGAATTGTGTGCTAATAGCTGGATTTGTGGATCACAACTGCGGTGTTACTAATTAATATGAATGTCTGCCAGACATTGTAAGGTTGTCTGAGGGTTTTACAGTAACAACTTGGTACCTTGGCAAATGTCAATATATAAAGTGTTATATTTCCATCATTTACCCACAATGGGCAGGCAGACAGGAATCAGTAGTTGAAACTGTGGTTTGCAGATGTATGGTAAAAATGGTCAGCTAGCTCCCAGTCAGGGAGACCTGCAGCAGCGCTGCACTGGTGCTGTTGTTCTTGAGACAGGCAGTCTGATCTCTCACTAAGCCTTGTGCTGTGGCTGCTGTGTGCTCACACAGAAACAGGGAGGATCTGCAGTTCTTAGTGACAGGCTGTCTGAGACTCACAGTGAGAGATGGCCGTGGCTGCTGTAGTTTCACACAGAGAGAGTGGGTGGAGCAGCAATAGGAACTTGAAACAGTTGCTGGGAAAAGGAAGGAGCTGTTTTAGCAAACAAATGATGACAAGTGTACTCACTGGGAAACTTCTGTAATCAAATGAAGCTTGTAATAAATCCTGCAGCATTGTTGTTCCAGGTAAGCATGTGAAGTCACAGATTTAAGTGAACATGAGTTGGTTGTTGTTTCAGCGTTGTCTCAGCAGGTGTGCTGTTGGAGTTGAAAGTTTTGTGCTGTGATAGTTAAAGAAAATCCTCTGTTAATTCTGTTACAAAATATTTTAAATGTTTAAAGGCTTGTATCTCTTAGCTAGGTGCTTGCAGGAAACTCCCTAGTTACTCAATACTAAAGCAGTGAGGAAAGGGGCGTGTCCAGGTTATATAGACTTGGTTCAGGTAAGTTGAGAATTTAAAGAGACAGCGTCTAGTAAACAAAGTATGTGTATGATGGCAAAGATAGTAAAATGAATAAGAATCATGACATACCCCCCTCCCCAGGCAGCTACCCACCAGCTGTAAACCGTGGCCTATCAGGATGCTGCCTATGGAACAAGGAGGCCGAGCGTGGAGCTTGGATGTAGTCAGACGGTTCCCAGGAATCTTCTTCTGGTGTATAGCCCTTCCATCGTATAAGATATTGCAAGACTCCTTTGTTTTATTCGGGTATCCAAAATCTTCTCAACCTCGTACTCAGTCTCATCATCATGGAAACAATCCGTAGGAACATGTTGTGTGTCATGTCGGGTGGCCAGATAAGTTTTTAGGAGAGATACGTGGAATGTGGGATGGATGCGGTAAGAAGGAGGGAGATCAAGAGTGACAGCATTCACGTTGACAACTCTGATAATACGAAAAGGACCTATGAAAGTGTCACTGAGTTTCTTGCAGGGAGTCTTCAACCTGATGTGCTTAGTGGATAGCCATACCTGGTCCCCAACCTGATATGGTGGCGGAGGTCTTCTTTTGAGGTCATAGTAACGTTTTTAGGACGTATGTGCTTCAGCAATGTTCTCCTTCAGGTGATGAAAGAGATCAAGAAGGGAGTTATTGGTATCGTCTACTTGGGGACAAGTAGTATCTGTAAACGGAATGAGCCGGAATGAGGGGTGAAATCCATAGTTGGCATAAAAAGGAGATTTTTGAGTGGTTGTGTTAACAGCATTGTTGTATGCATATTCCGCCATCGCCAAGGTCTGTGACCATTGTGTTTGTTGATGCGAACAATAACACCTAAGATATTGTTCGAGCCATTGGTTGACACGCTCCGTTTGCCATTGCTTTGAGGATGGAACGAGGTAGAATATCGGTGTTCAATTTGCATTGTTTTGCATAATTGCCTCCAGAAACGTGACGTAAATTGGGTACCTCTATCAGATATGATCACTTGTGGCATCCCGTGGAGCTTCAAGACATTGTGGAGGAACAGTGATGCAGTTTCGGATGATGTGGGTAGCTTGTGGTAAGGTATGAAGTGGGACATTTTTGTGAGGTGATCCACGACGACTAGAATAGTATTCTGTTTGTTGGAGAGTGGTAGATCTACTATGAAATCCAACCCAATAGTGTGCCAGGGTCTGTTGGGGATTGGTAGAGGTATGAGAAGTCCAAAAGGCCTTTTCCTTTCTGTTTTGGAGACCGTGCAAGTAGGGCATGAGAGTATGTATTATTTTACTTGTTCTTGGAGGGAAGGCCACCAGTATATCCTTCTAATCGGATCAACAGTTTTGGAAATACCCAGATGCCCAGCAATAGGAGAGTCATGGTTTTCATGCAGGATGGTCTGGCGCAAGTTAGTAGGTAAGTAGATCTTGTCCTTGTAGTATAGAAGACCATCTCCTTTCAATTCGAGGGGTTCCTTAGATTTAACAGTTTCTTCTTTTTGACTCTTTTGTAGAATTTGTATGAAGGATGGTAAAAGGGCGATGATCTGGTCAGGTGGAATGATTGTGGTTGGATGGTTAATAGGAATTGGTATCGTATCTTTCCTCGATAATGCGTCTGCCTTGCCGTTCTTACTACCAGGTCGACAAGTTATATGAAATGAGAATTTGGAGAAGAAAATATTCCACCTGAGTTGTCTGGAAGAGAGGGTCCTACTGGTGCGGAGGTATTCCAGGTTTTTATGATCTGTGTAGATCAGGATTGGGTATTTGGTACCTTCGAGTAGATGCCTCCAGTGTTCTAGGGAAGTTTTTATGACCAGTAGTTCCTTCTCTCCTATGGGATAGTTAAGTTCGGCTGGAGTCATTACCCTTGAATAGTAAGCTACCGGATGTATTGGTTCGGCAGGGGTTTTTCATTGTGATAGGGTGGATCCGAGGGCTGTATCCAATGCATCTACTTAGAGTATATATGGCAGTTCTGGGTCTGGAAATTGAAGGATAGGGGCTTCACAAAACTTTTTTTTAAGACATTCGAAAATCTTATGCGCAACAGGGTTCCATTGGAAAGTGTTCTTGACACTTGTGAGGCTAGTAAGTGGTTTAGTGATCGTTGAATAATGTTTAATACATTTTCTGTAATAATTGGCAAAGCCCAAGAAACGGTGTAGCTCTTTCCTAGTTGTTGGCACCGGCCAATTCAGTATTGTGTCAACTTTGGTCTTATCCATCTCAATGCCATGCGGGGAGATGTGATAACCGAGGAAGGTTATATCTGTAGTGTGTAAGAGGCATTTCTCTAGTTTGGCGTAGAGACGATGGTGACGCAGCCTTGTTAGTACCCATCTCACGTGTTTTTTATGGTCCTCTGAGTCTTTTGAATATATAAGGATATCATCCAAGTAAACAATAACACAGATGTCCAGAAGGTCTCTAAAAATATCATTGATCAGATATTGAAACGTAGCAGGGGCATTGCCCAGCCCAAATGGCATTACCATATACTCATATAACCCATACCGGGTTCTGAAGGCTGTAAGCCACTCATCCCCTTGACGAATACGTATTAAGTTATATGCCCCTCTCAGGTCCAATTTCGTGAATATCCTTGCATGACTGAGTCGTTCGATGAGTTCCGGGATTAATGGTAGGGGGTAGCGATTCTTGATGGTTCTTTTATTTAGCTCCCTGTAGTCAATAATCGGTCTTAGGGATTGGTCTTTGTTTTTAACTAAAAATATGCCAACCCCAGCTGGCGAAGTAGAAGGCCTTCTGAAACCCTTTTGTAAATTTTCAGAGATATATGTCTTCAAGTGATTCAGTTCGGGTTTAGATAACGGATAGATATGTCCATAGGGTATATCGGATCCTGGAATGAGTTCTATGGGGCAGTCGTAATGCCGATGAGGTGGTACAGTTTCTGCCTCCTTCTTGCTGAACACATCTTGAAAATCGTTATACTCAGCTGGTATCTGTATCTCATTCAAAAGGCAAATACTTGGATGCGGGAAGCAGGTATCCATACAATAAGTTGAATCGAACGAAACCTGTAGATCATTCCACTTGATAGTAGGCTGGTGAATCTGAAGCCACTGCAGTCTTAGAACTATGGGGAATAAAGGTGAAGTTATCACATCAAAAGATATATACTCTATGTGTGATGTCAAGGAAGTTACTTTGAGAGGAATGGTCTGATGGGTGATGGGCCCAGTACTGATTAGGGTCCCATCAATGACTCTGATAGACACTGGTTTGCTTTTCAACACAAGGGGTATTTTATTTTTATGTATAAGATCTGCATCAATAAAACTAGCGTAGGCTCCTGAATCGATGATTGCTTCACTGTAGATTTGATGGCGGTCCCACTGTAGGAGGAGAGAGAGAGAACAGTAAGCTACATTTTTGACCTTGGTTGTTAGACTATTATCATGATAGTGGGACTTACGCTTTCTCTGCCTTTGTAGGAGGGGGCAGTCTCTCACAGAATGTGATGGCGAAGCGCAATACATACACAGGTTCTTTGAACTGCGACAATTTCTCTCTTCGGGTTGTAATGGACTCTTTGCAAGCCCAATATCCATTGGCTCTGCTACCTGGGTACTGCTGGGTTTTGGATGAAAGGTAGGTGTTTTAACCTCAGAGGCCACCCTTTCTGATCTTCTTTCTCTGAGTCATCTATCGATTTGAATACTCAGGTCAATCAACCATTCAAGCCGCCTGGGTAGCTCTGTGTGTGTAAATTCGTCCTTCACGGGTCAGACAGGCCAAGGCGATACTGGTTCCTCAGGGCCATTTCGATCGATTCGGTGTCTTTGTAATACTGCTTGAACTCAGTCAAGTACTCCTCGACAGGTCTTTTCCCCTGCCTAAGTGATCTCATCTTTGACTCCGCAGTGAGCGGTCTATTCATGTCTTCGTATAGGATTCCCACCTCAGCGAAGAAATCATCCAGGGAAGTGAGTATGGGATGGTCAGAATCAAAGAAGGAGTCTGCCCAATTCCTGGGTTCACCCCTGAGGAATGATATTACAGTCAACATTTTAATACGTTCTGTATGATACGTCTTAGGTTTGAGCGTGAACAGGAGCTTGCAGGCATTCTTGAACTGATTGAAGAAGGCTCTGTCTCCAGAGAATTTGTCTGGCAGACTTGCGGTTCGGGACAGGAGTCTCTCATTAAACTTTTGAGACTGTCAACCTGTATCTGGAGCTCTCTGAGACCCTGAGAGACTTGATCCACTCACTGTGAAAGGGAATACACACCCTGGGGAAGTTCCGCTGGATCCATGTTAAGGCTTTAGTATTTTTTTATGAATTGCGTGCTAATAGCTGGATTTGTGGATCACAACTGCTTTGTTACTATTAATATGAATGTCTGCCAGACAGTGTAAGGTTGTCTGAGGGTTTTACAGTAACAACCAGGTACCTTGGCAAATGTCAATATATAAAGTCTTATATTTCCATCATTTACCCACAATGGGCAGGCAGACAGGAATCAGTAGTGGAAACTGTGGTTTGCAGATGTATGGTAGAAATGGTCAGCTAGCTCCCAGTCAGGGAGACATGCAGCAGCGCTGCAC
Source organism: Bombina bombina (assembly GCF_027579735.1). NCBI lineage: Eukaryota > Metazoa > Chordata > Amphibia > Anura > Bombinatoridae > Bombina > Bombina bombina. The sequence goes on from NC_069502.1 coordinate 411,927,618, forward strand.
CGGTGCTGCTGTTCTTGAGGCAGGCAGTCTGATCTCTCAGTAAGCCTTGTGGTGTGGCTTCTGTGTGTTCACACAGAAACAGGGAGGATCTGCAGTTCTTAGTGACAGGCTGTCTGAGACTCACAGTGAGAGATGGCTGTGGCTGCTGTAGTTTCACACAGAGAGAGTGGGTGGAGCAGCAATAGGAACTTGAAACAGTTGCTGGGAAAAGGAAGGAGCTGTTTTAGCAAACAAATGATGACAACTGTACTCACTGGGAAACTTCTGTAATGAAATGAAGCTTGTAATAAATCCTGAGCGTTGTTGTTCCAGGTAAGCATGTGAAGTCACAGATTTAAGTGAACAGGAGTTGGATGTTGTTTCAGCGTTGTCTCAGCAGGTGTGTTGTTGGAGTTGAAAGTCTTGTGCTGTGATAGTTAGAGAAAATCCTCTGTTAATTATGTTACAAAAGATTTTAAAGGTTTAAAGGCTTGTATCTCTTAGCTAGGTGCTTGCAGGAAACTCCCTAGTTACTCAATACTAAAGCATTGTGGAAAGGGGCGTGTCCAGGTTATATAGACTTGGTTCAGGTAAGTTGAGAATTTAAAGAGACAGCGTCTAGTAAACAAAAGTATGTGCATGATGGCAAAGATAGTGAAATGAATAAGAATCATGACATATATTGAGTGGCAAACACTAACCACATCTTCACTCTGACACAAAGTTCCGTGTAGTATAACACAAATGATATTTGATGTGTGTGTATAGTAGGGGTGGCACAGAAGTGAGTCGCTATTTAAGCTACATTACCCATATTGGATCTCACTCTCTTTTCCAAATCCATTACTCTCATACATCATCTATTGTCACCCATCAATCACAAATACTAAATATAAACTTTAGATTTTGTGAAACCATAGAGTTTATACACATTGTTTGGATATTTAAATCATGACTCCCAATGATTTATCAGGTCCCATTCTGAACTGAAGCCTCTGGGTAAACGTGTACACAATTTAAAAATCCAAAACGCTTATCTCTTATGGAGAAGCTTTTCTATATTGCCTCCTCTTGGGGGCTGTTTCAGATGTTCCACTGCTTGCCATCATAATGTACTCACATCTTGTTTATGATCATGTATGAAATGGGAAGCTAGAGCAGAACATTCCTTTTTACATCTAATATTACTGAGATGTTCTCGAATTCACGATCTCACCTCCCTAGTTGTGAGACTAATGTATTGACGTTTGCATTCTATGCAGAAAATCAAGTAAACTACAAACCCCATTGCACAATTTATACACTGATACTATTATTTAAAGGAGGAGGTACCATGAATGAAATATCTATGATACGGGTACTACCGAAACGTGTCAGATGTGAGGAGTACCTATGATTATTTGTAATAGTGTGCTGTGTTTACTTTTTGTTTTTAACTTTGCCAATAAAATAATAAATAAATAAAGCTGGTCTGGATCTCTACTTTCTCAGTTTGCCATAAGATAAACTCAACCCCTGTTCTTACAATACAATAGTGAATTAAACATATCAATAATACACTGAAAGGAGCTGGGGGATTGTGGGTATATGATATATGTTTATACATACGTCATGCGATACTCAGCCCATCGTACTGCATAACATATATACGTCCGACCTTCAGGAAGCTCCAGCAGTCTTGATTGCCAAGTGATCGAGAGTCAAAACTTGCACTTCCTGGGATGTAGACACACAACTTCATATGGTAACAGAGCACAATTGATGCTCCATTACCATATGAATGAAGGCTTCTTGATCGTTACAGACAGTGACACTGTCTGTAAAGATCTCAGTTCGTGCCATCTGTCTGTCCAATGGGAGGTTCAGGAGGGATAGAGAGAGGCAGGTGGGTGGCACAGCGGTGCAGGGAGTGGGAGGGATGGGCGGGGCCCTATGCTACAGAAAATTAAGTTTGGATGGGAGGGAAGGGATTCTGTACTGCAAGATAATGGGGAATCAGGGTGGGGGGGGGACTCTACATTAGCAATCGGAGGGAGAGAGTGAGGTGGGGGAGACTGCTACATTACAGAAAAAAATATAAAATAATAAATACATTTAAAAAAAGAAAAATAAATCTATAAACTGGGTACTGGCAGATAGCTGCCAGTACCTAAGGTGGTGGACACCATTGGGGGGAGGGAGGGTTAGAGAGTTGTTTGGGAGGGATAAGGAGGGTAGGAGGGTAAGGGAGAATCATACACTGCAGAAAATAAATAAGTATAATTAATTTATGCTACAGAAAATTACAATACAAAATTGAAAGTGAAAAGTTTAAATGTAATAGAACTTAATCAGAAGTGTAAAGTAATATAAAATACAAAGCTTTATTTAGCGCTCTACTTGTAATCTGGCCCATAGAGTTCCACAGCAAGTAGTGGGAAAATTACATGATTTAATAAATCAAAGTTTGTAATCATTTCACTACAATATCAATTGAATCCTACTAAGAAAGGTATCTGAAGCTGGAAGTAATGATGCTCTCTGGAATGGAGAATCTTGAAAGAGAGAGCAAATTTTAGAGGGAACTCGCAGAACTGGTAAAAAAAAAATATGTTTATGTTTTTAGCATACTTTAACGTCTTTTCACTTCTAATTTTGCATACTTCTCTTTTTCTATCTATTTTTCAAAGACGAAACATTGATAATAGGAATAAATTAGAAAGTTGCTTAAAATTGCTTGCTCTATCTGAATTATTAAAGTTTAATTTTGACTAGACTATTCCTTTAAATATGATTTTTTTTCTGTGTAGTATACATCTGTATACTTTCAGAGCAAATTTAAAGCTAGATTACAAGTGGAGCGTTATTTTGAACGGGCGCACGTTAAATAAAAAGCCATCACAAGTGGCTGGTTAATGCTCCCGTAAGCTAGCGGGAACACTTTGGTTAACTGTGCTAAGCACAGAGTTTAAACCACTGGTTAATTAAAAAATGTGCCTCGTTTTAAAAAAAAAAACAAAAAAAACAAGGCGTGCCAGGAGAGGAGCGATAGCGTAAGGTCTTGTGCACGCTCGCTCTGCGTTTCCCTGTTTGAGCCGTTGGCAGAGAATCCTCGTGCTAAGCCCAGGACCTGAGACGGCTTTCATAGCACTTTCTACACTGCTACCGGCACTCCTACAGTGCTAATCCATCGCACTGAGCTGCACTGAGCAGCAACCTGGAAGAACGGTCTGATTTCTACCCCCTCTACATTTATTATCAGCTCGACTAAGTGGAGCCCTACCAACAGCCTTCACAGCCTATATTCCTCCCCTCTCCCAAGGGTGCTCTGTGAGGGAGGCAAAGTATACTTCAACTGGGTCAGTCTGTCTGAGCGGTCTGTGGTCCGTCTCTTCCGTCCATCCCACTATCAGCTCCCAGCTGCATACTTGTTCCTCAAAAAGACTCAAGAGCGGATCCTGGTGGATTGTGCGGCAGACCCCCTCTACCTTGGACGTTGCATGAGGCAGATGGAGTGTATCTGAATTGGCCCGGTCTTGAAGTGCCTACAGCCTACCCCTCTGTTTGCTCCACAGCTTGCTCTCAGCCGTGTGCCTGTTCTTCTGGGAGACTCCGGAGACTTGTGTGGCTGGCCCTCCCCCCTCCCACGGGTGCTGCGCGAGGGGGTGGGATTCTTGCTGGGTCGGTTGCAGCTGGTGATCCCTGTCCGTTGGATGCCTGGGACCGCTCTGGATCTGCGTACTGCTGTGGGTGGTTATCTAGCACTCCTGTGCTCTGCCTAAGTTTGATTGTTGACTGGCTTCGGCTGTGTTATCTGCCAGGTGTGCCTTGGCATGGTCTTGGGCTCTGGATGAGCTGTGATTGGTGGTCCAGAGTTTGTGTGGTCTTCATTCCCCTCCCACGGGTGTTTCGAGAGGGGGGGTTTGTCCTTTCTTTCTGGGCAACCGTTACAGGATCCTTGATTGGGGGCAGGTAATTTGCCCTGGTCCCGGTGGTAGTTCTCTGCCTAGCCACTGGATTTTGCCAAGTTCCCTCAGCCTGCTTTTATCTATCAATGGACTTGAAAGGGGGATCTCAAGCCGCCGTTTAAGATTCTTGGTTTTTTTTCTACTGCATTTTGTCACGGCCTGCCAGCTGACTGGGCTGTGTCTCCCTGACCCCCCTGGAGGAACAAGGTATGATTTATTGGGCAGTTTCTAGAATCCTATGTGATGTATTGGGAGATTTTAGAAGCTGGCTATCTGTCAGGATGGAACTTCCCCCCCTGCAGATCTTTTCACACCAAGACAAGTGTTCCTGGATCACTCTGATGTCTCAGCAGCTATAATGTTTTCCCTCTCTTCTAAGAACTTTCTAAGAGTAAAAGTTGTTGTACATAGCACATTTTTTTCTCACATATAAGGGTTAAGCTATTAATCCAATAAGTGTGTTAAGTACTATGTCAACTGTTTGTTACAAAATTTCCTCTGCTTAAACCTAAATCTAGACATATTGTGGATTGGGATATTAACTTTCCCACCTAAACACTTGCTAGAAACCATGGATTGGGAGGCATGATAGTTAGAGAATAGAATTCTTGTTCTGTATATTTTCAGGTACAGGTAAAAATGTCTAGATTTCTATAAAAACTTTTTTCTCATTGGTGTAACATTTTAGCTCTCTATTATATCTGACCCGGGGGGTTTTCCAAAATAAGAGCGGTTCTTTTGGTCTTAATCCCTAGCTGTTTGTGGGTTTTTATATAACAATTCTTATTACCCTGTAACTAGTCGGTTGACAAGGTTTCGCTTGTAAAATAATTTGCATTATTGGGTTATTTTTGTTGAAGTCAGTGTCCAGGTCTTTTTGCTTAATATTGATTTAAATGTTCCCCTTTTGTGACTAGTACTTGTCCATTGGCTGTTTATTCCGAGATCCGCAGGGGTTTCTCTCAACGCTGGCCAAAGTTTCTCTCCTGTTTCTCCATGGCCCTGGTCGACCTCCATAACTGACTTAGAGACCTTTATTTATTTATAAAAATACAGGGCAAGTTAGAGGAATTATAAAACCGTTCTAGACGGAATAATTTTAGAGTTATTAGGGTACCGGAAGAAAAACAATACGAAGATTTAAACAAATTATTAACTGTTACCTTACCCCAACTTCTAAATTTTCCACACTCTGTACTAGAAAGGGCACATCGGCTAGACCCATACATAACTGGTAAAGAGTTTACAAGACCTAGACCTATTATAGCCAAAGCACTAAATTGTCAAGATAAAGCCACACTCCTACAATATTATCGTAAGAATCAGCCCATCTATCTGGGGGATGCAAAAATCATGATATTTCAAGATTTCTCTTCAGAAACAGTCGCAAAAAGAAGAGAACTGGCCCCAATTTGTACAAGGTTAATAAATCAAGGCATCAGAGCTACTATAATTTACCCAGCTAGACTGAAGATTATGTTAGCGGATCAAATAAAAAATTTTGACACAGCTAAAGAGGCAGAGAAATTCTGCACTGAGACCTTTTCCTTAGAAAACAGGGGTCCGACATGATCTCTTTAGTTGTCTTTAATATTCTTCTATGAATAAATAATTATGAGTGGAAGACGGTCCAACAAGTGTTGGGTTATTATTTCTGTAGGTGGTTGTTTTTGTCCTTTTTTTTCTCTCTTTCTTCCTTCTCTCTCTCTCCTTTCTTTTTCTTTTTTCCTAAATGGCAGACGCATTAGGTAAATTTAAGCTGAACTCCTGGAATATTGGTGGTATCACATCTCCTATTAAGCAAAAAACAAAATCGCATTAAAAAAAATGAATACCAATATTGCCTTCTTGCAGGAAACCCATTTAAAATCAGAAGTCTTAAAACTTAAATCCTCATGGGTTAAGGAAGTTCTTTCGTCCCCTAGTAAACAGCGGAAAGGTGGGGTTGCAATTTTACTTGGGAAAAAACTAAACTACCAAGTTCTCCATACCAAAATAAATTCAGAGGGGAGGTTCCTGATGGTAAAGATTAGGCTAGACAAGGTAATATACACACTCTGTAATATCTACGCCCCTAATATTTTTAATCCCCTCTTCTGTGAAACTCTTCAGGCTGATATTATGGCATATGTGGAAGGTTATCTTATAGTAGGAGGGGATTTTAATATGGCACCACAATATCCCTGTAGCCCGAAAACTAAAAGAGATAACCTAGAATCTAAATTATTCATTAGACTTTTTCAGAATCTCAGAGTTAGAGACCTTTGGAGGTCACGGAATCCTGATACTAGAGACTACACATGTCTCTATAAGGCACATAAGACACTTTCTAGGATGGAACAAGGGTAATAAACCCAATAGGGGGCGCTATTATATATAGGAAATACCACACAGCTATGTATCTAAAAAATAAAAAATATATACAAATACTAAATATATATATATATATATATATATATATATATATATATATATATATATATATATATATATATATATATATATATATATATATATATATATATATATATATATATATATATATATATATACACACACACATACATATATCAACAGAGTCACAATGTTAATATACAATCACCACTAGACATCAGAGTCCTTAATGGGGATAATAAATGAGAATAGTCCAGTATATCAATTTAGTGGATCTGTAGGCAGCACTCAATCTTCACCATCCAAAGGTCAGCAAATCTAAAATGAAACACAAGGAAAGAGGCGCCGTATGTGTGAATCTGTAACAACCAGCATCAAAAATAGAACAAGTGCAGGGTACTCACAATGTGGAGCGGCACTCAATTGTGCCTGTAGGTGCGGTCTGGTGTTCACAGCAGACCAGCTAGCTGTACAAGGCACTGACTGGATATCCCAAAGTAAGGAGTCTGCAGGTACTAATTCTATTTTTGATGCTGGTTGTTACAGATTTACACATACGGCGCCTCTTTCCTTGTGTTTCATTTTAGACTTTCTAGGATCAATATCTTTCTTTTAGATGAAAGGCTATGTAAATAAAAAAAAAAACTGGGATTCTCCCTATCTGCATTTTGGACCACGCCCCCATTTTTCTTGACTTTCAATCTAATGATTCTGTCTTCAGAAACTTTCGGTTCTACTTTCCGGCATATATGGCAACATGCTTTAAGTTTAAAACTTGGTTGGTTTCCAAGTTAGAAGAATACGTTCTGTTCAATCATGGCTATGTTAATCGTCCTGCTATATTCTGGGAAGCTGCGAAAGCTGTTCTCAGTGGAGAGATACTAGCTTATGCCATCAACAGGACAAAGAAATTTAAACTAAGAGAAAAGGAAATATCGTAGTCAGTATCTAATGCATACAACAATCATTTAATAGAGAAATCATCTGCTAGTTGGGCAAGATATACTCGACTGTTACAGGAAAGAGATTATTTCCTTCTTCAGAGGTCTTCCCAGCAAGATTTGAGACTGAAGGCCAAACTATTCAGATATGGCAATAAGACTGGGACATTTCTGTCAAGGCTAGCTAAGAGGGATAAAGGCTCTCCTTTGATTTATTCTTTATTAGTTGAAGGTAAAAAATTATCAACATCAGAAGAGCTCTTAAAGACTTTTTCAGATTATTATCAAGATCTCTACTCCCTTAAAAATTCAAACCTCTCTGAACGTGAAGATTTTTGGAGTAAAATCTCGTATCCAACACTTACACAGGAAATGATTGAAACTCTTAATTCTCCTATCTCTGAACTTGAAGTTTCTAGAGCAATTCAAGATCTCTCCCTGAATAAAGCTTCAGGCCCAGACGCTCTTCCTAATGAATTTTATAAGATATTATCGCCTGTAATTGTTTCACATTTAACCTTATTATATAACGATATCTATATCAAGGGTAATCAGCCTACTTCTAGTTTCACTGCCTCTTACACTACTTTAATTCTAAAGCAAGGGAAAGATCCAGAAAAAAGGAATCATATAGGCCCATAGCTTTGCTGAATGCAGATTACAAAATACTCACTTCCATTTTAGCATTCAGGTTGCATTCCCTTCTCCCTACTGTCATTCATAATGATCAGGCAGGATTCATGTTTAAACGTAATTCATCAGCCAAAATAAGAGAAGTTTTCCTTACCATTGACTATTTTAAAAATAGGGAGGGGCTGGATAGCGGAGGGGGAGGGGACATTTCAGATTTAGCAATCATTTCAGTAGATGCAGAAAAAGTCTTTGATTCAGTTCACTATGATCATTGATCATTTATTTTACTCCCTTCAACGTTTTGGTTTCAACTGTAGTTTTTCTAAATTCATTAACAATCTATATAACTCAGCCTCTACAAGGATGATTGTCAATGGATTGATTTCAAACAAACTTCCACCAGGCCGCTACAGACACGGTAGTTCCGGCACAATCAGTGAGCAGAGGCGGACTGATCCATGCCGCTGACAGGTAACAGGGGTGCTTGCTGAATGAGAACGGCCGGTGTAGCCTAAAAAAGCGATCCACAAAATTCAAAGTACAGCAGCACTTTAAGCAATAGAGTCACAGGGCCAAAAATAAATAATAAAAATTCTACCTTTATTTAGACATGTTTAAAATATTACACAGCTCCAAACTCCCTGACTAGTTTCGTGCTCAGTTGAGCACTTAATCATAGGGTAAGTTTGTTAGGTGTCATTCCCCCTATTTAAAGGGACAAATCCACCTGCAAGTAATTAAATGAAACATACAAATATATATAAAAATACAAATATATGCATACATCACAAATAAAATTATTCCAAATTACATACACTAAGCTGATGAGGAAGAAAAAAGTGAGATAAACCATTATACCTGTGATTATAGTATTAAACAAATACAAGTGAATATATTTATGACAAAATATTTCAAAATATTTCTCAGGAAGTGCCCCTTGTAAAATATTCAAAGAAGCACCTATTTAACATTTCTTGACATTTTTTAATTTTTTTTATAAAATCTATAAATAAATCCAATATATATTCAAAATTGTAATTTCACTAGAATCTCTGGTGGATCACCACAAAAAAACGCAAAAGATTGCAAATAATTGCAAAAAACTGCAAAAAATGCAGACAATTGCAAAAAAACGCAAACATATTGCAAAAACCCATTAAAAACCACCATGAATAAATGCCCAAAATCACACATATATCTAACATATATAACCAATAGGGGCAAACAAAGTATATCTATCCCCACTTACTACACATGCCAGACACATGATATTTAGACACTCCTAATGACAAACTAACTTGTCAAATAAGCAATTTAAGGCTAACAAAATCCTCCAGTTAATGGTATATTATTTACTCCTATTTGGAAATGATTTTCTCAATAATATATTTGCTATTAATTTGTAATTTGTTTTTGTTGGGCATTAGTTTTTTTTAAAAAAAACTGAAGATTATTATGTAGATGTATATGTATATATATCAGATCCATAAAAGAATTATTCAACAAACTCATATCCCACTCACGATTCAAACCTAGGGGGGTGATAGTCCTAAATTTGTAAATCCAATATAATTGTTGTTTTAATAACAATTTGCACCTATCACCCCCTAGGTGGGAACATGATACAGTCAATCACTTGAACTCTCATGTTAAAGACATTGGTCATGTGTATTAGATTAAAATGTCTTGCTACTGCATATTCTTTTATATATTCCCTAGTGTCTCTTATGTGCTCCCTAATCCGATTCCTGGACCTTAATTCCCTGGTCGTTTGACCTGTGTATTGTAAATTGCAATATTTACATTCAAGAAGATATACTGAAAAAGTGGTTCTACAATTAGCATAAAATGTATGCAAAAATTCTCCAGTTTGCGTGCTCTTGAAACCATTACCTACACTTATGTAACCAGAAGTAACACAAGGACCATGGCCACACTTGTAAGTCCCTATCTTTTTAATCCAATCACTTCTGTCTACCTTTGCGGAACAAACCAGACTAGGAGACAATGGATTGATTTCCTCAGACATATTGCTTAGAAGAGGCACTAGACAGGGATGCCCCCTTTCCCCTCTTCTTTTTAACCTCTCCATTGAACCTCTCGCTATTTATGTCAGACATCATCTTGAAGGGATTGGGATAGGTAAGAAGGAAATGAAAATAGCTTTGTATGCGGATGATATCCTTATCTACACTAGAAATACCTCTATTAATATTCCAAAACTTCTTTTAATCATAGACCAGTTCGGATCCTTTTCAGTATACAAGGTGAATACTACTAAGTCCGAACTTATGTGGATTAAACACCCTAAAGAGTCCCTGTAAACATACCATTTAGAATTGTCTCTGGATCTTTTAGATATCTGGGTATTGCAATTTCCCTAATCCTGATTTGTGGTATAGTCTTAATGTTTCTCCAATGTTAAAAAAAAAATTAAGGAGAGTTTGAAGAACTGGCATAATCTTCCCTTATCCCTATCAGGTCGAATGGCTTTATACAAGATGGTTTGCCTCCCTAAACTTCTCTATGTTCTTCAAAACACTCCATTGATTCTTAAGAGCAAAGATATTCAAAAGTTTAACTCTGCCTTGAGATATTTTATCTGGCAAAACAAAAAACCCAGAATTTCATTAGCCAAACTCTCTCTTCCCAGAAAATTTGCAGGGTTTGCCCTACCACATCTTAAACTATATAACTATGCTTTTCTTGTGCGTCTAATGATGGATTGAATTTTCAATAAGGACTACGGCACAGACAACGAATTAGAGAGAAATATAATTGCTCCACTTTTGCCCTCAGCAATAATACACTGTAAATCTAGTTTACTACCCAAGGAGGTGAAAAAATATGAGAACTAATTTAATCCACTCCAGACCTGGCAAAGGGTTTGTAAATTACTTGAGTTAGACTATGGGATATCCAATTACATGCCACTGCTAGGTAATCCACAATTTTCAGTAGGATTTCAAACTTCACCTTTCCAGAGATGGTCTAGATTAGGTCTATATAATGTTTCCCATTTATTAGATTTCGATAATAAGTGTATTAAAACCTTCGGTTCCCTTCGGGGGGAATTTAATCTACCTCAAAAGGATTTCTTTGCGTATCTCCAAGCAAGACATTTTGCCTTTGACCTAATAAACAAATTTGGCTGGAATTGGACTTTAGGGGCCACTGAAAACTGGCTAGTCTTAGCTAAAAATGGACATATGTCAATCTCCCTTTGTTATCAGGCACTGATCTCCTTAAAGGGTACTACTAATTTGGAAAAGATCTCCTCTAAATGGACTATAGCCACCTTGCAGAACTATGGGGATACTGATCTCATCCAATCTTCAATTTCTGAAGTAATCTGAACCACTATCTCCGCTACTTGGAGAGAATCTCATATCAAGTTACTTTTTATGACCTACTTCACCCCTGAGAAGGGCTTTATATCTGGTAATCTGAATTTCCGCAATTGTCCTAGATGTTCGCTGCTGGCGGCTAACCTTGTACATATGTTATGGGCGTGCCCAGGGATTAGATATTTCTGGCTGAAGTTACAGTATTGGCTTAACAAAACCTTAGGGATTTCCCCTCTGATATTAAATTTGACACAGATAGTGTTTCTGCGGGAGGACTCGAAAAATCGACAGGTAAACTATAGATTTGTTAATACGGCCATTTTAGCGGCTAGATACCTAATCCTTAAAAAATGGAAAGGTAGGACGACGCCCAGTATTCCAGAGCTCAAGAGCTGCTTACCAAAAACCAATGGCAAAGCCATGCATGTCTGCTATTTCTGAACAATCCCAGAGAAGTTTTTATGATCATTTGTGCTATGATTGCACAATCGGTATGTAAATAATTTCAGTGAGACCCCCAAAGTTTGTGAAAAACGTAACAATTTTTTTTATATGATCGCATTTTTGGTGGCATGATATATACCAAAATGGGCCTAGATCAATACCTTGGTTTGTAAATAGAAAAGAACAAGGCTTTATTTCTGTTTAAATAGAGTGATAGCAAAAATGCTAAAAATTCTCCAGTATTTTTGGCAAGTTCTGCTCTGAAAGCCCTGGTAGTTAAGGGGTTAAAGTGAGGGGATGTGGGGTGTTTGAACAAAAATGGGTACTGAAAGTGCCTTTACATTGAGGTGAATGGGGACTGTGTTTTAACTGTAAATATTTATGTATATGCTTATATACATATATATTTATTTGTTAATATGTATACATACACATATATAAACACATAAACATATATGTATATATTCATATACATATATTTTTAAATTTTGCTGCCCAATGCTGCGACAATTACCCCCTGCACTAGAAATAATTTTTATTAATATTTATGCAAATGTTTTCTTATCAGTTAGTGTTTATATGAGTATAACTGTTTATTTTATAGTATTTATGTTGTGTTTGTGCAACTTTTATTTTAACCCTAACCCTTTATGCAAGGTCTTTTGTCGCTCTAACCCGATGTGCGTTAAACTAGATTGCGCTTGAGCAAGAGTGTTTTCTTTTGATTTATAATACACACGCAAATTAATGTGCCCGCAATATTCTTATATCACACGTGTGCCTACGTTAGCGCGCCACGCCACTTGTAATCTAGCCCAATAACTTTAACATATGGCACAAGCAGGTAGGGACGTTTTTTCTCCCTTTATGAAAAGAATAAAGAAGCCTCTCTCATATAAAGAAATACAAGTAAAAAAAAATGAATTTGCTAGAACAGTTTAGATTTTCGGTTTGCAAACTTTCATGATTGTTCAGGAGCTTTGATTATTTGCAAGAAGTGAAGAATTATAGTTAGTGATGCTGCGAACCTAAAAATTTGGGTTCGCGAACGGTGAACGCGGACTTCCGCAAAAGTTCGCGAACCGGCGAACTGGACGAACTGCCATAGACTTCAATGGGCAGGCGAATTTTAAAACCCACAGGGACTCTTTCTGGCCACAATAGTGATGGGAAAGTTGTTTCAAGGGGACTAACACCTGGAGTGTGGCGTGCCGGAGGGGGATCCATTGCAAAACTCCCATGGAAAATTACATAGTTGATGCAGAGTCTGGTTTTAATCCATAAAGGGCATAAATCACCTAACATTCCTAAATTGTTTGGAATAACGTGCTTTAAAACATCAGGTATGATGTTGTATCGATCAGGTAGTGTAAGGGTTACGCCCGCTTCACAGTGACAGACCAAACTCCTGCAGCGGGTACAACATCATCATCATCATCACACCGTACGTCCATGTGTGTAATGCTGCCTGACTGAGACATATCCCTGTTATCTACATCCTCTGGCAATAATGGTTGCGCATCACTCATTTCTTCCAACTGATGTGTAAATAACTCCTCTGACAGATCAAGTGAAGCGGCTGTGGTGCTAGTGTTGGAGGTGGCGGCAGGCGGGCGAGTGGTAACTTGAGAGGTGCCCGAAGCTAAGCTGGAGGAGGATGGTGTGTCAAGGTTCCGAGCGGAAGCTGAAGAAGATTGGGTGTCCTGTGTTAGCCAGTCAACTATGTCCTCAGAACTTTTCGAGTTCAGGGTACGTGGCCTCTGAACACTGAGCATTATTCTAGGGCCAAAGGGAATCACAGCACCACGACCACGACGGCCCCTGCGGGGTGGCCTGCCTCTGCCTGTCATTTTTTTTTACATTAGTGGTACTATGCGTGCAAGCCACTGTGATAACAGATATGAGTGGCACTGTGCACTGGCAGAAGTTGGCAGAATAGACGCTGTAGGCCTGACACACACGCTTGCAGACAACTAACTGCTATTCAATCTATTACAGTCAAAATTGTATTTTTTTTTTAATGTACACTACTGTTACACCAGATATGAGTTACACTGGTGTGACACTGTGCCCTGGCAGGCCCTGAAAAATCTGTTACACATCTACAACCACCAAAAAACAACCATGCTAAATAGTTTCTAAATTTTGTCCTGTGTTTAGAAATACCCAATGTTAACATGTTCTTTTTTTGCAAGTTATAGGGAAATAAATACAAGAAGCACTTTGCTATTTCAAAACCACTTTTTTTCAAAATGAGCGCTAGTTACGTTGGAACCCTGATATCTGTCAGGAATACCTGAATATCCCTTGACATGTATATATTTTTTTTTATAAGACATCCCAAAGTATTGACCTAGGCCCATTTTGGTATATTTCATGCCACCATTTCACCGCCAAATGCGATCAAATAAAAAAAAATGTTCACTTTTTCACAAATTTTAGGTTTCTCACAGAAATTATTTACAAACAACTTATGCAATTATGGCATAAATTATTGTAAATGCTTCTATGGGATCCCCTTTGTTCAGAAATAGCAGACATATATGACTTTGGCGTTGCTTTCTGGTAATTCGAAGGCCGCTAAATGCTGCTGCACATCACACGTGTATTATGGCTAGCAGTGAAGGGGTTAATTAGGTAGTTTGTAGGGAGCTTGCAGGGTTAATTTTAGCTTTAGTGTAGAGATCAGCCTCCCACCTGACACATCAGACCCCCTGATTCCTCCCAAACAGCTCCCTTCCCTCCCCCACCCCACAATTGTCCCCGCCATCTTAAGTACTTGCAAAAAGTCTGCCAGTACTAAAATAAAAGGTTTTAAAAAAATATATATTTTTTTGGTTTAGCATATTTACATATGCTGTGGTGTAGCATCCCGCCCTTAGCCCCCAACCTCCCTGATCCCCCCAAAACAGCTTTCTAACCCTCCCCCTCTGCCTTATTGGTGGCCATCTTGGGTACTGGCAGCTGTCTGCTATTATTTCACAGTCAAAAAAGTGTTTTGTTTTTTTTTTAAAATCTACACTACTGTTACACCAGATATGAGTGGTGGCACTGGGCAAGTGGGCACAGTATACGCTGTGAGCCTGACACACACGCTGGCAGGCAGGCAACTGCAATTTATAGGGAAATAAATACAAGAAGCACTTTGCTATTTCAAAACCACTTTTTTTCAAAATGAGCGCTAGTTACATTGGAACCCTGATATCTGTCAGGAATACCTGAATATCCCTTGATATGTATATATATATTTTTAGAAGACATACCAAAGTATTGATCTAGGCCCATTTTGGTATATTTCATCCCACCATTTCACTGCCAAATGCGATCAAATAAACAAAAATTGTTCACTTTTTCACAAACTTTAGGTTTCTCACAGAAATTATTTACAAACAACTTATGCAATTATGGCATAAATGGTTGTAAATGCTTCTATGGGATCCCCTTTGTTCAGAAATAGCAGACTTATATGGCTTTGGAGTTGCTTTTTGGTAATTAGAAGGCAGCTAAATGCCACTGCGCACCACACGTGTTTTATGCCCAGCAGTGAAGAGGTTAATTAGGGAGCATGTAGGGAGCCTGAAGAGTTAATTTTAGCTTAAGTGTAGTGTAGTAGACAACCCAATGTATTGATCTAGGCCCATTTTGGTATACTTCATGCCACCATTTCACCGCCAAATGCGATCAAATTAAAAAAAAAACTTTTCATTTTTCACAATTTTAGGTTTCTCACTGGAATCATTTACAAACAAACAGTTTGTGCAATTATGGCACAAATGGTTGTAAATGCTTCTCTGGGATCCCCTTTGTTCAGAAATAGCAGACATATATGACTTTGGCGTTGCTTTCTGGTAATTAGAAGGCTGCTAAATGCTGCTACGCATCACACGTGTATTATGGCTAGCAGTGAAGGGGTTAATTAGGTAGTTTGTAGGGAGCTTGCAGGGTTAATTTTAGCTTTAGTGTAGAGATCAGCCTCCCACCTGACACATCAGACCCCCTGATCCCTCCCAAACAGCTCCCTTCCCTCCCCCACCCCACAATTGTTCCCGCCATCTTAAGTACTGGCAGAAAGTCTGCCAGTACTAAAATAAAAGGTTTTTATTTTATTTTTTTAGCATATTTACATATGCTGTGGTGTAGCATCCCCCCTTAGCCCCCAACCTCCATGATCCCCCCAAAACAGCTCTCTAACCCTCCCCATGTGCCTTATTGGCGGCCATCTTGGGTACTGGCAGCTGTCTGCTATTATTTCACAGTCAAAAAAGTGTTTTGGTTTTTTTTTTTAAATCTACACTACTGTTACACCAGATATGAGTGGTGGCACTGGGCAAGTGGGCACAGTATACGCTGTGAGCCTGACACACACGCTGGCAGGCAGGCAACTGCAATTAGATTACACAGGAAAAAAAAAAAAAGCAGACTGATGTTCTAGCCCTAAAAAGGGCTTTTTGGGGTGCTGTCCTTACAGCAGAGATCAGATGAGTCCTGCAGGACTGTAGTGGACACTGAATACACTAGCCTAGCTATCAATTTCCCTATTAAATCAGCAGCAGCTACACTGTCCCTCCTCTCACTAAGAATGCAGCTTCCTAATTAATCTAAAATGGATGCTGTGCAGGAGGTGGGAGGGTCTAGGAGGGAGTGTCTGCCGCTGATTGGCTGTAATGTGTCTGCCGACTGTGAGGTAAAGGGTCAAAGTTTACTCAATGATGAAGAATAGGGGCGGATCGAACATCGCATATGTTCGCCCACCGCGGCGAACGCGAACATGCTATGTTCGCCGGCGAACTATTCGCAACATCACTAATTATAGTGCATTAAAGTGACATTAAACAATAAGGGCTAGATTACAAGTGGATCTGTAACTTTAACTTGCGCTTAAATTACAAATTTAAACTAAATGAGCACAGTCACATTTTACACTCAAACCTTTTGCGCAACTTAAAAGCTTTCATAAAGGGTTTAGGCTTAAAAAAGTTGCACTAAACACAACATAAATACATCAAAATAAAGTATTACACAGAAAAATGACCTACACTTTAACACCTACACTACTTAGCCCTTAAACCTCTATCAGAAAACCCTGTTACACTATTTAACCCCTAAACTGCCACAACCTCATCACAAACAAACCCACACTTAACCCCTAAACCTCCACACCCCTTCGCAGTAAGCCCCCTACTCTATTGACCCCTAAACCACCAGAGCCCCATCGCAATAAACCACTACTCTATTAACCCCTAAACACAGCAACTCCCATAACACTAAAAAAAACTCAACACAGCTAACCCCTCAAAACCCCTAATTCCCTTAGTTACAAAAAATAAAAAACTACTAGTTTTAAAAAAAAAGTACACAAAAAAGGTACACACAATAAAACACTGCTAGTTAAAAAAAAACACAAAAATAAAAAGCCCTATACTAAAACTAAAGTACCCTAAAAATAAAAAAAATAAAAGCACTATCCTAAAACTAAATTAACCCCCTAAAAAAAACTATCCTAAAACAAAAAACCCTAGACTATAAAACAAACAAACCCTTTACTAAAAATAAACTCACGCCAAAAAGCTGAAGGCTAGAACCACAGGATTTCACTCACCATCTTGAATCCGGCTGCTTGGGGGGGGGAGTGGTGGTCTACAGCAGCAGAGGGTCCGTGGCGGCGGTGGTCCTCTTCTTCATTGCAGCGGTGGTCCACTTCTCCATGGCAGTGGTGGTTCTCTTCTTCGGAGGTCCTCTTCTCTAGCAGCCCTCTCCGGCATCTTTTTCTTTTCTTTCTCCGGATCCTTCTTCATGCTGTCCCGCAGCACACTGAAGTTTGAATGCAGATTTCCCTCTTTGGACTAGATACTGAGTGGCACACTAAGTGTAGCGCAAACGAGAAGGGGTATTTCAGGGCTCTGCGTGTAACGGAAATAGCGTGTGTTTTATGAGTTAAAAGTAAACACGTTCGCTTGAGCACAATAGAAAATAATGCGCATCAGATTAGCGTCACTTCAGAGCTCTGGTTAACTTTTATTCAAGACTAAAAAGTTGCACAATATACATGAAAAATACATGTAAAAGTACAGTTATACTACTAATAATAACACCATCTGATAAAAAATATTGAAAAAAATTGCATTAAAAAGTTATAAGGGCTCAAAGATATGAGGTCTCAGGTCTTAGAAAAACAGGGCTACAAGGGGCATACACATATGTATGCATACACCAAATAGATAGCAAAAGGGGGCGCTCTTTTGAACTTATGTGTATATATAAACCACAATTAAGCACTGTATTGTTATACAAATATCCTTATACAAATATTTCACAAGTAATTGTTGAACTTAGAATGAGACGGAAATAAAGAGTCCAAACGGTTAATGGAGTTCTCCATACAACAGTTCTTAGAACTTGGCTGCATTCCTCCTCCAAAAGCTGATATGTTGGTTCTGAAAAGGCAAAAAAAATAGAGGGGCGCCTGATGTGTGTATCAGTGTATCCCAAATACAGCACAAATTGAACGTTAGAAGGGTACTCACATTTGCCCACAGCACCCTTGTGTGCTGGTAGAAGCAGGCTTATAGACTGGAAGGTATTAGCTCACTCTCTTCCGATATCAGGAACAGTCTGCAACGTGTCCAAACTTTCACCAGTGCTGTGCAAAACAGGCATAACTCTATTCGAAGGGAATGCTTATGCCTTACAGAGTTGCTATAAGCTGCATGTAGGAATGGCTTGCCAAACTGCTTTTAGTTAAAAAAGTATTTAATTAAAAACATTTAAAACCGTAGCAGCAGGCAAAGAAAGTGCCAGAACTACATGAAACGCATCAGATGACGTCAGACTTCGCTTGTACCTACAGCTGTTGGTTTATGTATTTTCCGTAAGACTGTCATCTTATTTGGATTCAATAAAGGTATATGTTTTATCTATCTTATATTAACAGAGTGCCTATTTCATTTGCTTAAAGTACTTTGTACCACTCGAGGTGATTACCTGTTTGCCTATTTTCTGTCTGACAACGGGAGTCCTTCGGCGTACCTGCAGTTCAATGTTAACGGTTCCAGATGAGACATCAGAACTTTCCCCTCATAAACACAAGGTACAGCTTTTTCTAGCCTTATTGACGGATTGCTTTGCTGAGAATGTTAAATATGCACAGTAAATATACAGTAAAACACATAAATACATATGTATACATATATATATATATATATATACACACACACATATATAGATAGATAGATAGATAGATAGATAGATAGATAGATAGATAGATTTTACAAAAATGTATACTGACATATATAAAAGTAAATATACAGGGGGTGGGAGCTTACACTCAATGCGGAAGGACGCGTCTCAGTGAAGCTCTCTGAACCTGATTCTATTTTTATTCCAAGTTCTTTTTTATTGAAATAGTTTGACAAACATATAATAAGGATAAGTCAAGATATAAGGAATATGACAATTGTAGGTATAACATAATGACCAATTCCAGTTGACAACATTAATCATTGAGAGAAAAAACAAATTTCTTTTAAAACAAAACTGGGAGTGGCCTTGACGGCCTGAAAGGGGGAGGGGGGAAACAAAAAAAGGAAAGGAGAATGAAAGAATTCAGGTAAAATAAAATACAATATATTTGGTTTAAACTGGGTGAATTGAGAAGTACCAGCTAGCATAGTAAAAAGGGGTAGGTGTTCTCCTGTAAGGGTGTCAGTTATAAGAATTCGTGTACTCACAAGGAAATAGTTACGTCAGTGGGGGTGATTCACTGACCGATGTTGCTGTTTTCGTGTATTGTGTCCACATATCTTGGGCAATAAGGAATATGTCTCTGGAGTCTAGCCTGAAAGATCTATACTCTTCCAGTTCTATAAGGTCAGTGACTTTGTGTATCCAAAGTGTTACGTTTGGTGGATCAGGAGATTTCCAGGACTTAGCAATGAGGGATTTGGCACTATTTATGAGAATGCGTAAAAGGATGCTGTGAGCTTTAGAGGGTAGCCTAATATGTTTATTTAAAAGAAATATTAGCGGATCTAATGGTAAAGTAAGCTGAAGGATATTTTCTATTTCTCCTATGAGGGTTCTCCAGTATGAGTTTATGCTGTTGCACCACCACCACATGTGGCCCATGCCACTGCCAACGTGACCGCAGCGCCAACAGCGATTACTAGATGTGGGGTATAATCTATGCAAACGTCTGGGGGTGAGGTACCAGTTATGGAGGATTTTATAGTTCATCTCCAGCATAGCTGCCGAGGATGAAGAAGATTTGGTGTTACTAAAAATAGAGGATGCTGTATGGGGTAGGATGATGACTCCTAGTTCCCTTTCCCAGGACTCAATAGTCCCAGGTAGGTTGCCAGGAGGGGGGTGGGACAGTATTGAGTATATCTTAGATAGGGTATGGTTTAAGGAAATAGGGGATGATAGTAGAGTCTCAAGCTTAGTCTTAGGTCTGAGCATATTGAGCGAATATTTATGTGACGTGATATAATGGTGAAGTCTCCTGTAATGGAACCAGTTATGGGCCCAGTCAAAGTTTAGTTCTTGTAGTTTTGCCTGAGAGTGCAGGTGATCGTTATCAGAGAGATGATGAATCGCCACATCAGGGGAAGGGATGATATGCGAGGAATGGGTTGTTAGCTCTGTCAGAGAGAATTCAGGGTTGTGTACTAACGAGGTAAGAGGGGAGGGTCTGGATGAAAGGTGAGGATTGTTCACGTTTGCCCTATCCCATTGAATTAGGGTTTCCTTAGTGATAGGGTTTTCTAAGTTCTTGGCAATGGGGGTGGATCTAGGAGTCCAGCACAGGGAATGTAAGTGTAAATCTTTATGTAAGTGTTCCTCAAGAGAGATCCACCTCTTCTGAGTCTTATGGACCCTCCAGTCGAGTATTCGCTGGATGAAGATAGCAGATCTATAGAGCTCTAAGTTAGGGACCCCGAGGCCGCCATGAATACGAGGAGTTAACATTATTCGCTTATTAATCCTTGAGTAACCACCTCTCCATATAAATGAACTAAATAGTTGTTGTAAATTCTTAAGGTAATAGGGAGGGAGTGGGACGGGGAGGGTTTGTAGCAGGTAAAGAAGTCTAGGGAAGGCAGTCATTTTTATGGCATTAATTCTGCCAATCCATGATAGGCGTCTTGAGTGCCACGACGAAAGTTCCCTTTCTAGGGATAGCTTTAGGGGGGCGTAATTTAGATTGAAGATAGACTCTAAATCCTCGGTGAGGTGGATACCTAGGTACCGTAAAGAGGTTCTACACCTACGGAAGGGGCAAATTAGTTCGATATGTTGGGCAAGAGTCTGTGGTAATGAGACACCAATGTATTCCGATTTGGCCTGATTTATGAGGAAATTGGATAGTTTATTAAAAAGCGAAAGCTCCTCTAGGAGGATAGGAATCGATGTGTCGGGAGAAGTAAGGGAGAACAGCACATCGTCTGCAAAAAGGGATAATTTGTAGGTCTCATCACCTATTGTTATACCTTTGATATCTGGGTTAAGTCTGATCTTAGTGGCAAATGCCTCTAATAGGCACACAAACAGAAGTGGGGATAAGGGGCATCCCTGCCTAGTACCATTCGAAATCGGGAATGGTGAGGAAAGGATACCGTTTAATGAGATTCGAGCACTAGGATTCTGATATAGGGCAAAAATTCTATGGAGCATGAGCTCTCCCACTCCCATGGTCTGTAAGGTAGATTTGAGGAAGGACCATCGGACCCGGTCAAAGGCCTTCTCCGCGTCGGTGGATAACCAGATCGCGGGAAGACCCTGTTTTTTAGAATGCCATAAGAGGTGGAGATTGCGAACCGTGTTATCTTTCGCCTCCCTGAAGGGGACGAATCCCACCTGATCTTGATGGACTAATTATGGGAGATATTGGTTCAATCTGGTTGCTATCATTTTGGCGTAGATTTTTACATCTGCGTTTAGCAGGGAAATCGGTCTGTAGTTGGGAATAGCATCGGGGGATTTATTAGGTTTAGGAATTACAGAGATATGAGCTAGAAGGGATTGGGAAGAGAAGGATTTATTATTGTCGATGTCAGCGAAATGGGTCAGCAGGTAGGGGGCGAGGGTGTCTGAAAATTTGGAGTAATATGAGTGGCCAAAGCCATCGGGGCCTGGGGCCTTGCCCGGGGGGAAGGAGAGAATGGCGTTCTGTAATTCTTTTAGCGTGAAAGGCGATTCCAGGTCAGATTTTTGTTCTGTCGTCAGGGAGGGGAGATGTAGGGAGGTCAAGTAATCAGTAATTTCTGCTGGGGAAGGGGGGGTGCCATTGTTATCTAAGTTATAAAGGTCTTTGTAATATGTACGAAATTGATTCGCGATATCAGAAGAGGTAGACCATGTCTTGCCTGTTTTATCTTTTATGGACATTATATAACCCCTAGAGGCTTTGTTGCGTAGTAGGCGAGCCAATAGTTTACCTTGTTTATTCCCTCCTTCGTAAAACCGTCTTCTTAGAAAAAGAGCTCTACGTTTGGCCTCCAAACCCAAAAGGAGGGTTAGTTGACCTTGTTTGTGCTTAATATGTTCGAGTAGGGAGGGATTATTGGGGAATCTTTTATGGGAGTCTTGTAATTTTTCTAATTCTTCTAAAAGGTGTCTAAGAGCAAGGGTGTTTTGTTTATTTCTTTCAGCTTTAATCGCTATAAGCTCTCCTCTAAGTACACATTTGTGGGCTTCCCAAACATTGAGGGGAGAAACGTCTGGGGTGGAGTTAGAGGTGAAATAGGATTCCAGAGACTTAGTAATTTGTATTTTAACTATAGGGTCAGATAGGAGCGATTCATCAAGTCTCCACAACCGATCCTGTCTTTGAGAGGTGGGCCAATTGAGGGAACAGGAGATCATGGCGTGGTCTGACCACGTGATGGGCATAATGTTAGTGGATTGGACCAGGGCAAGGCTAGTGACATCAATCATCAGGTAATCAATGCGGGAGTAGGATTGGTGGGGATATGAATAAAACGTATAATCTTTGACCGTGGGATGATGTATTCTCCAGGCATCATGGACATTGAGCCTGGAGATGTGGGACTTGATCGCTTTTAGAACCTTCTGGGGAATCGCGGACGATCCCGAAGAACAGTCCAGGTTGGGGTCAAAAGCAAAGTTGAAATCCCCCCCCAAAATTAAACTGCCCCTAGATAATTCGGAGATGGTGTTACACGATTGAAGGAAAAATTGGGTGTGGCAGGAATTAGGAGCATACATATTGGCGATAGTGACAACTTTATTAAAAAGTTTGCCAGTGATAACAATTAGTCTACCCTCTCTGTCTTTGAAGATGTTAGTGATATGAAAGGGGATCTGTTTGTGGATTAGTATTCCCACACCATTGTGTTTAGAAGTGTTTGAGGATAAGAACACTTGGCCAAATTTCCTAAGGGACTGAAGAGGTTCCCTGCCTTTCTTAAAATGAGTCTCCTGTATTAGGATGATATCACTTTTTTGTCTATGGTAGTCTCTCAAGGCTTGGGATCTTTTTTGAGGGGTGTTCAGTCCCTTAACATTATGGGACATTATTTTAATAGACCTAAGGTGTTTGGCCATAGGAAAGATGTGTGAGGTCAATTATATTTCTAAAGGTGTGGGATTGAGAGGAGGCAGAATGCTTGTGGATTGAATGTGGAGATATATGATGGCTATTGTGTGAGTAATTGTGAGGAGAAGCATGATGATAAGTGGTTGAGCAATGTTTGAGGTATTTGGAGAGGCTGGATAGACTGGTACAGTAAACATTAAAATATTCAGTAACTTGCAGTTTAACTTTAGAGAACATGAATTCAACAAGTAAAATATGCAAAACAAACAAACAAATACAAGGATGAAAATTTTTCCAACAATAGGTGGTGTGTATTAAGGTTTGTGAATACACCATTCGGGGGGGAGGAATGATGTTGGATAACCCTAAATGGCATTCAAACATTAAATGACGAAAAATAAGGCATTGTTAGCAACTATAAAAATTAGACTAGAGTGGACATATTGAAATAGAAAGGCGATTAAGAACAAGAACAAACAAGCAAAAAAAGGTTGTTCATACAATACCCCTGGAACAACCTAACATAGAGTCTTTCAGGAAGAAATGTCCAGTAGAGGTAATGTCCAGGGACAAACCCACGCTTGCGCGCAGGAAATGTGTATGGTAAGTAGAGGTCCTCAGGTTTCTGTAGCTGCAGATGAAGGGCCAGTTTTGCGTCATTTAGGTTCAACCCTCGACCAACTCGGTCTTTGTTCTCTGGAAGATCCTTCCCTCGAGCAATCCGGCTCAGGGGTTGGGACGATAATTTTCTCTGGGGGGGGGGTCAAAAGATATATTGAGTTTCTTGGATATGTCCTCCAGGTCAGAGAAGTTTTTATAGATGATCTGTCCTCCATTGAAAGAAATAATTAAGCTAAAAGGGAAGCCCCATCGATATTTAATACTTTTTTCCTGGAGGACTTTGGTGATGAAACGAACCTCTCTTCTGCGCTGAATTGTCTGGGGACATAGGTCTTGATAGATCTGTAGATTGTGGTTATGGAAAAGGATTGACCTCCTAGTCCTAGCAGCTTGCCAGATCTCCTCCTTGGTGGTAAACTTTAAAAATCTAATAATAACATCCCTGGGGGGTGCCGGGGGTCGAGCAGGGGGCCTGAGGGCCCTATGGACTCTCTCGATGTCATCATGTTGTATGGGAGGAGCTTGAGGTAATAGGACTTGGAAGAGCTCAGTGACATAGGCCCTAAGTTGCTCCTGAGAGACATCCTCAGGTATACCCCTGAGGCGCAGATTGTTCCTCCGCCCTCGATTTTCAAGGTCCTCAATTTTATCATTGAGATTTTGCAGCATAGAGTCTTGGATAGATATTTGTTGGGAGTTCAAGCTAACCATGTTGTTAAGGTGGTCTTGTCCCTCCTCTAAGAATTCCATCCTAGAACCAAGGTCATTGAGATCCTTCTTTAGGTCTTTTATTTCATTTTTAATAAAATTCTTCAAATCGGCAATATCAGATTTAGATGGGAGACCAGCAATCTGGGACTGAATAGACTGTAAGGGGTCTTGTGTGTTATTGGCAGCGGGGTTGACAGGAGTGGAATCTGTGGCCTGCATTGTGATCGTGCCAGTAGAATCCTGAGGATGGAAGAAGGATGACACTGAAGGGCCAAGCTGATTTAATTTGCCTTGTTTTTCAGGCTTATTGCCCTTCCTGCCTGCCATGCTGGGAGTAGAAATGACATGGACAGGAGGGGGAGCGAGAATGTCTGACTTAGATTATGAGATTAGCAATGGGTAGGGGAGACTAGCTGGCAGTGATAGCAACGGCCTTGGGGAGCACGTGGCAGATTGGAAGATAGTGGAGGCGGGCTGCAGAGCCTATGTGTAAGATTATATCCTAGGCCTCAGTATCCCCAGGGGGAAATATTGTGATCTAGCCGGTTCTGTGAGATGTAAAGTAGTCCGGTCTACCCCTATGCTTACCCGCTAATCATATTCAGGTTCAATGAGAATGTTTATGGTATTATGCTTGCCTGAGCAGTCTGCTGTGTCGTTACACTCGCCCGGTGTAATCGTGGGCTCTGGTGCAGCTCCCTGTCACAGCGTGTCATCCGTTGCGGATCAGCGGTAGCAAGACTCCGAACACTCCAAGCAGGGTAGATGAGGTGTTGTTACATCGCAGGGATCCCACATATCAGTATGAGGCAGTTGGGGTTTGAGGAGTCAGGGCATTACATCTGGCGGCTAGATGGCGGTAAGATGGCGGCCTCAGTCGTATAGCAAACCGCCTCAGGTATCACCAAAGAGTGACTGCAGCAAACTAATTATAGTCCATAAGAAGGGCCAGTTGGTGCTAGGTATTTAGTAGAAATAGGAAAGTCCATAGTTAGTATAAAATGCCTTTTTTAGATGCCAAATAGGGACCAACAGCTCCGGAGCTCAGTCACACAGCGTCCATGCTCCAGCACGGCGAAGCTCCGCCCCAACCTGATTCTATTTTTATTAGTTAAACATAGTGAAATCCTTAATATTTCTTGCTCTGCAACGGATATTTATCAAGGTGAACAGACAAATTCTGAGAGTGGATGGTTTGACTGCGTACCTGCCTATGCTCTTTGAGTCAGCTACGGGACAGACTTATTTACAGGACTGGAGGCTATCTTTGCAACTACGCAGAAATTTGTGAAACTGAAGAAGACAAGAAGTCTCTGTATGGGTTCTGGACTATAGGTCTGGGGCTGCCGTGATATTACCCTCCCCCGAACTCCGGGGTTACGATATCCTCTAGTAGGATAATAGCTACATTACCAGAGATTGCTAATATGGAGGCGGTCACTAGATGGCAAACTTCCATGACACAACTGATTGCGGAGCACTTTGAGGCCTTGGAACATGACATTTCATTAATCCTGCAACAACAAGACATAGAAGCCAAGCTAACCCTACAGGATTGCAGCATTAAACACGGTACTGGGCTAAAACAAGAGGAACTCTTTTCTGACAACACCGCTTCCATTCTCAATATTGTGGACCAAACAAGCAACTTCCATGGAGAGCCGAGCTGACACGGATTCTGAGGCTATAACTCCGCAACCGCAAATTGACCCATTTTTGCCCAAAAACATAATGGCAGTCACAAGTCCATTACCCGCTGTGGGTATTCAATCGCCTATTGTAAAAGGAGATGTATTAGCTGCCGGTAGCATGCTGATCTCAGACAGGACTCTGCCGGAGGTGTCTAGTAGACATGTGCATGGTGAAAAAATTCGGTTCGGATCGATTCAGATTTTTTTGCGAAAAATTTGAATCAATTAGGTTTGGATTTGTTTCGGATTCATTCGGATTCGAATAAATTCAGTTCGGATTTGTTTTGGATTCATTCGGATTCGAATAAATTCAGCTGGATTCGGTTCGATTCGGAAATTCTGAATTTCGGCAAGTGTTAGGTGGGATTAGACTAGTATTATGTACTGTACATTAGGTGTAACCCATAGCAAAGTGATATAACCTAATATACTGTACAATACTAGTGTAATCCATGGCCATCCGAATAAATCCGAACAAATCCGAAGTTATTCGGATTTATTCGGTAGATTCGGCACGATCCGAATCTCCGAATTTGCCGAATTTCCGAATTGAACCGAACCGAATCGCACATGTCTAGTGTCTAGAGGCCCTTCCACATTTACCTTGCTGCACCGGGAAGTCAAGTATGCTACGGAGGGACTACATCTATTGCCGGTCCAGTTGAGACCTCACAGCATAGGTAACGAGACTGGCCTAACCCGCTCCACACAATCATGCACGGGGATCCCTTCAGACACGGATGCAGCACTTTCCGACATGCTCCCTTGTCAAGTCCATATCTTCCAGGGAAGCAGAGATCAAACTCGGAACATTCACCCTTGTCCTATCTCTAGCTGTGTCCCAAATACAACAAATAGAAGTGTATGGAGGGGTAGGCCTCTTAGCAAAGTCGCAGACTAGTGAGCCCTCACACTTCCACAAAGTACAGGTACCGAGGTCCGGAGTAGGTTAAATTGTACTCATGAGTGTTGGCTGCAGGACTGCTGACAGCCTCTGATGAGGATATACTGCTCTTCTGTTTAAGCGCACGTTTCTCACTGAACATTAAATTAGGACTTAACAAACTTCAAAGTGCAACCTCATACTACCAACAGAAGGCTAGCATTATTATACGCACTAAAAGTCCAATTGACTCTGGGTCCCCTATAACAATATATGGCAGCTATGAGAAAGGTACGGACATAGGGTGGACATATCAATTGAATGACTCACTGGACTTACCCTTTTTACCTAGGAGTTTGCCGAGTTTAAACCCTATTTTATTCTGTCCAAAGCTGCTGAATACAATGGCTTACACCCAGAAGACTTGATATTAGTAATACAGTCTGTTTGGTTGTACAGGTCTGCAAAGATGATTGCCCCTATATTATGTCTCATTATATCAAGTATTTCCATCATAGAATTAAATGACACATTTTACCCATCCCCCTGTTTTCCAACACGTTATTAACCTGTGGACCCCCTTGTTCAACATGAGGTGTGTATGTGCGCACACATGTGTATGTATGTATGTATGTAGGTATGTATGGGTGTAAGTGTGTAGGTGTGCATACTTATAACCTCCTTCCTTTGCATTGCCCTAGCTAGCAGATTCCAGCCTACCTAGGGTTTCCTGATACCCTTATTTTGCTTTGCTAAGCTTATACTCCTAAGCGTATCTTATTTATACCTTCT